>NW_017728947.1:37703577-37774357 GCF_001723895.1 Crocodylus porosus
TGTTCCTTCACGAGGTCAGCATTGATGGAGGGTAGGGGATTCCCCTCACCCAGATTTCCCTGTCCCATAGCAGGCATGGGCATCCCATGTGACTGATGAAAGCCTGACGCAAAGTACCTATTTAATAGGTTGGCTTTTTCCTGGGCGTCAGTTGTCAGTTGCCCCATCTGGTTTAGCCAACATTGCCCTGGCTCCCCACATATCTGAAAAAGGACTTTTTGTTGTCCTTGATGCCTGAAGCTAGTTGGAGTTCAGCTGCAGCCTTGGCTTTCCTGGCTTGGTCTTTTGACCCCTCCCACTCCCAGTGCTACTTCGGACTGGATGATCTGTCTAGGTCCCTTCCGACTCATTGATTCTATGATACCCCAGCATGATGTACCACGTAGGTGCTCATACATGGGTAGTCCATCAAAGCTTGAAGAATGGTAGAGAACCTGTTAACATATTCACTTGCTCCAAATGACAAAAAAGATCCCTGTGTGTACTAGTAAAAGCACCTGCATAATTCAGAAGCTGTATTCTGAACACCCATAAAGTGCAATACCAATCAAAGCACTCTAAATTGTATTAGAAAAACAATCACACTGCAAATCTTTTTGACTACTGAATCAACCATGAATTTACCAACCCTGCACTGCCTACCAACAAGTTTGTAACCATTTTTGTTGCATGCCAACTTCCACAGAACAATAACAGCATGTACCTGGACAATTATTTACTTTGTAGGCACTCAAACTCTACTTGCGGAATTTTTCATGTAAAGACTCTGGGCCCAGTGTTGGTGCTCATAATTTTCCAACAAAATGGTGTTCCACTATGTTATACTTATGAAACTTTCCCAGAAATAATAGTGTGGTAGAGGGGTGGATTTGTAAAATGGTCTGTCAAACAATGACAGCATCAGCTGGATTTATGTCTGTGCATCATTAAATGTTTCTTCTTCTGTCTTTAACAGAAGCCATTGTCTTCCCTCAACATGCTGCCTCTTAAATACTCTCTTCTCCTGTCTCTTGGAGACAGAGTCTGAAGATGCATTTCAAGGAAACCTTACTTCTATTAAAAGCAGAACAAAACAAAACAAAACCTTGTTTGCTCTAGTTGTTAGGAGAGTTGAATCCATATCTTTGAATATAAAAAACAAAAGGACACCAGTTTGAACCCTGTCAAGAAATAAATTTCAGGAGCCTAGATCAGGGATTGGCAGTTTCCCATGGGTTGGATTCAGCCTGCAGATGAGGATTTTCAATAGTATTCAGTAGCAGGGGGTTTCAGATGGAAACGTTTTCCCTGTGCCTCTGTAGGGATGAGTGATAGCTGGGTCCTAACATATGCTTTCCCACTTGCCTCTGACCTAGATGGGTCATTCTGCCAAAAAAGTGGCCTATTCTTATTCTAAAACATTTCTACCAATACTTTCTAGAGAAAACAGATGAGTCCCACACCACCATACAACAGCATGGATAAAATACCATGGTGAGGTGTAATACAATGATTCTTGGACTACACACTTAGATACCTTTGCATTTCTCACAGGTATATACAGCATGAGAGCCACCAGTGAACACAGAATCATAGAAATGTAAGGCTGAAAGGGATCTTCAGGAAATAGTCTTGTCCAACTCTGTGCTCCAGGCAGGATCATCCCTCTCCAAACTATCCCATACATGTGATTGTCTAGCTTATTTTCTGCACTGTCACAGGGTGCCTGAAGGATCCTGCCATGGGAATATTGAGGGAGAAACAAAAGGGATAAATTTACCTCAAAGAGCAGGAGAAGCCATGGCAATCCTGGATAAGGTAAGTGCCATGCTCTGAATGATTAGAGAAGTCAGCTGGGGCTGTGGCAAATCAAAAGCTGCCACAGCAAACCCAACTGCAGAGTTTGAACCTAGGAAGAGGAAAATGGCACAGTAAAAGAGAAAAAAGAGAGAGAGAGATCATGCTGGAGAGCAAAAGAAGGAACAGCTGGGTCAGACGGGCAATGAATAGAAGGTTGGCATGGTAGACCCAGCTGGGAAAAGGGAGGGTTTAAGGGACACCGAGGAAGGAAAGGGTGGAGGGAACAAAGGAGTAGGAAAGAGAAGAGGAAATCTGAGAGCACTTGAGAAAAGAGGACTGACCCCAGAGCCTAAGGGAGAGCTCTGGCCTCTCAACTTACCTGGTAAGACCCAGTGAAGAATTTGATCCAATGAAGAGAATCAACCACCTGGTGAGTCCAGTACTGGAGGGGTGAAAAGAACCACTATGGGGACCTAGGGGAAGAAGAAGGCACAGGCAGAATTACTTCCTGGAAAGGATAGGGCAGAGAGTCAGTCTCAGCCCCAGGTGAGAAAAGGGGGACTAGAAGAGAGAGAGAGAGAGCTTCCTTGGGACCCATGCAGAGAAGAATGGCTCAAGCAGCCACTTAGCCAGAGACCCCAGCAGAGAATTTTTTGAAGGAAGGTAGGAATATCGGCCTCAGAGGCAAGTAACAATGCCTGGAACATCAGGTGTGGTGAGGGCAGCGGATGGGGATGGTGGCACCCTGTGAAGAATCACCAGCAACCTGAGCCTATGACCATTCTCTGTTGTCTCCCAAGGGTGTCTAGACATATCTACTATAACATAAAAGGCGTGGCAGGAGATCTTTCCAATGACAAGACACTACCACTTCAGTCGGGAGGCGACGTGGCTCCAGGTGGCACAACATCCACCTCTTACATAGACAAACAACCCTATGACATGACTATAGCACATATCACCCCAGAACCCAAGAACACCCTGTGGACTTTGACTTTTTTTCAGTGTAGTCATACTCTTCAACAGTCATACTCTTCCTGGCTCAGAAGTAACAAGATTGGGCAAGTAATATTTTATGGAAAATACAATACTTTGCTCCCCCTGTCTACTTCAGTTTTAACTTTTGTACTTTCCTGCGGCCATGAATAATAGTAGAAGTTCTCACAGGTAACATGTTGCCCTCGAATCCAGCTTAAGTAACTCTGTTCTACTGTGTTAGGCTAAAACTAGACAATTGTTTCATAATTACTTAACTGGTGATTAGACAACAGTGAAGATGTAGCTCTTGGTTCAGATCTGCATCAGGAGTGGATTTTTTTCCCCCTAGTATGTTGATCAATTGACTAGACTGCTTTGTTAATCTATTTTTATTTCTGAGTGCATTTTTCCCTGAAGGAAAGCATGATTACTTGAGCTTAATTGTATTTTGAGGGTTATAGGAAAACTTAATATGAAAGTGTAGGAAAGGAAAGTACAGTTCCCTCATATTAGATGTGTCAGTTTTTCCCATTTGAGAAAACAGGTTAGAAAATATCTACCTCATACAAAACAGGAGAAACTTTTGAGATCAGCCCATTTGGACCAGGCTGAAATAACAAGTTTATCATTTCAGCTACTGCACATGGTTTCATAGTTTCATAGTTTCTAGGGTCAGAAGGGACCTGAGCAGATCATCTAGTCTGACCCCCTGCCATGGCAGGAAAGAATACTGGGGTCAAATGAACCCAGCAAGATGTTCATCTAACGATTATTCAGTTATTCAGTAGTACTCTGAAGCTCATCATAAGTTGAGAGAGATAACTGGTTTGGTTTAGAAACTGGAATCAAAATAGTAGGTTTCTTTATTATTCCATTCCCAAGATGACTTCAGAGTATATTACACAGCAAATAGCAGAGGGCATTTTAAAACACACACCAGAAAAGGATTCAGAAAAGGATGTCAGAAAAGGATGGCTATAACTACCCAACATCTATACAGAGCCTGGTGTCTTTTCTTCATTCATTCCTACTCAGACAGACACACATACATATAAAATTAGGCCTCATACCCACTATGCATCCTGACAGTTGAATTGCAATAACTGAAATTCACATCAAATCAATGCAAATGTTATTATGCTGTGTGTTCCTTTTTGCTTGTTCCAGCTGAATGGATTGTTGAACTACTGCAGAGAGAAGCAATGTACTTTGGTTTGCATTCAAGGGCCATGGATTACCAACCAAAAGAGTCATTAAAACAATTCCTAAGGAGAAAAAAAAAAGTACATTCGACATTAACATTAATCTAACTGTCCCCCTTCCCCCCACCAAATTAATTTAGCTACAGGCTCTGACTGCATATTTACATATCTGGACTATACAACACAACATAAGATGAAGAATGAAAGAAAGAAAGGCAGACAGACTTTTGACTTTTATGAACATTTATTAAGGGAAAAAGGAATAGAAATACAACAAAGGATGACCCACACGGGAGCCCAAGTACAACAGACAGAGCCTGCAAGTCCTGCCCTCACAGTCTACAAACAAAAACATCAAGCCACTAAGACCCCCGCTGGTACCCCAGGAAGGAGTGAGCACTATCACAGTGTGAGGACCAAACTCTCGATGCTACAGAGCACCCACTGAATGGCTCAACACACCTGGAAGGCGGGTACTATCTACTGGAGGGCTGCATGTTTGAATTCCAGTGACAGGCACACCTGGACTAAGAACTGAAAGAGCTACAGGGCATCATCAGAACCAGCTCCAGTGAGTCGGATCCTGTGGCTTTTGAGGATGGTCATCTTCGCCTGCCCAACCAGACAGTTGGTCAGGCAGATGACACCCTCTTCATCTGCCCAGTATGGAAAGGAAAACAAATAGGTGCCCTCTGAGAGGTTCACATCCAGTGCCTGAAACAAAGTGCTGAGGGAAGCCAAGACCAGGGGCAGCCAAGGGCACCTGAGGAAGGCATAGAACAGATCCTCTCCTACCTCCCCCAGACAACAGGGGCAGGCCATCCACACAGCTGCATCAATGTGGCAGACGAGTGCCGGTGGCCAGTATCCCATGCAGCAACTTCCATTGAAAGTCACTGGTCCTATTGGCAATGGGCAGCTTATAAAGCATGTGCCACACAGGGTGGGCTGGTATGAGTGCTGGTGCCACTAGGTACCACCACCATATCCAACACAGCACACTGGTTCCATAACGTTGTGGCTGCCAAGTTGTTCATAATGAGGACCCACCCATGGTAGGAAAGGCCAGGCAGACACCAGGCAGGCATGACTCCACCACATGGCTGAGGCCCTCCCAATGTTGGGGAGGGAAGAAGAATGGTCTAAGGAAAACCCCCCAGGGGCTTAACACCCTTGCAATGCCAGGTGAGACCCATGGGCAGGTCTGGGGGGAGGAGGTTGGCCCAAACACCGAGAAGCAGGGTGTTGCTCTTAGTCCTGTTGATGCCAGCCAAAGAGATGTGCTTATAAGCACTCTGACAGTCAACCAATGACTGGACATCACCCTGGATACTGAGGAGGATGGTCACATCATCTGCATATGCCATCAACCTGATTGGCAGGCTGTCAAACAAGCCAGAGGCCAATGGAAGGATGAAGCCGGTCAGGTGCTGTTACAGCACATGGAGCAGGGGCTCAATGGCCAAGGTGTAGAGCATTCCCAAAAGGGGCCAGCCCTGGTGAATGCCCTTATGGGCTGGGAAAGGGGCACAAAGCATGCTGTTCACTTTCAAAAGTTTGGAAATGTCTTGATACAAGACCTAGAGGGAGGAGGTAAAAACAGGCCCAAAGCCAAAGGCCTCTAGGGTCCAAACAAGGGAGTTGTGGCCAACCCTAGAAAAGAGCTTCTCCTGGTCACAGGAAATGAGCCTGATATTCAGTCCAAAGAGGTCCACAGCCATTGACTGATCATGAACCAGTAAGAGACTGTCCTGGATGGTTCTGCCTTGCATTCAGTAGCTCTATTTAGGACTGATGACCAAGGCTGTGATGGTTTATAGCCAATTGGCCAAGGCTTTGGCCATAATATTATCGTTGGCATACAAAAAGGATGCTGCCTACCAGTTCTTCATGCAGCCAAAGTCCCCTGTCTTAGGTAGCAGGCTGAGAACCACCCAGTGATAGCTCACAGGCAGGATCTTATTAGCAAGGCTCTTATGGAATATGTGCAAAAGGCAGGGGCCAATAAGGGGCCAGAAGGTCTTATAAAACTCAGCGGGCAACCTGTCAAGACCTTTGCCTGAGGTGAGGCCTCCCACCACAGTTGTTAGTTCTTCTAAGGACAACTCTCACTCAAGGTCATTGGCCACCAATGGGCAGAGCATAAGGAGGCAGTTGTATAAATGATTACTGAACTCTAGGCAGAGACACTGAGCTGCAAACAGATCCTGATAGAAGGTGATGGCATGACATCATATCTCAACAGAATCCAAGAGTATCCAGCCATCTGGGGTCTTGAGATGATCAATGATTTTTCACATCACCCACTGTCTTTCTAGATTGAAAAAGAAATGAGACAAGGCATCACCCTCTTCCAGCTTTTGGCAGCAGGACCCAATCCTCATGTCCTGGGCTTCATACTTTGGCAGCTCCTGGAGTTGCTTCTTCCTCAGCTTAAGGCTCTCAAATAGCTCCATGTCACCACCAGCATCACTCAGGGCTGCCTTGATCACTGTCACATCCTCCTCCAACCCCAAGACACAGTGATGGATCTCAGTTGTTGACAGCTGTATATACTGATTCATAGATTGTAGAATCAGAAGGGACCACATTGGATTATTGTGTCTGACCCCCTGCCCCTGGCAGAAAAAAGGACCAAGGTCAGATAACCCCAGCCAGGTGACTATCAAGCCTCCTCTTGAAGACCTCCAAGTTAGGTGATAGTACTACTTCTCTTGGCAGGCCATTCCAGATTCTGGCCACCCTTACTGTAATTTTTTTTGTCTAATGTCTAACCTAAATCTACTCTCCACTAGTTTGAACCCATTATTCCTAGTTACTTCATTGGGCACTCTGGTAAAAAAATAAATAAAAAAATAGCGCATCACCAATTCCCTGTTGTCCTTCCTTGATAAAATTATAGGTGGCTACAAGTTCTCCCCTCAGACATCTTTTGTGAAGGCTGAAGAGATCCAGATCTCTCAATGTCCCCTTGTAGGGTCTTTCACAGAGGTCACTAATCATTGCTGGCAGAAGTCTCTGTTTTATGCCTTTTCCACATCCCACCATTGCTTCCAAGAAGAAAAGGTGACTCTTGCCTTCTCCCATGTCCACCATAAATGCTTTTCAATGCTTGCTGATATACAAACAGTTAAGGCATACCATGGCAAGCCCACTGGCATTCACCTTCAGCCAAGTGTACTGTCTTGCATCAGCATGCAAATGGTGCCAGATGTCAATGAGGTCCATTGCCTTCCAAACAGTCCACAGCTGTTAGGCTGAGGATGGATGGGGTTCTGGTCAAGCCACTCATTGACTGTGTAATTAAATCCCTGCTCAGGAGGAGAAGGTCATCACCATCAGCTGTGGCCTGCAAAAGGTCGGTCAGGGTCTCAAAAAAAGTCAATCTGTTCCCGCCTGGCAGTGGACACATAGATGTTAATTAAAAGGAGATGATGTTGTGCCAAAGAGATGCAAACAGTTAGCAGGCAGCCAAGGATGACCTCTTGGGTTACCACCAAGTCAGGCATCAGCTGAAGTGACAAGAGGACCATGACCCCTGTTCTGAGGAAGGTGCTGTGACTCAGGAACATACAGCCCCTCTAGGCAACATGCCAGTCAGCTTGATTGGCTACATCAATGCGTGTTTCTTACAGAAAACTGACATCCAGCTGTTTCTGATGCAGGAAAGCACAGAGACCCATATACTTCACAGACTCTCTGCAACTGTTGACATTGAGAGAACTAAAATGTGTGGCAGCCATGCATAAAGGGTATTGAAAGGGAGACAGGCAAAGTCAAAAGCAAAAAAAAGCAAACTTGCTAAATGGGTACTTTGCATCAATTTTTCACCAGTCCCATGGGACGGCTCTGCCCATTGTGGGTCAGGGAGGCCCAGGTGAGGGATATTCCTTGCCCTCCATTGAAGCTGACCTCATGAAGGAACACCTTGACAGGCTGGATACCTTCAAGTCAGCCAGCACTGATGGGTTACACCCAAGGGTACTCAAGGAGCTGGTAAGCATCATAGCTCAACCTCTTGGTGCTCTGGTGAAGTGTCCAAAGACTGGAAGAGGGCCAATGTCATAGCTATAGTCAAGAAAGGGAGGAAAGTAAATATGGCAAACTACAGGCCCATCAGCCTGACCTCTATCTTGGGGAAGGTCTTGGAAAAGACTATCAAAGAGGCCATCCTTAACAGACTAGCTGAAGGCAATATCCTGAGGGATACTCAGCATGGGTTTGTTGTGGGTAGGTCTTGCTTGACCAATCTCATTTCCTTTTATGACCAGGTGACCCATCACCTGGACAAGGGGGAAGAGATTGATATTGTATATCTTGACTTCAAAAAAGCCTTCGATCTGGTATTCCATGATCCCTCTTGGCTAAACTGGCTAACTGCAGCCTCAACCTCACCACAATCAGCTGGTTGGGGAATTGGCTCCTCAGTAGGACCCAGAGGGTGGTGGTTGACAGGAGCCAACCATCTTGTTGCACAGTCACCAGTGGGGTCCCTCAAGGCTCTGTCTATACTGTTTAACATCTTCATCAATGATGTGGACCTTGGCATCAGGAATGGACTGGCCAAGTTGGCCGATGACACCAAACTCTGGGGTAAAGCATCCATACCTGAGGACAGAAGGATGATCCAGGCATATCTTGACAGGCTCATGAAATGTGTGCATGGAACCTGATGGTGTTCAACACTGAAAAATGCAAGGTTCCCCACCTTGGGAGGAAAAACCTGTAGCATGTCTATAGGCTTGGCAGTGTTAAATTGGTTAGCACTACAGATGAAAGAGACTTGAGGGTCATGATTGACCACAAGATGAACATGAGCCTTCAGTGTGATGCTGCGGCTAGTAAAGCAAACAAAACACTGGCTTGCATCCATAGATGCTTCTCAAGCAAATCTAGGGACGTCATTCTCCTGTTGTACTCAGCCTTAGTGAGGCTGCAACTGGAGTACTGCATCCCACAATTCAAAAAGGATGTGGAGAAGCTTGAGAGAGTGCAGAGGAGAGCCACGCACATGATCAGAGATCAGGAAAACAGACTTTATGATGACAGGCTGAGAGCCATGGGACTCTTCAGCCTGGAAAAGCGCAGGCTCAGGGGTGATCTGGTGGCCACCTATAAGTTTATCAGGAGTCCTTATCAGGATCTGTGGGGAATGTCTGTTCACCAGAGCACTCCAAGGGATGACAAGATCGAACGGTCACCAAATCTGCCATGACCGATTCAGGCTGGGCATAAGAAAGAACTTCTTCACTGTCCAAGCCCCCAAGGTTTGGAATAGTGTGCCACTGGAGGCGGTTCAAGCACCCACTTTGAATGCCTTCAAGACACATTTGAATGCTTATTTTGCTGGAATCCTATGATTCCTGCTGACTTCCTGACCCTGGGGCAGGGGGCTGGACTCAATGATCCTCTGGGGTCCCTTCCATCCCAAATGTTTATGAAATCTATGAAAAGAACAGAGAGAATCACCAGAGAGGATAAACCATGCAGGGCAGGGGAAAAACAGGCCTGCAGCTCACCTGCTGGAGCTTCCCGCAACAGGCATCCAACATGAGTCACCAATGTAATGAAGTAATAAGTAAAGCTAACCACACTCTTTCTTTCAAACGTAGGTGCACCACAAACAGATCTAGGAAGATGATACTTCCCTCTATGCAGCATTAGCCAGGCCACAGCTGGAGTACTGCATCCAATTTTGGGTGCCATACTTCAAGAGGGATGTAGATAACCTAAAAAGGTTTCAGAGGAGGCCCACCTATCTGGTTAAAGGCCTACAGGAAAAACCCTTTGAGGACTGATTGAGGGATCTGACTCTCTTCAGCCTCCACAAGAGAAGGCTGAGAGGTGATCTTGTGGCCATCTACAAACTCAGGTGGCGGACAGCAGGAAATAAGGGATATAATGTTTATCGGGGTAACTAGAAACAATGGCCATGAAGTGAAGGAGAGCAAATTTAGGTTGGACATCAGAAAAAAATTCTTTACAGTGAGGGTTGCCAAAATATGGAATATGCTTCCAAGGGAGGCTGTGCTGTCCTCTTCCCTGGAGGTATTTAAGAGGAGATTGGACAAACACCTGGCTGGGGTCATCTGACCCCAGCACTCTTTCCTGCCCAGGGCAGGGGTCAGACTCAATGATTTAATAGGTCCCTTCCGACCCTTAAAATCTATGAAATCTATGAAAATGTCCCACGGAGGAAAGGACAAACATCTCAGGTTCTGGAAACCATTCATGAATATGCTGTGCAAATTTCCAGTGATGCTTGGTCTGGTCAAGAAACCCAATGAGGCACTCAATGAAGTACCCAACACAAGGAGGTTTCTCAGAAGCAGAAACAGGCTCCACTACCAGGGTGGAGACCCTCCCCACCATGGGGAGGGGGAGGTAACCTTAGCTGAGACCAGGGGATGCTGCCCCCTAAGTTAGGACTTGCATCAACTCATCCTCAGAGGCAGAATCAAAATCAGACCCCGAGAAGGAAGAGATGTACACATCATGCAGAGAAAGTCACTGAGGCCTGGACAGGATACATCCTCCCCACCAGGACTTCCAGGGTCAGGCCCTGTGGGAATGGTGTTCTCTGAGGTGCCCTTGGGAGTTGCTGCAGTCCCTGATCTCTTGGGGAGGGGGGGCACTCTCCTAGGCTGGAATCTCTCTCAGAGTCACTTGCAGCTCCCAGGGGGCCCAAACACCATGTCAACATCAACAAGCTCGGGGAGCTGAGAGGCAAGGGGAGGGCCATCAGACTCCCCTCCCCCCCACCTCCTCCACCCCTCACTACTACAAGTTCTGGGGGAGGGGGCTATGCTGAGGAGACAGGCAGAGAGGGGAGATCCCACTTACTAACCTCAGATCCCCTTGAAGTGGCAGGGAGGTTTTGAAGGGATGACAAGGCATTCCTGGAAGATCTCTTCTGTTGCTATGCATTGCACTTCTCAACAGAAAGTCTCCCTCATGGAAAGAGGAGGGGACGGGGCCAGGTCTACCCCCACAGAGTTAAATCTCTCCAATGAAATGTGTATTAGCTGGGAAGAAAGCCCCTCCCCATCACCTGATTTTCTACACCAGAGGTGGATGAATCACCATGGGGTACAGCTGCAGTCAGCTCTGCCACAGTAGGCTTCTTCCTCAGCCACTGGGCAGCCAGATGGGACCTGCTGCCACAGTAAAAATGCAAGGTGTCCACAGTTGTGAGGTAAACCTCCTAATGCTGCCCACCAGTCATAAAAATCAGGGTGTGGGGCAAGATCCAACTCTCCATGTTAAGAAGCATAAACACCTGTCTTTTAAAGGACAGGACATGCCAGAGCTCAGGAATCTTCATGCTAAGTGGCAGTCTACAGATCAGGCCTGTAACCATGCTACAAGGGCTTAGGCAGTCGGTGAGCTCATTGTCTGGGAGAAATGGAGGGACATTAGAGGCTCCCACCTGAACGGCTGGTGTATCTAGGGGCACTGTGATGCAAAACACACCCCTGACAGACACACCCACTACCACAACATCATGCACCAGCGCAGGACAGCTGAGGAAAATGATGGGGACTGAACTCACTCAGGCAGCATAAACGACATTTTTCCAATCCACTAGTGCACCCACAGCAAAAGCACATTCCTCAACCCTGAGGGAAGATAGGGCATAAAGCCAGACACCAAAACTTCAGTCCAAAAAGGTAGAAGCCCCAGCAGTGGACCACTGGGAGCTACCTTCACCCATTTCAGTGAAAAAAGAGTTAACTATGCAAGGAACCAGAGGGATGGGAGATGGGTGGCCATCTGACTGACAGGGAACAAATAAGCTGGAAAAAACAAACAAATGACAGAGAAGAGGATAAAGGCAAGCAATATATGAGGAAAGAGGAGGAAAAATATGAAAGCAACAGAACAGCCACAGTGAGAAGAAAGAAATTCAAAGTGAAACCAGAAAGAGGTTGGGAAGATGGAGGAATGGGGGTGAGGTGGGGAGGGGGGTAAGTTACTGCAAGAGAAAGGGCTTAAAACAGAGGAAAAAGGCAAGAAAAAGTAATTAGAAGTGGGGGGGGGCTATGGTAAGAAAGGGTTCTGACTGTCTGGGGGAGGAAAAACAGAACAAGAAAAGGAGAAAGGCTCACATAATAGGCACAAGCTCCCATATCCAAGAGGGAACACAGGTCTCAGTGGCCATATTGAAGGAAGGAAGGAACGAAGGGCGAGCGAGCGAGCAGTCATAAAGGCTGCAAAGTAAAAAAGCACCAAGACCTTTACCCAAAGTTAGGTGTTCTGGTGGAAATAGTCTTTCTGGACTTTAAAAAGGCCTTTGACACTGTCTCTCACCCCTTTCTCATTAAAAAATTAGGTGACTGTGGCGTCAATGCCTACAGTCAGATGGGTTGCAAATTGGCTGGAGGGCTGCACCCAGAGAGTAGTGGTGGACAGGTCATTTTTGACCTGGAGGAATGTGGGCAGTGGGGTTCCCCAGGGCTTGGTCCTCGGGCCCGCACTGTTTAACATCTTCATCAGCAACTTGGACAAGGGGGTGAAAAGCATGTTGTTCAAATTCATGGATGACACTAAGATGTGGGGAGAAGTGGGCATATTAGAAGAGAGGGACAGACTACAACTAGATCTGGACAGGTTACAGAGGTGGGTGGATGAGAATAGGATAGGTTTCAATACTGACAAATGCAAGGTACTACACCTACAGAGGAAGACCCAGCAGCACACCTACAGGCTGGGGAACTCCCTTCTTGTCACAACAGATGCAGAAAATGATCTTGGAGTCACTACTGATTCCAAGTTGAACATGGACTGCCAACATGAGGACGTGGTCAGGAAAACTAACCACACCTTGTCATTCATTCACAGCTGCATCATAAGCAGGTCCAAGGATGTGATCCTCCCCCTCTATGCGGCATTGGTCAGGCTGTAGGTGTAGTACCGTGTCCAGTTCTGGGTGCTGTACTTCAGGAGGGATGTGGACAACATGGAGAGGGTCAAGAGGAGGGCCACTCGCATGATCAGGGGGCAGCAAGGCGGGCCCTACGAGGAGAGGCTACGGGACCTGAACCTGTTCAGCCTTCACAAGAGAAGGCTGAGAGGGGACCTGGTGGCTGTCTATAATCTTGTCAAGGGGGATCAGCAGGCAATGGGAGAGTCCCTGTTCCCCCGAGCACTACCAAGAGTAACAAGGAATAATGGCCATAAGTTGACTGAGAGTAGATTCAGGCTAGACATCAGGAGGGACTACTTCACAGTCAGGGCAGGTAGGATCTGGAACCAACTTCCAAGGGAAGTGGTGCTCACTCCTACCCTGGGAGTCTTCAAAAGGAGGCTAAATAATCACCATGGGCATTCTTCTCTGCCCATGGCAGGGGGTCAGATTTGATGATCTACTCAAGTCCCTTCCAACTCTACCAACTATGAAACTATAAAACTATGAATATACTCTGAACAATGGCTTAATTTATGTGCATTAATGTTAAGACAGGGGAGAGAATGTAAATTCCAGCTGTTAAAGACAGTGAGGGAAGGAATGACATTACCATTTTTAGGTGGTTGTTGGCAGGGGACAAACAATTTCACCATTTGTAAAGGAAGACAGAAGGGATGGACAATCTCAACTGTAAAGCACAGAGTAGAGGGAAGTGACTGAAACCATGAGGCTCAGAGTGTGGAAGAGTAAATTAAAAAGTAGGGGAGAATGGGAAACAGTAAAGTACAAGACAATTCACAAGCAAGTTTTTTCCTATACTATATGATTCAGTGGTTGGTTTGGGTCCTAAAATTTCAGCGATTATATGATATCTTTCCATTGCTCTTTCTTTTAAAAAATCCAGCTGAATGTACCTAATCTAATCTCATTCTCTAGAGAAGGCCTTAAGTGTGCAACTATTCTGCTGTTATCAGTAGGGCTGGTGAGAGAATGCATTTTCCATGCAGGAAATATTTTGGAACATGAAGGAGAAAAAAATAACTCCTGAATCAGGAACAAAAATGACAATTTTTGAATGTTTGCAAAATTATTTCAAAGAAATATTTTGGGTATTTTTTTCCAATAAATATGATGCATTTCAATAAATTCTGTGAAATTTTCATTGCTTTTTTAGATAAGTTTTATTCTTTAAAAGTAATTTTAAATCATCAAAAGTTTTGGGGTTTTTTTATTCTGAAAAGTACCAAAATGGTCGTTGCAAATTTTTTGGAAAAATGTCCCTTTTTCCCCCACAAGAAAATGTCAAAAATCCCACAAGTGCTTTATGGAAAAAACACAAACTAACGAACAGTTTTATTGTAATTACCTTTTCTAATGAAAAGCAGTTTCAATATTTTTTTAACTAGCAATTATGGCAACTATATTACCACCAGCATACGAGCCCTAAATGTCCTGTCTTTTCAGTTTGTCTGTTTTTAAAATCCTATCAAGGCTATCTTATGGCAGTAAATTCCATCAGTCAACTATACACTGAATAAAAGAAATAACATTTCACTTTATTGTTTTTAATCAGATGTTTTTCAGATGCATTGTATATGGCCTTGTAAAAAAAACCCCAAAAGCTAAACACAATCATTTGATCTCTCCTCTAGCTCATAGTTTCACTCATAGTTTCTTTTCTTTCCATACAGAAGAACTCTATCCTTTTGAATCTATCCTGACATGGAGTTCCATGACTCTAATCAGTTTTCTCTGTAAACTCTCTCCATTTCTGAGAAACTGGAAAAGTGGATGACCCAAATGATTGTGGACAGTGATATACATAACTATAGAATCATAAAAGATTAGAGTTTGAAGTCCAACCCCTGCTCAAAGTAGGACCACCCCCAACTTTGGGGACTTTGTCTAGCCATGCCATAAAAAACTCCAAGGATTTTTTTAGGTAACTCATTCCAATGCTTCACTGCTTTCCTAGTTGGAAAGTTTTTCCTAATATCCAACCTAAACTTCCCTTGCTGCAACTTGAGACCATTGCTCCTTGTTCTGTCAAATAATTAAGCCATTATAACAAAGCTGTTCAATTTAGAATCCAGAAATTTGCATGGGTAGGATGCCTTACAAAGGGCATATTCTTGCATTTGTCAGCAGTGAATTGTATCTGATACCATGGCACTTTGTTTGGAAGATCCCTTGGAAGTACCTTTCCTGTATTAACTCTTCTATTAAAGGTGATCAATATAAGACAGTCACTACTAGTATGTTTAGCATCTATAAAATGAAAAGCTTCTAATCCCTCCTGTCATCATGCAGTCCTGATGGCAGAGACTTCATAAAGCTGAAGAAAAACGAGTGTCGTTTGTATTAAAATGTGAGCCTTGTCTGCTGTTTGAAAATAAAATAAAAAGGTAACCATTCCCTGCAATAACTTAATAGCCAAGATCATAGACCAAGTTTGAGGACATCCACCCACAGAATAAAAAGATAAGAATGAAATATTGCAGATGGGCAGATAGTAAAAATGTCTGCAGAAACAAATTATCCACAGATAATCCAATTACCTGTTGCTTGCAGAACTCCAATCTGTTAATTATATCCATTCATTCTGAATTAGATGTCTGCTGCTTAGATTCATTAAAGGTCCATCCAAATCTGTACAACTATTCAACTACGTTTGCATCCAGCAAAGGACATCACCATGTGTTCAATACTGAAAGGCCCTTGGATATATGTGTGCTCTGCACAGTGAAGTCAATGAAGTATTTGCATATGATACAGGAATATTTTAGAATATTTTGAGCCACTTTGTTCTAAATACTTACTTTAGTATTTTACATCTGCTTCTGTGATTCCTAATACCACCTAATAAAGAACTGAATCAGCCACACAACTCCATTCTATGACAACATGCAAAAAGCATAACTGGCTTAATATCTGGGCATGCTTAATTAGTATTCATTATATTTCTCAAATTCCTTTGAATGAAGGAACAGTTTTAACATATACACACCTCAGTGAGGGTATCTATGACTGTTTGAGCACTAAAATGAAAATAAGGAGCCAAATTTGGATTGTCAAGAAAGATAATTAGGCTCAGCTGGCTATATGCACAATGTAAATTTAAGTTCAGCATTGCAACAACAAACCTTTAGGTAACATGCTGCCTAGTCCACAGTAAAAGTTAAGTGTTGAGGCTTCTTTTACAATGCATGACAAAAATAAAGATTCGCAAAAAGCAGTATGCTAAGTAATCTAAATTAGCCATTGAGAAATGCAAAGGAGTTAAGGGTGGCTTAAAACAACCCTTTTAAACTAATGTTTGAAGCTACCACCTGGCTAAAGGAAGATATATCTCCACTTTGGAATCAAAACTAGGTACTCTTTCCTGGAGTTTGGTGCATAAGCCTCATAAGCCTTTTCTTGAACCAAATATGGAAGCAGGAATTAGCATTCTAATTTGATGCAATAGCCCAAAGTTGAGCCAAAGGCCTTGAGTTCTCTATTTAATGGGATATTGGGTAAATGGCTCGTGTGTGATCTAGGTGTGGATTATTCTTTCTTCAAGTATACCCACTAGGGAAAGGAATAAGAGGAAAATAGATTCTGTGAATTTTGCTAGTGTTTAGCAAATTTACCAAATTCCATGAAATTTGGTAAATTCCATTAATTTGGGGGTGGCTATAGCTCCCTGAAGCATCCTCTAGTGCCACCCTGGCTGGCAGGGCACAGAGCTGCTCCAGAGAAAGGTGCCAAGCAGTTGTTAAGATTTAAGCAGTTCTGCATATGCCCCCAAGCAGAAAGTAAAATGTCTTCTGGAGTTTACGGGATTTGGGTGCTGCTGGGACTAATTTATGTGGGGTGGACTGAGGCTTTGAATTTTGGATTTGGATGCCTAAAGTAACATGTACCTTGTACTGTTAAATGAAGTGTTGTTGACCAGGAAATTAGGACTTCTCCATGGTCTCTGGACTCTCTGGAATCTCTTTAGTTCCCATGTGCCTCCATTCATTCATGAGTAAAATAACGATATAGTTCTCTCTCACACAGGAGCATGAGAGGTTTAGTTCATAAGATACTCAAAGATCATGAAAGGAATGTGAAACGTTTCAATAAACTATTAAAATAAAAACTCACTCTATATTTTAATTACAGCTATCTCCACAGAACCACCATATACTTTTATACCTATAACCTTGTAGACATCATGGTCTATTCTTCACTAGGATTAAAGGTATGATGTTAAGAACAATTAAATAACATGTTCTAACTTATTTGAAAAGAACATTGTAGATGATGCATCATTTTAACATTTGCTAACTTTGGTCACTTTTAAGATTTTAAAGTATACTCAGCCATGTCTATGTTGGACTTTTTAGACATGTTAGAATGTAGTAGTTTGCATATTTCATCATTAAAATTAGAACTGAATGCTAATAACCTGTGTCTTATTAACTTGGACAGGATAGTACAGGTTAAAAGGAGCCTCCATACTGCAAGGACAACTTTTATTTTCAGTTAATTTCAGAAATACTTTTAGTTTTCCTTTTGCTATGTGGCCTGATTTATATTAACTGACTTTAGGTATCTGCTTGCATGATTGCCTTTGGACCCTATGTAAACTATTGTGTATGTCTGATTACAGGATGCACTTGTAGTCCTGGACCTGGGGAGATAAGGGAATTAGTTTATTTGCAAATTGAACACATTTACTATAGTATCTTTGGAACACAAGAAACACAATTTCTTCAAAGCCAGTCCTTCAGACTAGACCACTTTAATGTGAAATATAGAAATAAAAATAGAGTTCTGAAAAGTTACCCTGTCAGATTGCTTCTGTGATAAGGTTAGGGGGGCCTGGCTCAATAGACACATCCAAATGAGTTCACATATGAGTTTCCTCAGGGACAAATTGCAGCAGCACATAGCTGTGCCACTGCTACTTGTCCCTGGGGAATACCATTGCATACGTGCTCTGGCACACCGCAAGTTGCCCCAGGTGAGGTAGGGGAGGCTGGAACCATCACCTGAACTGGTCCCTGCAGCCTTACCTGGGGTTCTGGGGGCCTTGCAGGCCACATATGGTTGGAGGAAAATTCCCCCACTATAGACATTGCTCAAGCAGCCTGATAGCTAATGAAAAACCTCAACACATTTTGGAGGCACAGGACAGCCTTTCATCCACACTGAGAAGAATAAAAATGTACACATACTTAAAGAACCACTTTAGAATTCCACAATGTTTCTTCCACATGTTGGCTGCTTAATGGGGAACCTCTAGCCTTTATTATAAGATACATTTAGCTGGCTTTCATTTAAAAAAAAAATCCTACACACATAATTCTGATTGCCAACCCTACCAACATGGGAAACCCTTTCATAACATAGACACATTATATTCTTAGGTGATGGCAAACTCTTCACATGTTATACTTAGGTGATCAAAATAAATCTATTTTCAGATTTATTAGTTTGTTTTCCTGAAAGCCATTGGTTGGGTCATCCATTTTTTCACTGAGAGGTTGGTGAGAAATAGTTTATATTCTTTGTATATATTGTTTTGTATTAAATAGTGCCACGAGGGCAGTCAGAGTAAAACAAACAAGATATGCAAAATGTAAGCCTGAATGAAATTTCATTTCTATATTCTTAATGGTAGAGGTATACAGATTAGTGTACCATTTGAAGTTAGACAAGTATATGTCTATTGAAGAGGGTGAGAAAGTCCAGGATTTGGTAGGGGCACACAATAAAGGGGCAAAAACCCAGCACCTCTCTTCTCTTCTGTACTTGTACCACATTCTGTCAAATATTCAATTCAATGTACACTTCTAACTGCTATGGTGTAAAAATCTGATACAAAACCAATGCAGGTTAATGGGACAGTAATTATCCAGTAGCTGAACATAAAGGAGGGAGCATGAAAGGTATGGAAGGAGAGTTATTACAGATGAAAAGCCAAAGGGCAGCTCTTTTGATTTGACACAGTTTTACTCATTTTGAGCTCAAAACAGTGAAATCAAATCAGAACAAAGGGCTCCAAAACAGCCTCAAAACAAAACAAAGCTAGTCGAAACATTTCAAAAGTTTCAAAATGTTTTGGGTCTTGAAGCAGGCAGCAATGGGATGGTGGGAGATGGGAGAACTAGGGCTGCACTCCGAGCACCAGCTGAGAGTGCAGCCCTGGCTCTCCCCATCTCCTGCTGCTGGGTTGCAGAAAGCTGATCAGAGTGCAGGGCAGTTCCTGTCCCAAGCACTACAACTGGGCTGGAGAAAGGAACTGAGCCCAATGGCTCAGTTTTACCCCCCACCCCTATATATGTCTGTGATTGGGCTGGGGATGGAAAGTCAACCTAACTGGGCTGGATTCCTTTCCCCAGTGTGGTGGTCGGGCTGGGGTTGGGAAGTCAGCCCAGCTGGTCTGAGTTCCTTTCCCCGGTGCAATGATTGGTCTGGGGAAACGAACTCAGCCTTGCTGGGGTAAGCTTCCCCGGCCCAATTGTGGGGCTGGGGTTGGGAAGTCAGCCCAGCTGAGCTGAGTTCCTTTCCCCAGGGAATGGTCAGGCGAAATGTCAAAACAGCATCAAAACAGCCTCACTTTTTCAATGAAGTGAAACAGTGAGGCTGTTTCAACTCGAAGTGAAATTCAAAACAAAACACTGTTCTGTCCAAACCTAGAAACTGAAGTCGAAACAGAACAGTGCCATTTTTTACAACCCTAGAACCCTTTTTACAAAATAAAATAAATAAATCAGGAGTAGAAATTGTGTACAAAAACGATCAGTGATTCCTATTTCTTAATGCTTTATAGTATTCTTGGTAATAGATTCCATTAATATGCATTGTGAATTAAAACTTGCACCTAGCATTTACTGTATTCACCCATATATTGTTATTACCAATACCGCTATTACCATAGTACTAAAAAGAGATGCATGCTTTTTATAGGTGATTAATGGTATGAAAATGAGAACATAAAGATATTGTATTAGAGAGAGCCACATGCCATCTAAAGACTCATATCAGAAGCGGCATAAATTCATAAGAAAATGAATTTAAGGGTGGGGGTCAAAACAAGTAATTTTCAGAATTCTCTAGAGAGGATTTTTACTCTCAAAATAATTAGCATGGTACTTGAGCTGCTATAGTATGTTAGATTAAGTTTTTTTAACTGTCAAAATATCATCACCAAAACATAGCATCTAACAGGTGAACACAAATGTCAATATGCACTATATAAGAAAAATGTCTATAAAAATAATTTTGATAATGATAAATAAAGGTGGGTTTATCTACATTTAAAGGTAGATAGACATGTGAGGCCAGATATTCCAAAACACCTAGGTCTAGATCTTAAAGGATAATTTTTCTATGTCTATACCACTTCCCCAGTGTTCCTTGGAGTTGCTGATTTTGAGTGTATACCTGCTCCTGCCTTCATCCCTCATATGCCAAACCCATAAATACAACAATGGCTCAAGATCTGAATTAGGATTCTCAAACAATTGTTACCACAACCCTCTCTTCCCCCCAGCATACACACACATTTGTACCAACAAGCCATTTCTCTTAGCATGTATAAAACAAAAGACACTCATCTGCACAGGACAGGGTAACTGTGTCCTGATGGTTGTGGACACCGGCGTCTAAGGAGGAAACTATGGTTAAATAACACAAAATTAGAGTCTTTATTGTTCTAACTTATTGTCTGCTATATATCCTCGTTTATCTCTATCTTAATCCCTCCAGTTGCAGCAGTTCCACTCTTTATAAATAATTAATATTCATACGGAGAGGGAGCTGTACCCACATCTTAGGTGAGTGTCCTAACCACTTGAGTCAACACTCAGATTCTCTTTTACAAGTCCAGTCAATATTTAATTATATATACAATGTGAAATAGTTCCAACAAAAGGCACAGAGAAAGATCATTCCAAAATGAAGGCCTGCCCCATTACTGCCTGGTGTTCAGGCAACTTACCTGGGCTATGCCTGCTAAAGTCCATACTTCAAATGAAAGAGAGAAAGAATGATTTGATGCCCAGTTCTCCTATATTACACATAAGCACCTGAATAATAAGCCTTTCCCACAGGAGCACCTGGTTAGGCACTTAAAACCCAATCCTTTGCATTTCACTCATGGTAAGGTTAGGTTACTGCCTGCTTAAGCTGATTTCTGGGGATCCCTTCTTTAGGCACTTAAATCTTCCTCTTCTTTGTATGTACAACCTAGTACTTAACCCAGGACCAGACAGCCTATTACATGGCAGGGCACATGAAAGTTAATGCTCAGAGTTGAAGTGCTTAAGTCACTTTGAGGATGATGTCCCAGAGGTATTTAGTTACTTAGCACACCTTGAAATTGATAAGAACTAGGTGCCTTTGAGGATCTGAGACAAAATCTCCTAGCGGCACAAGTTCCTTTGAAAGTCATTTGTGGTTTTCCATTCCCAAAGCTCTTTTGTCACCTTCACAGCTTTGGTACATACATATATATGTAGGCCGGGTGTACACAGGTATGTACTCCCTTCTCCAGTTGAAAGGTGCGTTAGCTGGCAGGTTTGCTGTGGATGAAACTACAGACTACTCACAGTTTTGCTCTGTGCCAGAGAAGCCAGGCCAGGCCAATCTGGAATTTAACTATATACAAATGTATTATTATTGACATAAGTGAGTGATAGATAAACATAAATATAAACACACACACACACACACACACACACACACACACGTATATAAGTATATATTCAGATATATAACTATAAACCTTATTCTCTATAATGGGTTACCACCACTGGGGTTTCAGGTAAGTTAAAGGTAAGCACAAGTAACTAATAGCAAAGGGTTCCAGTGGCTAACCCTGGCAGGATTATAGACTCTATTAAACTACCAATTCATAAATATAAAAGTATGAAAAATATAAGGTGCAAAATTACAAAATATAAGATGCATCAATCTTAGACTAAACTTATCTCTTTAAGCCCTGAGGGCCACAGGGTGATCCTGGGGCACTGGCTGTGCTCCAGCAACCAGTAGGAGGTGGAGGATTCCCCCCCAGTGCTCTTGCCCTTAGGGTTCTGGCAAGGATGCCACCCAAAATAGACCACTCAGGAGGCCCTGGCTGCGGTGTTTCCTCCCCTATGGAAAAGACCCTTATCTCCAGGTAATTCACAGCTTGAGAGGGGATCCCGTCAGTGGTCAGCATCCCCTCAGTCCCACTGATCCACACTTGCTGCCCCATGTGGCTCCCAGGGTCTTGGTCCACACCATGCACCACTCATACACTGGAAGCCTGGACTCAAGCCAGGGGTTGGGACGTGAGCCACCTGGAACAGCTCCCAGGGTCTGGGCCCCATGTGCTGTTTCATAGTTTCATAGTTGGTAGGGTCAGAAGGGACCTGAGCAAATCATCAAGTCCGACCCCCTGCCATGGCAGGAAAGAGTACTGGGGTCAAACGACCCCAGCAAGGTGTTCATCTAGCCTCCTCTTAAAGACCCCCTGGGTAGGAGCCAGCACCACTTCTCTTGGAAGTTGGTTTCAGATCCTAGCCACCTTGACTGTGAAGTAGCACCTCCTGATACCTAGCCTGAATCTACCCTCCACCGTTATTTCTTGTCACTCCTGGTAGTGCTCAGGGAAACAGGAACTCCCCCCATTCCCTGCTGGTCCACCCCGACTAGTTTGTAAATGACCACTAGATCCCCCCTCTTCTCTTGTGGAGGCTGAAAAGGTTCAGGTCCCTTAATCTCTCTTTGTAGGGCCTGCCCTGCTGACCCCTAATCATGCAGGTAGCCCTCCTCTGGATCCTCTCCATGTTGTCCATATCTGTCCTGAAGTGTGGCACCCAGAACTGGACGTACTCCAACTGTGGCCTGACCAGTGTTGCATAAAGGGGGAGGATCACCTCCTTGGACCTGCTTGAGGTGCACCTGTGGATGCATGACAAGGTACAGTTGGCTTTCCTGACAGCATCCCCACACTGTCGGCCCATGTTCATTTTGGCATCAATAATGACTCCAAGATCCTTTTCTGCCTCTGCACTGAAGAGAAAGGAGTTCCCCAGCCTGTAGGTATGGTGCTGGTTCTTCCTCCCCAGGTGCATCACCTTGCACTTGTCAGTATTGAAACCCATCTTGTTCTCATCCACCCACCCCTGTAACCTGTCCAGATCTAGTTGTAGCCTATCCCTTCCTTCTAGCGTGCTCACTTTCCCCCACATCTTAGTGTCATCTGCTAATTTGAACAGTGTGCTTTTTACCCCCTCATCCAAGTTGCTGATGAAGAAGTTAAACAGTGTGGGCCTGAGGACTGAGCCCTGCAGAACCCCACTGCCCACATCCCTCCAGGTTGAATAAGACCCGTCCAGCACCACTCTCTGGGTGTGGCCCTCCAGCCAACTATTGACCCATTTGTAGGTGTCAACACCGCACACTGGCTGGGACTGGACCATCAGACTGGCATGGGGAGTCCTTGGGGCTCTTCAGGACACTGGCTCCAGCCAGTGGGCTGCTGTTCCCATCTTTTCTTCCACCCCACTCTCACCTCCGTCCCCCCAACACATCTGCCGTGTGCTGGGCACGGTGCTTCTTTTATACCTTTTGGAGGCTCTTCCCCCAGATTTCAAATGCACCTATCAGGTTGAAGCAAAGTTCAGGCTTCAGCCAGGTCCAGGGTTCTTTGCCTCATCCTGGGAAGCCCCTCCCAGCAGTTAACTGATTGGTGGGTGTGTTCCACCAATCACAATGAAGATTCTCCAAGCTCGGATGTGCTGGGCTGTTATCGGTATGTCTGCCACAGGTATATACACAAAGAAGTATATTTACTAAAAATAGACCATCCCATCACACTTGAGAGATACTTGATAGATACCATATCGCATGAGCTACCAGAGAGGAACCATATCTGAAAGTTAGAGACTTTAAAATCACATCATTCTAGTTACCATATTTACTCAAATTCAAGATGAGTCCTTCCCCCATTTAAGATGGGTGGAAGTCTCTCATCTTGGATTGAGGTACAAGGTGGAAGAACAGGTATTAGAAAACATACAAAAATGAATTAGCAACAGGGAAACCTTGCTAGTTTTACTGTACTTCTGCTCATCTGCTTCCAAGATTTTAGTTTGCAATTACCTACCTATATAAGTAAATTTCTATACCAAACCCGTTGATTTAGTAACTAAGGCTTTACTAGGTCTTAGGAAGGGGTGAAGTGACTTAATCCAAAATTATTACCCAAAGAAACACAGAGCTCAGCTCTTGCCTTATACAAGACCAAAAGCTAAACTCACTAAGTGACTCCTGTTTCACCAAATAGCTACTAGTCAGAAAACATTCTGTTTCTGAGCATGACCTGGCTGCTCCAGTCTAAGTAGCTCTGTGCTTAGCACATACCTAAGCTTGACTGGATACCAAATATTGGATACCAAATGTTGATTTGAACCCCTTCAGACTGAAGAAAGACTGGAACCTAAATCACCGGCCACCTAGACAAATGTTCTAACAACTAGATTAGCCTACAGGCAGGCACACCTCAGCCATTTCAGCCCTCAACACAGGGCTGAAATGTATAAACAATTGTATTAATATAAAACTAAATCTAGTCCCTGTGTTTTAAAAAGAAAAGTATGAGCCTGTCTACATTCTTCCAATGGATAAATATAGGAGAGTGCTCCTCAATAGAGATCCCAAGGGGAGAGGAACCCCCCACAACGTTTAATTAGGCATTTAAGCACTAGAGAGGAAAAGGATTTCAGAAATCACTCTTCAGTGTTTCTTATTGGACCTATCTAGATGGTTTCCTGCTCATCTTGTGGGTTTCTAACATCACCATTCTGACTGACGCCCTATGTACTTGAAATGGAGTCCAACAACTGGATTCCAATGCCCAAGGCCAGACCTAAAATTAGGCATCTACCTTGTAGACACCTACATCCTTTATTAGATCTAGTCCTAAGTGTCTCAAATAAATTAAAACTTTCCACAGTTTACAAGTGACAGGGCTGGGTCATTTTGGGATATGAGAATTTTGAGATGCAGATTCATTTGTATCCATTATCCATTTTGCAAAGATCATAATTTTTTTAAAGGGCATAAAATCCATGGAAGTAGCAAGAAGGAAAGAATAATGAAGTTTGAGGTTTTAATTAATGTTGGGCTTATACTAGGAGATACAGAAGGTATTTATCAATTTTAGATCCATAAAACATACCCACTGGATATACCAAGTGCTTTTACATAGTAGGGAAACAAAGTCACCCTACAGACTCACCACACTACCTCTGCCAAAGGAAAAAAGCCTGAAAGGACAGATGAGACTTACACTATGCCCTGAGGATCAACAGACCCACATGCTATATAGGCCAAGAAGGAAATAGGAGTTCAGAGCCAAAAGACCTAAAGCAAGAAAACAGATCCATTTTCATTTGCTAACTCAAAATTGAGCCTGTTCTTATCTACAGCTGTGTTCAATCTTTATACAGAAAAGTAGCATGCAAGTGTATTTCTGCTTCATTTCTGTGCAGCTGAGTGGGAGCAGGCAACATGCAAAGTACAGCCCATGGATTCTTGACTCTCTCCGAGTCTTGCAATCACTGATGGTGTAGCAGAGACACCCTACACATTTTACCCTATCTACATTTATGGTTTTACCCATCATTACTGTGGCATTTGATCCTTTTCAGGATGGTTTATAAGTAGGTATAAATAGCACTAAAGTGTGGAAATGGTGAGTAAAGTAGACTTTGTAAGAACCTGGCAGTCAGCCATGGAATGAGTATCACCTCAGTAAGGGTCAGAATCTATTTGCCTTCACTCCATTGGCTACAGATTTCTAGAAGTGTTTTCTTCTCAGACATTTTAGCCCTCAGCACAGGGGATGCTGCATTGCATAGAGAACTGCATTACCATCAAACTACGACTCTTTTAATACAGATACAAATGCATGTGGTGTTAAGATAACTTTATTTCAGAGTAACTAAATTTAACACATCAGGGGCACATTGGCATACGCACAACACCAGCTGTCAGCGCTCAAAGCTGACATGGCTACTATCTGTTCAGTTAATTATCTAGGTTGGTTCATTGGTCTAATTATAGTGGAACTTAACTGATCATCACTTGTAGTAGTCATTTGGTTCAGTGGATCAAATCTGGCTTTTCAAAACCAATTTATCTCATATATTCCAAGTAGAGGGACCTGAGGTCATGATTAGAACTAACTACTCCTCTCCTTTTCTTTGATGATTTCAAAGGCAGGATTTTTTTTTTTTTCCATTCTTTGGAGTAACACTTGGCTTCAGGTAACATTAAAACTGGTGGAAGTGCCAATTATAACTAATTATAGTGCAATTGACCTGCTATAACATTAAAATTCCTGGTAGTTGCTTGCTGTGTCTCGACAAAAGGGAGATTATGCTTGAATACTTATTTGTTTTGAGAAATTTAAGGATCCATGAATATTCAGATATAATGTTCACAAAAAGGAATTGCTGAAGATAGTTTTAGGGCCTTGTCTCGCATTACACTTAGGACATGTTAGGTACTCTTAAAACTCAAACTTCTGAATTGAAGCAGGAAAATGCATCTAACCTAGAAAAGTTGATTTTCATGTTCCAGTTTGGATGTGGTGAAATCTCACAAGAAAAGTTGTTCTTATAGTAATGGAAATATAACAAACCCTGCTTCTAGGGAACTAGTCATCTAAGAGTGCATCTACAAATCGCCATACAATGATGTTGCTATGATGCTGTGTTTTAGTACGTCCTTTTGGAAGTACTAAAGCATGGCACAGTAACCTCCTGTACTGCTCTGTGCGCATGGTGCACGGTTAAAATTTTCTGCTACATCATTTAGCGGTACGCTTAAACGAGGGAGCATGCTACTATGGTGATGTAGCTGCTGATCATGTGTAGACCCATGTGATCACTGCATCACCATAGTTCACCATAGGGCAACGTGTATATTGCCCTAAGAGGATTTAACACAGAATCAGTTGTTATGGAGAAACTCATGTTACACAACGTTAAATAGTTAGAACTCAGGCACAGACCAAAGCAAACTTCTGTCAGACTCGCTGGCTATGAGTGATTACCAAATAATACATTGTTCCATGAATAAAATGAACTACAAGAGCAGAAGTTAAAAGAAGTGCCACGTTTGAAACATTTTGGATATGTGTCAACAACTGGACGAGGTATAAGCCATGCTTTATTTACTCAGTGCTGCAGCTAATGAGTAGAAAACAGTCAAAAGGCAGCGTTAGTGTAATAATTAGCTCTGAAGTATTTTATGTTTTTAATAGTTTTCAGTTTAACTCAGGTAGAAGTGGTTAGGTATTAGACTGTGTTATAGAAATTAAGGTTTGGAATGTAATAGTGAAGCAAATTAAATATATATATTTTTAAACAGAGTACAAGACGGTGAAAATATAGACTAAGATTGAACATGAAAACATAGTTTCAGTCCAAGGGGCCAATATCGAAATTTCAAGAATTAACCGAGTCCCAGATTATGACTGAGGTCTGTGACAAAACCCTCAGAGAGACCACAGAAAGATCAAAAATAAATTCTTGACAAAGCAAATAAAATTTGTCAAGTGCCTGAACTCATCCACTCCAAAATTAACCTTGTAGGTAGACTATGCTTTGACATTTTGGGGACTTGCTAGAAAATCCAAAATACTACGAGAAAAGAGAACCGTAAGTCACAAAGAGCTCAAAGTCAGAGATCACAAAAAATGTTCATAGAGCAACATAGTCTACAGCAAACAGCACAAACCATGGCAATGCATAGCATTGGAAAAGGGTACCTGAACTGTAATGGTTAAATCACTTTATAAAAGCCATCAGTGTGTGCATAGCATGGACAATAGAAAATTAAAATTGTAACACTAGTTCTAAGGAATTTTATATAGGAGCAATAGACAAAGTTGCAGCATTTCTTGAATAGACTATCAATATGAAAACAAATGGCACATTTAATAATTTTAAGTTGGACATTGGTGCACAAGACAGTTCAGTGCCAGACTGAGTGATATTATCACTGAGGGGAAAGCTGTAGGTAGTAGAAGATAAATGGATGAAACACAGTTCTGGCAGTGATGACCTCATTCCTTCTAAGGGCATATGAAAAATTAAATATATAGAAATGAACATACTGAAAAAGACACAATTTGAAATAGTATTAGGCAAAGAAAAGGCCTATTACTGCATTAAAAACACATCAAGCAATTGGTCTTATCAAGAGGTTGCTTTCCAACAAGCTAGGGTAGCTAGCTTGCTCCGACTTCAAGTATGTCTAAACAAAGACATCTTTAACTTTCATGTAGACATATCCATAATCATGTCTAATAATGTACCAGAGTTTAATGACATGAGTTGATGAATAGACTATCAATATGAATGAAGTCTGGAAAGAAGTAAACAATACCTAATAAATAAACAATAAAGCACCTATTAAAAAGGCTCTAGTCAGACTCTGCTCCATTCTCAACACAAAATACTGAAAAGCACCAATGAACTGTGCATTGTCACCTTATAAAGTACCTAAAGGTCCATATGACAGCACAGGCACCACAAAAACTTATTGAACATATCATTTTTATATAATTAACAGACTGATTTTAACTTTTTGAGATTCTTTATTATGCTACTGTTTTCAAATTGTTAACATCATTATGTTCAGCTAAGAAACTGTACCTTGGTTCTCACATGAGTCAGCTCTTATGCTGAGGTTCAGGTTTCAAAATCATAATGTCGAACTCAGTAGTTAGCCATGTTATTCTGATGCTGGGTAGAAGGCAATAGACTAGGCAGGAGAGGGTGGCACTTTAGAGATTAACTTGTTCAGAGAGGTATCAGCTTCCAAAGGCTACAGTGTACTTCATCATATACTATGAGGACTATTTATGGTGTTGGATGAAATAGGCTGTAGACTATGAAAGCTCATGCATCTGTGAACAAGTTAGTCATTTAGAATTCAGACACTGAAAGAACCAGACCCCAGTCAGATTCTATTGTTCAGAAAGTGATTATTGAAAATACAGAACTGATCTCTTGTGGTTTGTATTATTTTATATGGTGACTCAAAGCAAAAGGGTTATGTCAGTGAGTCTGGCAATCAGAGCTCAAAGAAAACTGGTAGGTTCCATTACTGCACAGAAGCCGCGAAAAAAGAACTCACTTTGTATCCATTTTTATAGACCCTAAATCACGGAATACAAACAACAGACACTGCAAACTAAAATTATAAACCTGATCAGATTCTCAAACCTTTATTCCCTATCTCAGATCTAGTTTATATTCTCAGATTGCTCATTTGGACCGTTCCTAATTCTCGTTCTACTACACATTGCTGAGTTGTATATGAATCTGCAGTTCCCACTTTAAGAGGAAAGTAGTTACAGGCACTTAGGCCTAGTAACATAGAGCATTAAGAAAACATAGATATTGCTAAACATATTTAATGGTATCTTTTCTTGCACATGCAGAGCAAAGAAGTCACTGAGCAATCCTGACAACTAATGTTTGTTCCTAATAGTTTAAGAAAAGACTTTACTCAGGATTCATGAATCTCTAGTGTGGTAATGCACCACACATGAAAGTTTTTAATCTCTGCAATTCATAATATAGAAATCCATTTATAGCACAGAATAATGGGCATATTTTATTTCCAATTAAGATTACTCATCAGTTCACACCCACCAAGATTTCTACTGTGCTTTTAATTTATTATTGCTTACTTTAATGCACCCACTTTAATCACAGTAGCACCAGGAATCAGATCATTATAACAAGAGCTGTACTGAATTAATTTAATCTTTGTGGAAAAAAGAGAGTATTTTAAATTCAAGGGTGTAGCGGGGATGGGGGTTATTTATTTATTTTTACTATGTTACTTGCCATCTCGCATTATGTCCCAGTGCTTCTTAATATAATTGGACTGCCCTAACAGTTTGACTTACTTCCACCATCAAAAGTAAGTTAGCTTTCATTTTAAAGCTGCAGAAAGTTGAGACTCAGATTATAGCTAAAATGAACTGACCTGACCTACTAATAATGAAGCAACCCTCCATGTTACAGCAACAGACTTTCAAACCCCAGCACCAGTCAAAACTTAATTAAAAAGAGTTTGGATAGTCTTATCCCATTCTTTATCCCATTGTTCATGTCAGAATAGCATTATGCAGAGCACTACACATTTCTGTTCAACAGAAGCCGAGCAATAGAACAGGTAAAACTGAAGGATGAGACTGAGAAACATTAGCGGAGTTGTTTTAAAACTATAGGAATGGGATTTCAGATGATGTTACAAATAAAGAGAAAATGTAAATAGAGTAGGAATACAGATGAAAAATAAGACCTACAGATAGATTTATCTTAGGGTGGAGGTGAGGATGCAGGAGCTGCAAAGATGTTGCAGGTTAGAGATGGATTTATGTGTGCTAAGATTTCCTCGCAATCTCCTGCAAGGAGATACTACCAGTGCTGTATTGTGTGGCAGCTGAAACATGCCATCCTGGATTTAGATACCTTTTGTGGCTACAGTCTTCCCATTTGCTCTGTTAAGAGCAAATCGTTCATGTTAAGAAACTGAGGGTAAAGACTGATTTCCATGATTAATGAGTTAATCTGCACTATAGAACTGGATCTTATTAATGCAGTTGCTTGTTGAAGGTATTTTCATCTGTAAAATGCAATTGACCAACAAGTGATTTTTAATGCCAGTGAAAACAACTGGCAAGGAACTTCTATTTGTCCATGTAGCAAAATGCAAGAAAAAGAGCATTGTTGCTCATCATATGCTTTTTTTTTTTTTTTTTGTGTCTGTTAATATTCTTACAGAGTGAAATTAGGACTGGCTCTTGTGTCTGACCAAGGTGCCAGTGCAACCTCTGGAAACACCAAAAAAAAAAATGGAATTCCTGCCGTAAAGGTAATTCATTAATAAATCCTCCAATTTGTCAACCAGATTCAAGCTTGAGAAAGATCATGGCCAATGTGAAAGTTTTAGGACCTAGTTGTTCTTTCCTTTATAAGATCCTCTGTCCTAGAACCTAGAGCCTATTTTAAGTGTTTTGCAGTGCACTATTTGTGCAAAATAACTTGTCTCCCCTGGTGTTTAAGGGATTTTCCAGTGACACAGAAACAGTGAAGTCAGCACAGAAGTGGAAGACAATTGCCAGGATATGCCATAAGACTGTACCTCTGCCTGTATAATCACCCCTTTGAACTGTTTGATATCAGCATAGCAGCTTTTACTAGATGAATTCCAAAGTTCTAAAAACTGCCTCTGAAAAAACAGAGCCACTGGAACTGGAACAAGCCACTTGGGGCACTTAACTTCTTCGAGACAGATTTTTAACACAGCTGGAAATTTTGTTAAACCTGCTTGATCTTGACCTTAATACTGAATTCCAGTGTATTAATTAAAGGTTTTCAAAGACTTAGAATATAACAATTGTCACAAAATGATGCACCACCTTTCAGTGCATAGGATATATTAGCCACTTTATCTATAAAAAATGCACCCATTCTTTTACAAATACCTTGTTCAGTCCCGACTCCTATCAGCATAGCTAAAATGAACTGACCTGACCTACTAGTAATGAAGCAACCCTCCATGTTATAGCAACAGACTTTCAAACCCCAGCACCAGTCAAACCCCAGCACCTTTAGATTTCCCTATATCTAGCTCAGTCAGTGTTAATTACTTAGAGAAATAAGCATTTCAGTTATTTGCACATGCAGAGCAAAAAAGTCTGCTCTTCTGAGTTTTTTTATACTTGTTGTATAGGAATTGAATTCTCACTTCCTCTTTTTTTCCCCCTGCCAGAAAAAACTTTTAATTTCCAGCTCAACTTGTGGCCCATAGAGTTTTTTGTCCATTTCAAATTGAAATACATTGAGCAACATCTAAAATCAGTGAACTGGCTTTTATTTTCCAACTTTGCTTTTAATCATACTTGCAGATATCCTTAAAACGTGGATTCAGTGACAAGAAAAATGTCTTATATAAAATGACTAGGATACCTATTCACTCTTGAATCTGCATATTACTAAAGATGTGCAAAATATTTAAGTCAATCCCCAGGCTGTACATTCCCAAGCCTTGGGATCTGAAGGATTAATGTTCACTTACCCAAGTGCAAAGGCAGAGATTGAAATGTTTACAAAAAATATCCATGTAACCTTCCTTTGGGGGGATGTTCTTGGAAAGTCATGCTACAAGTGATATCTAATAATTTCAAACATATTTCCTTATTTGTGAGCTGGGGAAGCAGAAGTGGTTTCCTCAATAATACTTTATAAAAGGTGAAAGATGAATACTGCCAACACCTCCCATGAAGAACATTTATATTTCAGAATGCTTGAAATCTGGTAACCTCCAAAAGCCCTGTGAAAAGTAAGCAATTTCTTAACTTCTTGCCCTCAAAAGGGATAGTGGATGCAAACATGCAGGTACATGTATGCACATGCACACACAGGGCATGTCCACATGAGCATGCACATGCAGATCCATGTGTTTCCCATAGGACAAACAGCAGTGGCACATATTTGTGCCACTGCTATTTGTCCCTGGGCACATCCCTGCATGTGAGCTCTGTTGCAAAGGGACCTGGTAATGTAGGGGAAGCTGAGGCCAGCACCTGTGTTGGTCCCAGCAGCCTTATCTTGGATCCTGGGAGGCCTCCTGGGGCAGCAAGAGTGCCAAGCTAGCCACTCAGAGCCTGGCTGTCCACTAAAGAATGGCTCTGGCTAGCCAGGCTATGGTTTCTGGTGATGTACACTCCTGCTATGTACACCACCCTGTTTTTTTAGCAGCACTTTATAACACCAGGATCTCCGGGGGTCATCATAAAAGCCCACCACGCTGCAAATTAGCAGTGTGGTGCATGGGTGCATATACACTGTGTGTGGCTTCTGGTGCCTTAAATGGCTTTGGAAGATGAGCCTACATAGATAAAAAAAAAAGTACACACTAGGGCTAAGAAGCAACTACTTTAAGAGGAAGGAGCTAGTGACAGAAAAGAAAAGATGGTTACACTATTCTGTCCTTGGAAACTCAAACTCAAAAAGGTCAGTGCAAAGCATTATTCCATAGATAACTGGATTTGTGGATACACCTCATCAACCATCCTGTGAATCAAATACTGAAGGTTTTGCCAAGTACTGGTTATTACTTCATTTAAATCTGTTTCTTATATTCACATATGTTTCAGGAGAAAGTATATTTCACTCTACCACCCATTAAGTGAACCCCGGAAAGGTTGTTGGGCAGCCCATGTGAAAGAGAGATGTTTGATTGGTTTTAGTCCATTTCTTACTGTTTCATTAATAAAGACAATCACCAAAATTGGCACAAACTCACAAACTGACTATAGGCAGTTTGCAGAGAAATAAAACTGCAGTGGGGTCTTATCAGTACTCTTTTCCCTAACAGCATGAAGAACGTTTGGGGAGTCAGAGAGGAGAAACTTCCTGCATGAGGTATTCACTGGTATATCTAGCCTTCCCACTGGCCATGCTGCAACAGTGCTATGAATCAAGAGAAGACTTCATTCTCTAAAACTGTCAATCTGATCTTTTCACAGAGTGCTAAACTAATTACAAAGGGCACATGATGGTTTTCACCCTTTAAAGCAGCAATTCTTAACCTTTTTTGTATCAGGACCCATTTGTAAACAACCATGGCCAGTTCCAACCCAGTGCCACTCACTCTTAACCAACTGCCCCCTGCCCCCATCCTCCCAGTATGTGGGGCAGGGGGTGACTGTGTGGAGTGGGGAAGGGGAGACGGGGGGGAGGGGGGAAGAGGGAAGCGGGGCAAGCAGCCCCTTGCAGGCTGGAACTCTTACAGCCTGCCAGGGAAAAGCATGGTTTCCCACATTTTTCTCCTTTAAAGGAGAATCCATTTTTAAGTGTGTTGATTCATTTTTAAAGTTTGTCTGTGATCTTTTTATATATTCGTCCAATCCACTTATGGGTCCTGACTCATGGGTTGAGAAACTGTGATTTAAAGAATTCTAAAGCCATGACTTAATACATGTGTATGACTTTACAACATATTTAAAAAGGCAGAAGATGCCTTAATTAAACCTCATTGTATGTTTTTTAAATGTAAGGTAGTGTATCTTAGCCTACTTAATTCACCTTTATAGCACATGTATTTAACTGAGGCTTTTCAGACTGGTAATTACTAATTGCTGCAGCATCCAGTGGCCCCTGCCCCCACTCTATAGAACTACATTAAACTTGCATCAAGTCTATTGAGTTTTAAGACTCTGTACCTAAAGCACTTTAAGTAACACACAAAAGTTACAGCATCTTTGAAAATGCCTATCCTGCATGTATATAGGCATCTGAAGTGTGTGTGGGGGTCGAACTAGCACATTTCTCTGTCTGAATTTCCCCTCTTTCTGAAGAAGACAGAATGTTGTTTTGTTCACATCTGTAAGAGGCTCCTATAAAAAATAAAAATCTATCCAACCCTTAATCAGACTTCAATAGCACCTGTAATGTTGTGCATCCCAAGGTGTTTTAGCAAAAGACAAAATTAGCAAAGGCTTTAATTATGAATTAGTCAAACAAATGAGCTGTGAACCTAGATTTAAGGGCTCTAACTGAGCCAGAATAGCAATTATCAAGGGTGTGGAATCCCAGAGCTGAGGTGAACTGCAGCTGGGAATCCTTAATAGAGAGCCAGGGATCTCTAGACTGAAATTATAAGCCATGTCGGGAAATAAATTGAAATTCCTAAAAATATGAGTGTTCTTCCTGACAGAAGCAGTTAAAGGTAACACATTTCAGCAAGTGTGTCAGAGAGGTAAGAGGGAGGGCAGAGTCTCGTTTCAGTTGAGGATAGTTATAGATCTGGTCTTTACAAACTAGCCAATGATTAATAGATTTCCAAATTATTTCTGGACAATTCATGTCCAAGGCTTCGTAAACTATCTCTGGACGATCCAGGTCCAGTGGCACTGGGTCTATGGAAGTGAAAGCATCTGACTGAGAAGAGCTCACTGCAGAATTAAAGCAGGCCCAGTTAAGGCAGGTTGTATCTGCTGCAATTTGAAATCAGAACATCAACAGCAGCAAAGTACCATTGGTGGCATAAAAAAAAATCTACATTCTTAATACCAAGCACCTGCAGTGACTGCGGCATCTTAGTATACTTAAAGACACTGCAGTACCACAGTTGCTGCGCAGTGCCAAAATGCTGAGTTTTTAATCATGCCCACAGAATTAATAATAATTTGTTTTTATGCAGGCAGATTGTAATGTCTTGATTGTGGATTTAAGAATTCCCCTAGGTTTTGTATTGCTTAAGCACTCCTAGCTACTACAAGCTTGGTTAAATTGCTTATATGCAGAGAAAAGAAAGGCTGTAAATTGCAGTCTCCCTAATTCCCTGAGCTGCTCAGAGATCTGTGCAGTCAAGGGACAATAAAATGTCATACAACCTCACTACATATAGTGAAAATGGAGGGACTTTTGCTATGTTCCAGTACCTCATTCTCTTTCCTATCATTGACCTTCTGCCCTTTGGTTCAGTTGCCTCTCCAGACAGCATAATCTTTTATTGCTTGTCAGCCTTGGTTCTCACCCTTGATGACTCCTTACCTTTTCCATGAGAGAGTGCTTATGAATGACTCCCACACCTTTCTACTGCTGTACATTGCCTGATAAGCTGGCAAAAGTCTCTAGAGGAACATGAGCATGCTAGTATATAACAAAAAGAGAGCAGGTATGATAATAAGAGACCCCAAATGCTTCCCTCCCCACTCTTCAGGAGTTTTATTGAGAGACTAGTGGGTGTGGGGAAGGGGGGAGGAATGGTAAAAGAAGCCAGAAAGCCAAAATAGGAAGGAAGGATTCATGAGATGAAATAACACTTCTAGGTAAGACAACACATATAACACTGAAGCAAGCAACAGAGGGTGGAACTGAAAAAAATCTGGATCATCAGACCCCAAATCCTCTGTGGTTACTTCTCACATCATTGTTGTTTACCACTGCAAAATTACCTACTGTTGGGTCCCTATTGAATCTAACAGTTAATTAGGAAACATAAGCTGGTCACTTATCCTCTAGAAATGACAGATTCAGATGAGAAAATGCCCATCAATGCATTCATCATTTATATGGTATGTTTCCTATCTGGATTTGCAGCCTCGGCAGATCTAGTCCTGCTGCACACCATGTAGATTTCAGATGGAGGACTCTCTCCTCACTATTTTCTTATGTGAACAATTTGGATAATTCATATTCCTTGACTAATGACTTTCCTGGTATTGCAGGATATTGGCAGCATTCTTCCATCCCTCTTTACCTATGACATGTTATAGGATATTCTTGATGTTTCACATATTGCTATTTGTAATTTTGGGGGGGGGGAGGGGTTGAAGTGGTGATTTTAGAGATTGCTTCAGTTGTTGACTGTCTCAGAATGCAAGGGACTGATTGCTATCACCCAGAAGACCCATTCTAGTCCTATGTTCCTATGTATTTTCAGGTTACTTATATCTATTCTACTGGTATCTATCTGATCTCTCTTCATACTCTTTTCTTCCCCTTCTGTTTTCTACCAGGATATTCAGATAGTCACAGTAATAAGTACTCTGTCCAATCTTATTGGCATGGACAAAATAAAAAGAGGATTCAAAGCAATCCCTTAAGGAAGATTTTCCTAACAAGGTTTCTACACCCGTTTCTTAAAACCTGTTGCAAGGACAATGGGAGGAGCAACTCTGGATGTGTACCCATATTTGAAGATACCTGTAAGAAATATTTTTTATGTTTGCCATTTACAAACATTTCTGAGTATGTCTATATTGCCTCCAGCTATGCTAGGGAATGTATACCCTGACCAGTCTCTGTACCTGCATGTACAAACAATTGTGAAAATAAAAAAATAATATAGTCAACATTAGGGTGGTGTTGTAGCTCATTACATTGTGTGGCGCTAATGTCTATTGCACTGGGTACAGCCTTGGCAGACACCAACAGAAGCTAGATTACTCTGTTTTCAGTGGCAGGAGAAAGGACATGGGGCACATTTAGTGCATGATTCAAAAGAGAATGGGCAGTATGTCTTCATAGTAGTGCATTTGCTGGGGTGGAAGGCAATATAGATTTTCCCTCTCAGGCTATTTAATAAATACTCCCCATCCCATTCCAGGTTTCAAATTAACAATCAACATCTGATCTCCTGATACCTATGGCAAATTTTATGCCCAGGTCCTCTGTAAACTCTGTAATTTTTTTATGAAAGCTAGCTTGATCATGTACACTTTCTGAGAACTATAAGAGGGACCTAGGGGTAGTGATCGACCATCACATGAACATGAGCTGGCAGTGCAATGCTGCGACCAGCAGGGCAAACAACTTGCTGTCATGCATTAACCATTGCATCTCATGCAAAACTAAGGAAGTGATACTCACACTGTACTCTGCACTGGTGAGACCACAGCTAGAGTACTCTGTTCAGTTTTGGGCACCACACTTCAACAAGGACGTGGAAAAACATGAGAGGATCCAGAGAAGAGCCATCCATGATCAGGGACTTGCAAGACAAGCCATATGAGGAGAGGCTGAGGGACTTAGACCTCTTCAGCCTACAGAAGAGAAGGCTGAGAGGGGACTTAGTAGTGGCGGCTTACTGCTACATCAGGGGAGTACATCAAGAACTTGGTGAGCAGCTGTTCAACAGGGCACCCCTGGGGAAGACCAGAAGCAATGGATCCAAACTCCTGGAAGGTCACTTCAGGCTCAGTTCCAGGAAAAAACGCCTTCACAGTCAGGGTGTCCAGACTGTGCAATAAACTCCCTCCAGTGGTGGTGCAGTCACTTACCCTAGAAATCTTCAAAAGAAGACTGGACAGCCACCTTGCTGGGGTCACTTGACCACAATTGCCTTTTCCTGCCTAGTGGAGGGGGACAGGACCCGATGATCTACAAGGTCCCTTCTAGCTCCTAGTAATCTATGAATCTATAAGATATTAAGACAAAGATGACATTGAAATAGATTTTTCTGAAAAAATTCATGAACGTAAGGTGCTATTCATTAAGAGGGTTATGCTACTGCTTGCCAATTTAAGTGCCTAAGTGCAAAACATGGCACCACAAACGCCAGCTGCCTAATTCTAGAGGTACTTAAGCTCACAAAGTACCTTGGTTTTCAACGGTGAAGTCTTCTAGGTACCTATGTGTCTGCTTAAAGCATCTGAGTCTTGACAGTGCTGAGCAGCTGGGTGGCTAGTTCATACCAAGTTTCACAAACTGGGTGTTCCTCCATATATCTTGTTGCATGATCTAAACTCTTCCCATAGCATATTTATCAGAGCAGATGATGGTAGGAGTGATCCTTCCATATTTTACCCAATATTCCATTGGTGAAATACTGAGTACCTGGGAGACCTAGGTTCAAATCCTTCCTTAGCCTGACAAAATTTGAAACAGTCTCTTCCCAACAGGTGATCTTAACCAGCAGGCTAGAAAGCATTTTCTGGTAGAACTCTTTAGTTCCTATGAAGCCGTTCCATATTTCATGCATCAATTAAAAATTCAGAGTGGCAGAGAAGAAAGAGACAGCCTAATGGTTAGAGCACTCATATGGGAAGGGGAGATATAGGAAGCATCTTCCTCTGATGAATATTTAATATAAAATATTTTAATATTTATGGGAGCAAGGACTGGAAACTAGATCTCCTCACTACAAACTGTGTGTCCTAACCCCATAGGCTAGAAAGAGTCCAGTCTCTAAGTTCTGTTTTGGAAATAGATATATGTTAGATATCATCACTGCTTAATAGGCATCTTAGCATAGCAAGTTTGGGGCATCGCTTGGTGGTATTATGCAGCCATAATCTCCTGAGCTAGCTGTACCTACTGACATGCTGTTATTCTATATTATATTTACTTTAAGAGAAGGAAAAAGTATTTTAAAAAAATCACCAATAGGTCCTTAAAAATAAATCTGTAGTTCTGGAACATACACATTAAAATGCCTTAATCTTAAATCATGTGGTTAATGTATGATGTCACAACAAAGTAGATTTCAGGTTGTTTAGGTGACGTGAATGTGTGTTTATTACCTTAAAATGTTAAAATGTCTTTAACTATAATACTAACTGATTTTCTACAGTTTGTAATGCATTGTTTGGAAAATTGCAATACAACATCCTTATAATTTGTTTGTTTAAAGTATGGTTCTGTTTTACCACTAAATTACTTATATAAGCTCTAAAAAACACTCTCATCTTAATGTAGCCTTAGTTTCTGAGAATTATGTAAGACAGAAATGGAAAATAGGATAAAGATACATGCCAGAGGAATGTTTAAATCTACTGTGAAATGTTTGTAAACTGTGCAATGTATTGTCCTTTAATATCTGGTACCATCACTGTTGTGTGATAGAATAGTCTGTGCTTTGGTATTAAATATTACAGGTTAAGTGAAAGATTTCTGCCCTTAGAGAAGAAATAATTTCACATGCTGGATGACAAAAGAGCAGTTTAAGCCCAACTGTGAGTTACCTAACTAAAGGCCATGTCTACACGAGACTCTGACTGAAGAGAAGCCGGAGATTACTGTGCAGCAGCGTTGCATGGCAGAAACCATGATGCAACACTACTGCTCAGTAGTCTCAGGCTACTGTGATGTCAGCATCACAAAAAAACTGTTAGTCAGTGCTACTGCACAGAAACATGGGTTACTGCACAGTCATTTACTACTTGCTTATACAGTCAGCATCTTGTGTAGATGTGGCTACCATGTAGGAATGTTTGTTACCTTTTTGGAATGCACAGGTGCCATATAATAGGAATGGGATCATTCTTCAAAGATCCACACACATATCCCTATTCCTACCATGTGAGCAATCACATGCCCAGAGTGGGTAATAGAATTGTTCTAATACAGCAGTTATCAACCTTTTTCAACTTGAGGCACTTCTTGATAGACTGGAGGCATCCCTTAGAAAATGTCAGCTCTTAGTTTTCACTCAATTTTTTACTACAAAAAAAAAAGCAGAATTCTTCTGTTGCAAAGAACTCAGGAAGATCATAACAGATCAACATGTTTTAGACATTATAAATGTCGGAAATCTCTGGGTTTGTCTTGCGAATCATGTTTGCACACCTACCAGTGCTAACGTTAAGTGGCACCCTCTGACACCTTTGAAAGGCACCCAAGGTGATGTAACAGTTTAGTTGGGTACTTCAGACTTAGTCTCAAACTACACTTAGGTCATCTACTACAGGAAAAAAAAATCTTCCCTATGTCTTAACAGTGTCACCTTCTATAGACAGACACTGCCTTTGTCTTGAATAGAAGCATGCATAGAGACTACTAAACAATAATGATGATGATAATAACAGGGCACTACATGAATATTTTTCACTTTTTATAGAAAATTGAAGATGGCTTAAAAATCCCAATATTTATTATCCATTTATAAAAAGCTAAATGACATTGGAATAGCTTATCACATTATCACTTGTTGACCCAAATCTTATAAGCCTACTTAACTGAAATGAGCACAGATTGCAGATAACCTAAACAGAAGAAAGGTTTTGTTTTGTTTTGCTCCAATTGTTTTCTTCTCTTTTTTTCTTCTCTCTCTCCCCTCTTTTGGTTCCTCATGGTTTATATGTTTTGTGTGAATTACAATGTTGTTGGCCTAATTTAAAACCATTTTATTCATTCATTTTCTTTGCATCTCATATGTATAAATATGAAAGCCACCTGAGGATAGGCAGCGTTATGAAAAACTCAGATGGTATACAAAGGTGACAGTAATGCCTTTAGAGTGAAGAACAAAGACAGGTTCAATCCTGCCAGGTATTGAGCATACCTGTGAGGTACTCAGCATACTTAACTCCCAATATGTTTTGGAAAGCTTTGTAAAGTGAAGACAATTTTGCAAGGCGGAGACCATACTAAGCTTTTAATTTTAGTGTCCCGTTCGATTGTTAGTTTTTTGTTCTATTTTGGGTTTTTTTTGTTGGGGAAGGGAGTTGTTTGTATTCTGTTTACAGATTTGGTGTCTTCCAGTGAGCACAAATGAGGGCTGGGTTAGCAGTTGTGACCTGTATGTAATTGTGTGTGATGTGACATGTCTGTGTTCTTCATAGGATCATAAATACTTTGTCTGCATGAAGTGTAAGGAAAGATACAAAGGTTGAAAGCACAGATACCCCTGCTGCATTATATCAGGCAAAAGAAAAATGACTTGGACAGGAGTTATAATTGGTAGTACTGGTGAGGTCAAAGGGAAAAGAGGAGAAGTGGCAGTATATGCCTACTAGAAGAAATAGGGTCCCCAGAATTCAAAAGGAATAGACCGAAGTCAGCAACTGCTTTCAAGCGCTCTACAATAGAACAGCTGAGGAAAAGCTGGAGAAGAAGACATCTGCAGGCATGATGCAGGTCTAGAAATCAGGAAGGACACGGTTCCAGGGATGCAAGTTCTAAAACCACTGTACCAAAAATGAAGAGCACAGTAGTGACAGCTGATGACTTCCTTTGTGGTGGACAGAAGCAACAATTTGTCATCAGGATTTGATGTCCTGGAAGGTAGGCTGTTTGCCTAGAGCATAAATTCAGGATGTCACAGAAAGATTGCCAAAGTTCATCTGTCTCTCAAACCACTATGCAATGGTGACATGTAGGAGGTGCATGCCCTGAGAATGCCAGTGCACCTCCTGACTGGCCGCACTAGCCACTTAGATGATAGGAAAGGGAGGCAGGTGGAAGCGTCGCTGTCCCCCCTGCAAGCGCTGGCCAATTGCTGTGATTGCTACAGCTGCTTCCAGGAGTGGCTGTGACTGCAACTGCCTGACTGCCCCTGCCCCCCATCAGCAGGACTGGTTGTGGGGGGGGAGGCATTTGCCCCCTCCCAATTAAGACAGCACCAGTCACCATGCCACTATATTTTCCTGCTTGTCCATGTGGGCAGCAATGATACTGCCAGGAACAACACTGAGCACATCAAAGGTGACTATGAGGCTTTTGACAGAAGGATTAAGAAACTTGGAGCATACCTGGTATTTTCCTTAATCCTCCTCATGGAATAAAGGACTCAGGCAGGGGCCGTTGTATGTGGAAGTAAATGTGTGGTTGAGCCAGTGTCAGTATGAAGGCTTTGGATTCTCTTATAACAGATGGATGTTCTGCAGAGGAGGGCTGCTATGAAGATATAGGATCCATCTAACCAAAACTGAAGAGACCATTTTTGGCTGTTGTCTATCCAGCCTAGTAAAGAGGGCTTTAAACTAGGTCTCATTGGAGATAGTGAACAAAATGCTCCAGCACAGAGCAAGAAATCCAGAGGGGTATGGACTGGAAGCAGCAGCTCTGGGAAAGGGCCAAGGAGATGGGGGATAGCAACAAATGGTGCAAAAGGGAAGCAAGTGAGCTGAAATGCAAAAAAAAAATAGATATATGTGTACAAATACAAGAAGTTTGGGGGAAAAACCAAGATGAGATGGAAGCTGCAGCCTGTGGTAAGACCTATGACCTGTCTGGTATCACAGGGTCCTGATTGGATTGCTCTTATGATTGGATTGTCAACAATGAGGGGTACATTTTGTTTCAGAAAGACATCAAGTCACAAACAGGAAATGGATAATGAACTCTTCAAGGAAATAACAAAACTATCCAAAACCTAAGACATGGTACTGATGAAAGGTTTAAATTTTCCAGATAAATTTGCATGGTGCCATAAGACAGATTGAAGAATAAAGGCAAGGGAGAATAAAGACAACCAGAAGAGGTTCTAGGTATATGCTGGCCACAAAACAAAGACCATGAATCTGTGGGTCCACTGTTAACTAGTTAGAGGGAACTACAGATGCAAAGAAGGCAGAGCTACTCAACAGCTACTTTCCCTCATTCTTCACAAAAACATTAGGTTTCAACCAGATACCTAACAAAGATTATTTTGATAAGGAAGGGGCAAGATAAGGGATGAGATCACAAGAAAGAGTTAGAGAGTGTTTGGTGGGTCTCAGTGATTTCAAGTCAGTGAGGCCCGATGAACTTCCTCTCAGGGTAGTGAAGGAACTGACAAAGGAGATCTTGGAGCCCTTGACAATGATATTCAGGAAGTCATGAATTTATGAAGGGAGACAGGTGAGGTACTAAAGGACTGGAAAAGGGCCAACATAATGTCCTTCTTTAAAAAAGCAACAAGGATGACCCAGGGAACTACAGACTGGTTATCCTCATTGTGAGGGGTTGGGGTAGGTCACCCGATAGTGAGTTCCCCAATTCCCCGAATGGCCCCTGGAGAGAAGGGGGTATGCGCCGGACCGCTCGCGCTGCCGCCAATCTCGCCTGCCACGACTTGATGGAATAAGGGGTTCACCCGGGCGGGGCGCTGAAGGTCCACGGAAAAGGGTACCCCGACTCCAAAGTCCAGGGGTCCTGAGGGCTCCTACTCCCCTACACCCTCGCCCGAGCCTCTGGGATATGGGGCCCCGTTGGGGTGCCCCTGCTGACGGAATAGTCCGGCGGGGTACCCGCCCACTGACGGGCCCGACCCGGAGTCCCACCAGCACCTAGTGTCCCTGATACTGAGGGCTCCTCTAGTCTGGATTTGTCCGGCCCTAATGGGCCTGAGTCTCTAGACCCGGGGGGTGGCTACAAAGTCCGCCGCCCTGCCTGCGGGTCTTCTTCCGTGACCAACCGGCCACCAGCCGTCGGAGGAGGGTCCCTCCAGCCGAGGTTCCCTTCCCGGGTTCCTCCGTCGGAACTGCCACCGGTCCCTTGGCTACCTGTGTCTTGGCGGGATGCCTCGCTGCTCCCGGCTCCGCTGCGGTCCACTCTGCTGCAGCCGGGGTTCGCCGCGTGGCTTCCGGTCCCGCTGTTGCCTGCCCTGCTGCTGCCGGCTCTGCTGCTCCCGGTTCCGCGCCTCCTGGCTTCGCTGCTACCGGTACCTCCGCCGCCGGCTCCGCCGCAGTCAGCATCTCTCGCGCCGCTCCCAGCTCCACTGCTCCTGGAGCTGCCGCCGCTGGCTCCACTGCAGTCGGCGTCTCTCGCGCCGCTCCCTGCTTCGCTGACCCTGGGTCTGCCGCCGCTGACTCCTCTGCAGCCGGTGTCCCTCGCATCGCTCCCCGCTCTGCTGCTCCCGGGTCAGGCTCCTGCCGGAGCCTCCGTCCTCCTCTGCCCGGGGTAGGGGTGCTCCTTTTATTTGCCCGGGCCGGTCCCACGCCAGCCCGGCTTACATTCCGGGAAACTCCAAAGTCCCGACCAGACTTCCGGATCGGGTCCCGGAAGCTGGACGGAACCCCGGGCTTCCTCCCTCAGGCCAGGTCCCCTGTGGTCCTGGCCCCCTCACACTCATCTTAATACCCAGGAAGTTACTGGAGCATTTTCTAAGAAAGTCCATTTGAAAGCCTCTGGAGGAGGAAGTGCTAATCACAATCACCAAGCATGGATTTACTAAGAACAAATCATTGCAAACAAACCTGATCTCCTTCCTTTGTGAAGTAACAACTTCGGTGGATGAAGGCAATGTTGTGGATATAAAATATCTGGACTAATTAGCATGCTTCAGCCAGCCTCTGTGTCTCATGTATCAACATCCCCATACTTCAAAATAGTGTTGGGGCACTTTAAATAAATCTTATTCAATGAGATTTAGTTAAAGCACCCCCACCACCATTTTGAAGCATGGGGATGCTGATGACAAGACGATGCGGACACTTCAATTAGAGTGGCTCTTGAAGCTGCTCTATTTTAAATGCCCCTATTGTGCCCCCACCCCATCAACTGCAAAGCATGTGTGGAAACGCCCAAAATAATTAAGTTCAATGCTAACAAATGTACACCTCAGGAATAATTTTAAAAATATATAACAACAAAATGTGTGACATCTAGATGGATCACAGCACTTTAGATGAGGATCTGGGAGTCAGAGATTATATCAGAGATTCAGTACAAGTTTACAGTGTGATGTAGGGGCACAAAAGGCAAACATGGCTTTGATGCAGTTTTGCATCATTAGAAGCATTGGGTGCATGACATGGGAGGTGATAGTGCCTCTAATTGACACTAGTTAGGCCTCATCTAGAGTATCATGTGAAGGACATGGAGGCAGAGATGGTTTGGAGGTGGGCAAAAAAAATGATAAAGGGCTTGGAAGGCAAGTCATATGAGGAGAGATCCAAAGATTAAAGAAAACTGGTATATTTAGCTTGCAGAAAAGATGCTTAAGAAGGGACATGATATCAGTCTTTTAATACCTGAAGGGCTGTCATAAAGAATAGGGAAAACACCTTTTCTTCTCTTGATGCAAAAAGTAGGACATGGCCCAATGGCTGGAAGTTGCAGCAAAGTAAGTTTAGATTGGATAACTGGAAAAAAAAGGTCTTCACTGTTAGGACAGTGAGGCAGTAGAACAGACTGAGTAGGGAAGTTGTGGACTTTCCATCACTGGATATGTTCAAAACGAGGGTGGACAGCCACTGGTCAGGGATGAGCTCAGTATCTATGCCTGTGTTCTACTATAGTTACATCCCAGGCTTCTGAGCTTTCTTGGATGCACATGGGGCTGGAAAGAAAATTTTTCCCTCCTGCTACAAGTTTCAGGATGTTTTTTAAGCTTTCCTCAGAGGCATTGGGTGTTGAGTGCATCCAAGGGTGGGGATTTTGATGGGTGTGTTGGTGCTTCTTTAGGGTCTTAAAAACAGAGGTTCATGGATAGAGAGGTCTTACACCTCTGCTCAGGGTCAGACTGATTGCCATATTTGGGATTAGGAAGAGATTTTTATCCCACAGTCGTATTGGAATTTTACCCTATGATCACCCCATAGTTTGGTATGGCTGTGGAAGTTTTGTCTTCCTGTGTAACAGGGATCTCTTAATCACATATTAACAACCTTTACAAAGCAGCACATTGGCCACCATAGTCTCCCTGCTTAACTTCCAGCTATTTTGGATGTTATGTCCTGTGTTGTGTCAGTGTTGACTGTGTAGTTTTGCTAAGATGTTAGATAACAGATTTGTATAGGATGGTTTGGATTGGGATGATCCTGCCTTAGGCAGGAGGTTGCACTAGACCTATGATGGTCCCTTCCAGCCATACTTCTTTATTATTCTATGATTTTATACTTTGATTTAAGTGAAGAACTGTTTTATTCCTAATCAATTGGCTGTCATGAGGTTTAAGTAGATTATTGTGTTTATCAGTTTTTCACAATATTAGGAGGCAAATGGGAACCCAGCAGAATGTAAAATTAAAAAAAGGAAATACTTATTTATATCTCGGAACAGATTATACTATATCAGTCTACTGCAGGGTTTTTATGCTTTAAAATATTAGGCATTAGATATGATCAGCTATGGACTACTAAACTAAATGAACCACAAACCCAATCCAATGTGGTGATTTTTAAGTATTCTAGCGTCTTCATATTTAAAGTGGAAAACAGCAATAGTTACCCAAAGTTAAGTGCTAGGAGCTAATTTCTTCATTTATATTGACCTTGTCATGACTCTGGAATACAAAAAATTATGACCCCTTTCTAACATATTCTTCTTTCTTTACCCTTTCAAAGCTTTTATTTTTTATATAGCCTCTAAGGTAGGATAGATTTGCCAAATATAGAGATATGAAAATGAATATACCATACTTTTTGCATACAACACCCTGGAATAAAGTATGCACTGTATGTTTGAAAGGAAGAACAAAGAAAAAAAGATAATTCCTTGTAGCAAGTAAGGGCCTTGTTACATGGTAATTTGGACAGCTCCTGGAGTTCTTAACACCTGGACTGTCTGCACATTAACACCTGAAACTAATTTTATGCACTCGCTATGCTGTTAAAAGTGATGCCACTTCAGCGTAGGATTATAGCTGATCTGTGTAACTCAGCTCATGTTATACTAAGGTATAAATACTCTAGGCTACACCTTAATGTAAACACACAAGGCATCCTCCCTGCCCCACTGGGATCATGCCCACTGCCCCCATCCACCATCCTTCCCAAAGCCTTAGATCCACAATCGCAGCTGCCCTGCTCTTCCCTCCATACAAGTGGCTTCCCACTCTATGCTGTACAGCAGTCAGGGAAATGTTAATCTGCTTGCCTTGCCACCACTGCTGCTACTGATTCTGCTTTCTGGGCCAGGCTTAGCCTAGACAAGAGCAGCAGCAGTGGCATCAGCAGTCAGGTAGGCAGATTAACCCTTCTATGCCTGATCCCCTGGAATAGACAGTGTGGGTAACCACAATTAAGTAAGTTAGAGGAGAAGAACCCCAAGGAGTAGGGGAGAGCCCTGGAGAAAGAGGGAAGCCCAGGATGGGAGGGTGGGGGATTCAGACCCTTTAGTCCTCCAGGCCCCTGCTTGCACAAACATGTGACTGCTCCAAACTTGAGCAAGCACTAAGACCAATCAACATTTGAGCAGCTCACAGTGTAAGGTGTAATAAATAGGGCTGTGCAAAGCTTTGGTCCCCAATCTGATTTGGCAGAGATTGGACCTGATTCAGTGGCCAAATCTCTGAATCTGAATTGAATCAGAGGACCCTTTAATCTCTCCAAATTGAACTGGAACCCTTTGAATTGATTCAGAGAGATTTGGAAAGATTTGGCAAGTCAGACATAGACACAAATTTAAAAATTTTTTTCTGCATACCTCTGGGTAGCAGATGGCTCGTGAATGCTGTGATGCTGGGGTGCATGGAGTGTCCCAAAGGAGCGTGGGGGGGTCAGAGTGCATGCTCAGCAGTAGACCTGGAAGTGGACCGGAACTACTTCTGGCCCACTTCCGGGTTCATCGCTGAGTGTGTGTCTCCCCCAACCCCCACGCTTCTGTGGGATGCTCCATCCACCCCAGCATTACAGAATTCACAAGCTGCACTGATACCTCGAGGTATGTAGAAAAAACATTTAAAACTGCGTTTATGTCTGAATTGCTGATTCTCTGAATCAACATTGAATCTTGAGATTCGGATTTAGCTGAATTGAATCATGGACAGTGATCTGAATCAACACATTGAACCACTGTCCCTGATTTGGGTGAAATCCAAATGAAATCGGGCCTGCTTCTCACACCCCTAATAATAAAGCCCTACCTGATTAGCAGAAGCTAACGAGTCAAGCCAGGTCTGTACTGTACTGCTTCCTGTGAGTCAAGTGCAGATTTTTGTTTTGCTTTTTCCTAGTAACCAATGGAAACTGCTCTTATTCCTTATATATACTGTGCACTAACATTTTCAGCCGATTTTTTTTGTGTAAAAAATGTGTTGTATCTAAGAAAATATGCTATGTAAGAGCGGAAGCATTAGTAATAACTTATTAAAAGAAGAAGAATGTTATGGTAAAGACTCCAGACTGGGAGTCAAAAGACCTGGGTTCAAACTTCACCCTGTTAGAGCATTTCTTTTTTATAGTATAACAGGAGTCACCTAAAGCCAGATTTTCAAAGATATTAGCCATGAAGATATATATCCACACAGGAATGTTTAGAGTGATCACATAATTCCCATTTTGCACCCATTAGAACTAATCACAAAAAGATGCAACTCATAGCTGCATTACTTATGAAAATGTGGACACATATATGCCCTTGCACGATGGGTCTTTCCTAAGGGCTGGAAGGTACATCTCTCTCGGGGCTGCTACTATCTGTAGGATTCCTGCCAGAATGGTGGAAGCCTTAGTTCATAGAATCCAGGACCTTGTTCCGTGGGGGGTATATCTGAAAGGGTTTCTTTAGTACTTTATTTTTCCCCTAGCCTCATCACCAGTTATTACTTTACTTTAATATGAGATATAGAATTTTAAATGGCCTGATGGACTTAGTATTTTTTCTCTCCGATATATCCCTTTAGTATTCTTAACAAACTATTAAATACAAATGACGGTTCCAAAGCAAATTAAAAGCAGGCCATTCACAATACAGATATTAAGCTATTTTACAGAATCAATTGTTGTCATGAGGGGATGAGATTGTGTTTTTCTTTTCCTCAGCCAAGGTGGCTGAGATCTACATTTTCCTGTTTATGTATCAGATAAAAAGCATTTGGCTATCTTGTCACATGTCAGCTGGTAGATCTATTAATAACACACATCTCTGCTTCTCAGAGACTCATTGGAATTAACATTCATACTGATGCTTGACAGTGGCAGGAGGTAGCTTTCACTTCAGGTTTCCCTATATGAATAATATTAGCCATCATGTAGTGGCTTTGAGCATTAACCATATTTGTTGTGTGCCAGGAAATTTACACACAAATGTGGAAGTCAGAGAAAGCATTTTTAAGATGGTTTCAAAGGGCTAAAGGAACAGATTGTGATCTTTTCCTTAAAATTTCTGCTGTAAACATCAAATTACTTCTGTTGGGGAAGCAGAATCTCAAAAGGCTCTTTGGCATCCTGAGCTTTCCATCAGCCATTTAAAACTGAATAAGCAATAGCAGGGTGTAGCATATACTGAAGCAGAGAAAAAAAACAATGAATAAACAGAAATCTCCAGAAGTAGCCTGAAATAAATTCTAAGTGTACATAATGTATGATATTCATTATAGTGATACCACCTGCAATGGGTCATATTCCCAGAAATGAATAAAAGATTATGCTTGAAACTACCTGCTGTGCTTTATTTCACACTTCCTGAGGTCCTTGCCCTGGAGAGCAACCAGAAAATAAAGGTTTTGGTCCCTGAAGTGACAGAGAAATATTAGACATGTTTTGATTATTTCACTTGTCTTCCAAGAAGCCAAGAGCAAAGAGAAGGAGCAGAGATTAGCTGCACTCAGAACCAGGAAGTGCCTGCTTGCCCAGGAAATAGAGATAGCCTTAAGTTTCACTGAAGATGCTCCCATTATTATTCATTCTTCAGTGCTATTCAGTCATTTTTACCCCTCCCCCTCAGGTGACTCATGGTGCTTGCCAAAGAAATTCTGTCTTGGGTTTTGGACTGTAAACTAGTGCTGTCAGTCGCTAATTTGATTCGGAGGAGATTTGGACAGATTTGGAGGCTGAATCTCCAAATCTGAATCAAATCAGGAGAACCTTTAATCTCTCTTAATCAAATTTGAAGCCTCTGATTCAATTCAGAAAGATTTGATGATTCAGCTATAGACATAGCTTCATATGTTTTTTCTAGGAACCTTGAGGTACCAGGTGCAGCTCATGAACACCGAGGTGGTGGGGCAGATGGAGCATCCTACAGAAGCATCGGGGGGTCCCCTGCATGCTCCATGGCAGACTCAGAAGTGGACTAGAAGTACTTCCAGTTCACTTCTGGGTCCACCGCCAAATGCACAGGGGTCTCCCCATCTGCTCCTATGGGACGTTCCATCCATCCCACCATCTCAGCATTCATGAGCCATGCCAGGTACCTCGAGGTAGATATAAAGCTGTGTCTATGGCCAAACCACTCATTCTTCAAATCAGAATCGAATCTTCAGATTTGGCCACATCGAATCGGGAAAGTGATCCAAATCAGGCTGAATCTGAATCCAAATCAAATAACGCCCACTTCACACATGTCAGCTGTAAACAATTTTTGGAACCACAAAAAATACATTGACTGAACTATTTTCTCATGTTTAGACCCAGGAATTAGTCATGAGAATTCCAAGATGATAATCCTACTATTTGTGGGCTCATGAAGTCACCCTCAGCTCAGTTTTCAAACCAGATCTTTTGGTTTGGTTGGTTTGGTTTTCTGCAGACACAAGTTTTTACCTACAAAGATATTCACAAGGCAGTATGCACTCCATCCCATTCATTCTTTTCCAGAGGATTCATTCTGGTGAGAAAAATATGCTTGTGAAAGTGAAGGTTTGGTTTAAACTCAAGCACAAATCAGGAGTAAATTATACAGTTCTTACAGTTGATTTATTTCTGCGTTGTGGCACTGACTTCAAAAGCACTGCTTCACTTCAAAAGCTCAAAGTCCTCTCCAATCAATGGATGAGTTATACATTCATCATAAAGGGAGAGTGATAGATATAGTTTATCTGTTTTAAAACAGAAAACAGATACTACTCCTTTGCAAGAATAGTCCAATCTTTAATATACCTAGAATGTCAAAGGAAGTTACTGGATTTTGAAGGCTTCCTCCCTCTCCTTAAGAGGCTTCTAAATTGCAGGAATTGATTAATATTTATGAAACAGTTATTGTTAATCCCTGAATTGAGAATGTAGACTTTTATTTCTGATTTCCAATGGACATATTTAGCCATAAAGGTTCAGTGTCATGAGTTTACATAAATAATTTTAGGAGTCTGGGAATGCAAAATAAGAAATAGGAAGTATATTTGCATTGCAGCTCATACTATAATGAAAAATGTCACTCATAAGGGTAATTATCTGCCCTGACTTTCATGGCTTCTCTGTGAAGTAAAGGCTTTCCAAAGCTCAGTCAGAAAATGAAATGTCCCACTAGGGTGCTTTCTTATTATGGAAGCTTACACAGCCATAGAAATCCATATAAAAACTCTTACACCATGTGTGTACTGCCTTCTGGCTGTACATCAACTTCACATACTGCTCCTCTGCCCAAGCTCAGCAATTAGGCATAATAGAGAGATTGGGTCCCTGACTGCATAGACTGAGACTAGGGTATGTTCTTCTTATATAGATAGCTTTTGGGTTTGTCTCCACAGCTGAATTCAGTATCATACAAAAATACACAAGCTACTTCAGGAACCAGTAGCAGTTTAGCTCATTAGTACAGCACTCAGAGGTAGCTCTGATATCTCTGGATAGCATTATATTGGGCCACACAGACATACCATATGTCCAAGATTCAGCATGCCATCTAAGTCAATGATCTGTACATAATGAATTTGCCATTGTTCTATTTCTAAGAGATACTTTCTTACTGAAGTAGATTAAAGGTTCTGAAAGAAATAATGTGCTTGATTACATGGCTGCAACCCAAGAGTAGGTCCATTCAAAGAAGCACCATTATACCATAGTTATAAAGATTCAACCCAAATCAGAAGCATTTATAAGCTCATCTCTGTTCATTTCATATTTCTGTGTTCATTTCATGTACAGGTGTGAGCCCAGAAAATGGTCCTTTAGCATCAGCTTCTATTCTGTGGATGCATCTACACTTGCACAGTTACAACACAGTAATTTACATTACTGTGCAATAAAAATTACTGTGCAGTATGAGTGTGTATCTACATGTGTATGCCCATACTGCACAATAACTCTGGCAACTTAAGTCGGCATGGCTTGATTAGTTACTGTGCAGTAAGGCATGTGTAGATGCCTTACTGCATAATAACATTGTGTGTGGACTGATTTGAGACAGCCTTGTTGTACTGTAATGTCTACATTAGGGCTGTGCAAAGATTCAGGTGCTGATTCGATTTGGAGGAGATTCAGTTCGATTCCGTGGCCGAATCTCCAAATCCAAATTGAACCAGGAGACCAATTAAAAGGTCCAAATCAGTTTGAAGCTCTCTGAATTGATTTGGAAAAGATTTGGAGAGCTTCAGAGATTCGGGCAGTCCCTGCTCGCTGCAGGGTCGATCTGGACCCAGACTCCATGTTGGTAAGTAGGGGGTGGGGGAGGGAAGGCTAGAGGATGAGGGAGGGGACCATTGCCTGCCTTCTCCCCCAGCCCCCCTAAGCACCCCTGACCCCCACCCACTCTCCCAGCCCTGCCCCATGGCAGCGCTGCCCAGTCCCAACTCTTTAAAAAACCCCACACACTAGCTGCTGACAGGGGGGAGTGAATCCCTCTGTCCCCCACCCCACTCCCCGCTCTGCATGGGGAGCTCTGCCACAAGTCCCCCAAATCCTGCCTGCTCTCCCAGCCCCCCTCCAAGGCTGCCCTGCCCATCCCAGCTCCCAGCCCTTTAAAAAAAAAGTCCCGACTCACCAGCTGCTGCAGTGGCCTTGGGGATTCTGGAGGCTTGTGGCAGAGCCCTCCATGCAGCATGGGGCAGTGGGGAGCAGCAGAGAGTCAGGGCCATTTTTTTTTACTTATACATCTCTGGACTATGATATCCACAAGGAAAGTTTTTGGTCTGGCTCTGTCTAGTTGGACATTGATTAGTGCTCTAAAACATGAGGACTTTCAGAAACATAAAATTAGAAGTGATTTCCTGGATCATCACATCTAATTCACTTCTGGGCTAAGTACAGACAGTAAAAAAACCTGAGGCTGAATCAATTCAATCTTTGCAGTCTAAGCTCCATAGATTGAACCCATAATCAAGTGAATAGACATTAACTTTTGATTCCAGAAACACAGTTACCTGCAATGGGGGCCGCTCGAGCATGCCCCCTGCTCAGCTGGAGCAGACAGCTTGGACCAAGGCTAGTCTTCACATCCTGTGAGGGGATGGGTTGTGGGGGAGGTGCAAAGCATCCTGGGATGCTGGAAGACTGAGTTAATTTGAATTTGGAGGGGATTTGATATGGAAGTTCAATAAACCAATGTAGCCTAAATCAGTTAAGTCTGATACTGCATCCAACCAGGTTTATCTTAAACTAGTTTTGGCCATTTTGAAAGTGGTTTACATACATTGAATTTCTGTTGCCTTACAGATTTGAACCAGTTTCCAATTACTTATACCAGTTTATGTGTAATTTCTGTTCCTTTCCCTAATGCATCAGACAATCCTATTCATAAACCATTATCCTGTTCATAAACCAGAAACCAAAAACCTCTATCTTAAAATTAGTTTTTTGCCCTCCCTGCTTCTAGCTGAGGGTGTTCCTAAACCTTGCTCCTTTGATAATCACAAACCTTCTGCTAGCCTAAATTTACTACACCTTACTTATTCTTGTGTCAAACCAGTCCTCTCTTTCCCTTCCCTAGTGTTTACCCTCTGGTTTATTAGGAAAAAAAATAGCAAACATACTCAGGGCCTTGTTACACAGTAATTTTGTGCAGTTCCTGGGGTTCTTAACCCCTGGATTGTCTGCACATTTACATCTTAAAGTGGCTTAAAGCACTCATTATGCGACTCAAGGTTATGCCACTCCAGGGCAGAATAACCTCTTGATCTGCACAACCGAGGTCCTGTTCCATGAAGGTGTGTCACTCAAGTTGAAGGTGTGACTGCTCCAAACTCCATGCTAGCACTAAGTTAGTCAACATTTCTCCAACTCACAATGTAAGGCCCTCTTTCCCTCTCTCTCCTCCTTCTTCCCCCCACCTTTTTGTGGGGGGACAAGATAAACAAATCAAAATGTAGTCCATTCTCATAAGATAAGATCTCCATTCCCTTGATCACCTGAATAGCCTTTCACTGCACCTCTTGTTTGTATTCATCTTTCTCATACACAGTATTCTGAATGAGAGAGTCTTATCTTCACCTTGTACAAATTAATAATACTTCCCTATCTCTGCTTGAGACAGAAGAGTATCTCATTACCTGATGTGTTCTAAGATTATATTTGCCTATTTCATGGCTGTATCGTATTAGTGAGTAATGGTCATCAATCCTCTCAATGTTTTTTTTTATGGAAATAAGCTTTTTAACCATATGACATGACCTTGGGATACACTTTAAGGAACAAATCTATGTTTACTGAGACCAGTGGATACACAAGTTGACCTAATAAAGGCTTTCTGTCTCTAGGATGCACTGTAACTTAGTGTCGGCTTAATGAGAACAGAGTTAGATACCACTGAGTGTTTTAAAAATATTATTCCTATATCTATAAGTCTTTGCTCTTCACAGAATATGATTCAAGATCACCAGCCAAGTGGACAAAACATACAGAAATATTCAGTCTGAAACTTGAATATTGCATTGTACTGGAAATAGCCAGTTTGGACAGAAAGGAAAATTGTTTACCTGTGTCTTTCAGTAGAAGAATAATATATCTACCCCAAATATTGGCTATTACTATACACAAGTAAAATATGCAAACCTAATAGAATTTTCTACTTAGTGTTCAGGCTGGAGTAGGAATTACAGCAGGACTGCCTTACAGTTTGTTAAAATGATTGTATTATAATGATTTTGTCAGTATGTTTTTATGCTTAGGCACAATATTATAAACTATATTTTAGATCAAAGTATTGCCATATTTCTTAATTATTGTATGATTAAAGCAGTTTGGTATTTTCACAAATACTTTTAACTTACAAAATATTTTTCTTCTGAAATGCATTTCCTCCTTATTTTCACCAATTACAATATATTTACCAACCTGTATTAATATCTCATTGGGTATGATCTCATTAGAGCTCTGAACTTCAGGCTAGAAAGAACTTGGGTAGGAGATCCTAGGAGACACAGGAAGTATCAAAGCTCTCACACAATCAATAATGAAGCAATGTCATGGCCTGAAGTACTGTGGTGACAGAGGGGTGCTATCTTTCAGATGAGGCATTAAAGTGATCCTGAAAACTTACAGAATTGATACCTTTTCCCTACAAGAACAAGTTATTATATAAACATAAGCAATTCCTATTGATCAGGTCTGGAATAAAACTTAAGTGAGTGTGTGTGTGGAGGAGGGGACACTGGCAACACGTAGGGGTTGCATGCAGGTGCATGTGCACCCCCTGACTGTGGCAGTGCACCTGCTACAAAAAGGTGCTGCTGACACTGGTGGCAGCACCTGAGGGTGGTTGCTGGTTGCCACTCCCCCACCCCTGCAGCTGACACAGCCAGCAGTGCCTGTGGGCAGTCAGCAATTGCCGCTGGCTACTGCTGACACTGCCAGCAGCATCTATGGGTGGTTGCCAACCCCTGGTTGGCACTCACAACCACCCCCACCACCACAAACACCACCGGTGGTGTCTGCAAGAGCTCCCCACTTACCACTGCCATGCTCCCACTGCCCTCATGCCCCCCCAAGCTGCTGAGGGCATGCATCATTCATGGGGGGCGGGTTCTCCATGAGAGAACCTTCCTCTGTCTGCTTTTGGTCAATATTTGCTTAAGAGAAGATTTTCACTTTATGTATATGGGCATTGCTCCTCTGAGGTTAATAGAGCTAGGACAGGAGAGGAGCTGGCATAAAGTCAATGAGAGCTGCAGGTTCACAGCAATCACACCCAGATCTCCTTAAGCAGATACTGTGTGCATGTTCTTTACAATGCTGAGCACACTAGTGGTGCTTAGTGATATAAATCTTTGCATTCACAAAGCATGATCTGTTGTCCACACTTTGCTCATTTTACAATATATTATTAAATCCCAGAAAGAAGACTACATATGTCCATCCCAGCCCCCAAAAAAGTGTTACATAGAAAAATTAACATTATTTCTGGCATACCTTATATATTGTGTCATCATAAGAATTAATAGACTAACAGAATTACATCAATAAGCTGCATAAGAAAACCTGTTAATTCCTCTCCACAGTGCAAGCCCCAATGAAATTTTGATGATGAACAGTGATTGGATCCAATAACTATTAGTTAAAGCATCTGCCATGTGTACCATAAGAACACTTGCATGACCTTCTGTGAGTTAATTAAAGATAACACTAACTCACACAGCTCAGGATCTATATCCTCACTGCCTATATTTTCAAAAGAAAACAAACCTTCCTAGAGAGCCATAAAGCAGACAAACCAAGAGATAGGATCCCTCTATAAATAAATAAATAAATACAGCATTATCTTAATTTAAATCTCCAGTGAACACAAGGTTAATTATTACTATGCTGGCATTCTATTTGTATGTGGTGCAAATAGATCATGATGTTTAATTGCAATAAAATTTATTTGAAGAATATATAAAAATTGGAGTACCTTTCCATAGAATGATTTCAATGAAGAGACCAATTTGTACATATATAAGAACTGCCATTTACTGGGTTAGACCAAAGGTCCATGTTGGCCATGCTCCAGTGTGCACCACTTCTCCCTGAGTGGTTCCCTGAGGAGCCAGGGAGCAGCAGGAGCCTGCTGAGCTTTCCCATGCTCCAGCTCTCTCCACCACCACCTGCACCTCACCTCCTGGGGGGGAAGGCCTCCTTCATCACCCATCACCAGTCATCAAGCACCATCACCCACCACCAGTCACCTGTCTTTCCCCCTCCCTCCTGTGTGTATCCTTGTATGTCTTTTTTAATTCCCCCCCCAGCTCCAGCCCTTCAAATACACACAACTTTCCACTCAACCCTCCCAACCAATGACACCAAAGGAGGTACACTGCTGGATCACTCTGCAGCAATCCACCCTCTTCCATGCCATTGGGCTCCATCACACCTAGTCTTCCATGACAAGGCAAGGGCCCTCTGAGAGAGCGACTATGCTGGTGGCCTGTTGAAGGCAGGCAATGAAGTGGGAGAAACCATGCAGGTCCAGGAGGCTCCTGGCCAGTCTCCCCCAGAATAGGACAAAGTCCCTGAAACCCAACAAGGGCAGGGGAAAAGGCAAGGGCTCCTCATCCTGCTCCTCCACAAGGGGTTGTGAAGGTATAGGGCCTGAAAAAAGCCACATTAACAACACCTGCAGGAACCAGAGGCAACTTGTTAGCAGACATCCTGCCCTCTCAGCCTTTCCCCAGCTCTGCAAACCCAGCTTCTAATCACAGCAGCTGGAGCTACACCTAGGCAGCTACAGGAAAGCCTGCAGTCTTGGAGACTGGTCCCTCCACTACCTCTGCCCATACCACCTCAGGCAATCCAGGACACCCTCCCCAGCATCATCAGGTGCAAAGGGATGCTCTGTGACATTCCCAAGATTGAGTTTCTTTCCTTTGAAACCTATGTGTGGGTGCTCACTAAGGTAGTGGGGGTCCCAAAGATCATGGCAGCCTCCAGACACTACAGCAAAGGTGTCTACTAACTTGCCATGGAGGTTTCAACACAGGAGGTAGTAGAGAAGGGGCTCACAGTCAGAGGACAAGCATGTACATCTTGTACCCCTGGAAAAGATAGGGACCTGGGTGGTCCTCAGCCCCATCCTCCCCACATCCTTAACTAGTCCCGCATGCCCATTCTTACAAGGCCTGGGGAGAATCCTTTCCCCAGTCACCAGCCTCCACCACATCCAGTCCTTCCATACCCAAGTCACCATCCAGCTGGCATCAGAGGTGGAGATGGAGGACACCTTTATGATCCCTTTCCAGGGGTCCCTGAACTGCATCTGCTACATGGCAGGGGAGGTGAGATGCTTCTGGTGCTCGGCACTGGGGCACCTCCACCAAGACTGCCCCATCAGTCAACAATGGGGGCCACTGCAGGCACCTGCTGAGGAAAGGGGTGCCAGCACCACAGCCACCCCTGGCACTTAATCCCCCACACAAGCTCAGGAGGCCCCACACCACAGCCAGTGGTGGAGTTCCAAAGCACATAGATGCTTGGCCCCACCACTACAAAACCACCACCCACTCCTAAACCCACACCACTCTGCAACCCAGGCATACCCCTCCCATGGCCACCCCAAGGCTGGGTGGTTGCTAGTCTCATATGGGTGGCAATTTGTCACTGACGGCAAAGTAAACTGCAAGACCCAGATGTAACTAGGACTCTCTCACTTAGGTAGTAAGAGGCTCCTCTCACTAAGATGGGGCTGACATTGACATCATGCTCACCACATCCCAAGCTGCATCAGGAATCCCAACCCTCGGAAAATTTAAAAAGAGAGCTGTCACCACCATGAAGGAGGCCCCAGGATGACACAGCCATCCTACAGTAGAGGAAGCCATGAAGGAACCCCCTATCTTGACCATCTATGACCTGTTTCCCTCCCCCCACCACTGCAGGCCTTGTTCCCAGACACCCATTTGAGAGAGATGGGAGCCCTGGAACTTACACTAGTGGGGCCCAATGGGGAAGATTCCCTTCCCCAGGGCTCTGGGGAGGTCACCCTCACCACCCACATGCCTGAACCATGTCATCCCTCCCCAATCAAAGCCACCCCTGCCACAGACCTAAGTGTGTTCTGTGGCCCTAGTACAGAGTGGGGAGATTCAAGGTCCCTCCATGAAAACCTCTGCAACACTGAGGAAGACTCTGCAGAGCCCCCCTTGACATTTTCCCTGTTGCTTCCATGCTATGTCCTCCCCTACCTCAAGGGACTGCAGCACTACATCTCCCAAAACTCTTCTATTGTCAGGGGAGGTAGCAGATGGGGTGGTTCAGGCAGTGGTCCACCAGGCCTCTACCCCCATGGTGGTGGAGGAGGGGGGTACACCCATCCCACACAGAAGCTAGAAGGGGCCTGCTGAACCACAGAACCAGGAGGAAGATGACCAGGAGTCTGTGGGCTCCATAGAGCTTGAAGAACTCTCAGCCCTTATGGTACCCAAGGAGGAGCTAATACAATTCCTGGAAAGAACACTATGCTCCAGGAAAAAGATTTAGCTTCCTGTGAACTGTTGGGGGGATTTCTATCAAGTCTTCAACTCAATGAGGGCTCTGGTGGGGCAAGGCAAGGGACATAAGTGTAGCAATGCCCTAAGTTTCCACAACACCCTCTACACATATCGGAGATAAATGGGATTGCTGATGGGCCCCATGGATGGCATTGCTTCCTGCCAAAAACCTGCCAAGCCTAACAACAACCCCACTAATGAGGTCCCTCACTGTGGTTACCCTTAATGTGCATGATTGCAGAACAGGTTTCCACAGATGCCAGGTACTCTCCTTCCTTCAGGTACTCTGTGGTCCTCCTTCAGAAGATCCACATGACTCCAGCCACCAAAGCCAAATGGCAACCTGTCCCTCTGAAGAGAGTGTTGGGAGAAGTGAGAAGAGCTCTGAGCTCTGAACAACTGCTACATCTGCGGTACATTCATCTACTTGTGCATCCAGCTCCTCCAGAAGATGGACTGCAGCTCCCATACCTACTCTCTAGAGAAGAAGAGGGGTGCCAAGTTCACCACTTGCTGGGATCATAGATCCTGGGAAGCTATTAGAAAGGGCAAGGGCTTTCTATGCTGGGTTCCTCTTGATGCCAATAACTTCCAGGTTCTGTGGGAGAGACTGCCACAGGTCAGCATGGGCAAGCCAGATTGGTTAGAGGGTCCTCTCCCCCTGGCTGAGCTCACAAACACCCTCCATCTGATACCCACCAACAAAATGTTGGGCACTGATGGCATGACTGTAGTTCTATTGCATCTTCTCAGACATCTTTGGCCTGGACCTTGCTGTGGTCTGAACTAAGTCTGAAACTGGGTCTGAACTGAGTTCCCCCTATCGTGCTGGAGGGCCATCCTGACCCTGCAGCCAATGAAGGAGTACCCCCATGACCTGAGGAACTTGTGCCAGTCTCGCTTCTCTTTAAGGTTATACTAAAAGCCATCTTGCTGTACCTGAGGTCCATGCAGGTGGACATGATTCAGCCTGACCAGGTGTAAGTGGCTCCAGGGTGGTACATCTTTGACAACATGTACCTGGTGTGGGACCTCCATGAGCTTGCTAACAGGGATGGCCTGTCATTTGCCCTCCTGTCCTTTTACTAGGAGAAAGTATTTGACATCATGAATCAAGCGTATGTCATAGGTATACTGAGGATGTTTGGCTTCAGTACCTACTTTGTGCAGTTTCTCCATGTGCTTTACACCTTGACAGAGTGTATGGTCAAGCTCAACTAGAAGCTAACAGAGCCCATACTGTTTGGGCAGAGAATGTCAAGCCAACTCTTTACCATCATCCTCAAGCAGTTTCTCTGCCTCCTGTGCGAGTGGATGGTGGGGTTATTACTCAAGGAAATGGCCATGAGAGTAGTCAAGTGAGTGTATGCCGATGATATGCTCCTTGCTACTCAGGACTTGGGTGACCTGCAGCAGGTGTAGATATGCCAGTTCATCTACTTGGCAGCCTCCTTTGCCCAGGTCAAGAGCTCTAGCCTGACAGAGGGTGACAGGTGGCAGGTGGGCTTGCTTCCACCTGCACTCCAGAATATACAATGAAGCGTTGGCTTGCTCTTCTCTCTTGGGTTCTACTTGTTCCCCAGTCACCCATCCCTGCCTGAGAACTGTCATAAGCTAGAGATCAGGGTGTCTGAGTGGCTGCAGGCATGGGCATGCCTGCTTCAGTGTCTGTCCCTTCAGGATAGGGTGCTGGTCATCAACCAGCTGGTCATGCCTATGCTCTGACACCAGTTCAACACCCTGGCTGTGCTCCTACAGCTCCTGACCAGTCTCCAGAGAAGGGACTTGGAGTTAATTTGGCCAGGACAGAACTGGATTAATGCAGGTATCCATTGATCCACTGAGCAGAGTTTCACTAGTCAGCATCCACAATCTCCCCTAACTCATTCAGGTGCCAGTAGACATCATGCAGTTTGTTTTGTTTGGAGTCCCCTTCCAGTTCCCTTGTTTTGAATGTGTGACCCCACTCCCTTTCCATTTTTCTTTTTCATTTGTCTCAAGCAATCAGTTGCTGCATTGTCAGTGGCCACACTCCATTTTAAGGGGGGCCTATAGTTGTTCATGGTGGGCCTAGGTTCACATTCCCTGAGCACAACAAATAGGCCTGTGTCATACACTGGCAGAGAACAGATGCTGAACGGTAGAATGAACACGGTATGACCATTGTTTTGTTTTTCTTCTCCCATTTTCAGCCTCCAACACTTAAAGTCTAGGAAGTTCTGATTCAGAGTCTATGCCCCTAACTCCCATATTCAAAAACTACAGATGCATCTTTCCTCCAAGAATTTGTCTAACCACTTTTAAATCTGGTTAATCTGTCAGTTTCAGCAACAACCCATGACAGTGAATTCCATACTTCAATTACACATTGTGTAAAAAAGAATTTTTTTGGTTAGTTTTAAACTTACTATCTACTAGTTTTATTTTATGACCCCCTAGGTCTTCTAGCTTGAGAGACAGTAAATCATAAATCCCTGTTTACTTTCTATCCACTATTTACCATTTTGTAAACTATTAGCATATCCCCCCTGAAGCATCTCCTTTGCAAACTGAATAGGTGTAACCTCTCCTTGTTTGGAAGCCCCTCCATACTACTAATCATCCTTTTTGCCTGTCTCTGTACCTTTTCTAGCTCTTCTATATCCCTTTTTGTATAAGGCAATGCTACATGTTGTTGCCAGGCTTGTCCACTTTTAAGAGTCCTAGACCAAAGCTGAAAAAAGTGTAGCTAAAGAAGCAGGCCTCAAAATCCTGTGTCTGAGTGACTGTAGCATGAACCTTTTCAGACGTAACAATTAGCTTGGTCAACAAAGTAAAAGAAGCCATACACCTTTTTAACTAGACAAAAATAAAACAGAGCACAAGGATAAGAAAAAAACCATACATAAAATAATCTAAATACACTATATTATAGCTTTATCTTAAAATATCAGAAGTAGTAATTAATATAACTGAATGCATTGAATGTTATCTTGCTATAATAGATATATTTTTGTTAGAATACATAGATGGGCTGTAAAAACAAAGCAGCCTTCTCAGATCATAAACTAAGCTGAAGAAGTAACATACCAGTGTGAAACAGCATTCCACAATAAGAAGGAATAGGGGATAAGGAATCCTCCCTTTTGCTCCTTTTGCTTTCATAGGGCTATAAATCCCAACTAACTGACACCTTCTGGGTCCATAAGAAATCTAGTTTAATTCAATTCTAAAAGTTTTAGTGCAAAAAATTTAAATAAAACTGATCAGAGATCAGTCATTAGAATATTAGGGCCAGCCAACTATAAATATTGGACATAGACTAGAGATAAATTTGGACTTACATACTTGATTTTTTCCAGAGCGCAGTGAACCAACTCAGGTCCCCAGGGGAACAGAGAAGCCTAGGCAGTGGACCTATTTCTTCCCTGAATCTGAGGCTACACAAGCATTGTCTTTCTTGATCCAAATAAGTCTGTGCTACTAAATATCCTAATAAAGCTTTCAAGTTGTGACCGGAATGGTCTCATTGATCAATCAATCTTCTCTCACCCAGTTAAAATTTAGTGTAACATTGACACATGGGAACCAAAGCTGGACACAGTATTCGAGGTGTGGATTAACCATGGATTAATAAAAGGGCATGTTGGTACTTTTTTGTTGTTCAGAATTCCCTTTTTAATAATCCCTAATATTTTGTTTGCCTTTTTGACAGCTGCTGAGCTCTGAGCTGAGGTTTTTAGTGAACCGTCCACATGACTCCCAAATTTATTTCCTATATGGTAACAGCTAGTGTAGAGCCATCATAGTGTAGGTACAGTTTTGGTTAGTTTTGTCCAGGTGCATTACTTGAGACTTATCTACATTGATTTTCATCTGCCATTGAATTGCCCATTCACTCAACAGTGCCAGATCCTTCTGTTGCTCCTCACATCCCACCTTGGTCTTACCACTTTGAATAATTTTGTCATCCACAACTGTGGCCACCTCACTATTCACCCCCTTTTCCACGTCATTTAGGTATATGTTAAACAATACCAGTCCCAACACAGATACCTTGGGAAACCCTCTATTTACTTCTTTCCATTACAAAAACTGAATATTTATACTAACTTATTGTTTTCTATCCTGAAGACAGCTTTAAGCCACAAGTGGACCTTCCCTGTAATCTAAAGAATACCTAACTTCAGTAAAAGTCTTTGGGCACCTGCATTGGTGACATGTAGGGGGTGCACGCAGGTGCACATACAGCCCCTGAGCTTGGTGTTACATCCCTTGCAAAAAGGTACCACGAACACTGCCAGTGGCACTTGCAGGGACTTGCCATTCTCCCCTTACTGCAGACATCACTGGCGGCATCTGTGGGCAGTCCCCAATTGCCACTGGCCACCACTGCCAGCAGTGTCTGCAGGTGGTTGCTGACCATCAGTCAGCTATCACCACCTGCTCCTGCCCCCACCACCACCAGTGCTGTGATTAACTGAGGGAGCTCACCACTTGTTGCTGCCATGCTCCCACTGCCAATAGTGCCACTGCTGCCTGCGGGAGCTTGCTGTGCTCCCCCAGTCTCCAGAGCCACACTACATTCATGGGCACCTGTACACATCACAGGGTTTAATCCTCATTAAATTCAATACGTGTATAAAATTTAAACTTGTTTATTTTGGAGTGTTGCATCAGTATTTGCACACACTAGGTTTTTGAACAAATTTAGCCCTGTCCCTGGCCAGCACCACAGGACAGCAGCATGGTCCCATGCTGCCTCCCCCGCAGCATGGGATCCCCCACCACATACCCTGCCATGCAGCTGTGGGACCAGGGATCTGGGACATGACACAGAAAAAGTAAGCGGGGGGAGGCGAAGCAATTCAAAAGCAGCAGCAATTTGAAGGGGTAAACTACAAATAAGCCACAGTGCCATCTGGTGGACAAAGAGTCTTGTTACATGTGTTTGAGTGTTTGCATTTGTATGCAACAAATCATGGACACAATGCTTTAATTTGCAGGGAGCCAAAGTAAACTATGTTCGAGGAGTTTTAATTGAATGCACCAGAAAGACTTTTAGAGTCCAGAAAATCCACTCTTGCAAACAGTCATGCCATTGTAGTATAAGAAAGGGAAAAAAATGTGGGATTCCCCATGAAATCCCCATGAAATCCTCACTGATCAAGGGCGGAATTTCATGTCTGGAGTGCTACATGAGGTATGCCAGACGTTGAGAATCAGGCAACTCTGGACCTCGGTGTATCACCCCCAAACCAACGGGTTAGTGGAGCGGTTCAATGGAACACTGAAGAGGGTGCTCTGACGGTATATCCAGAATGACCCACAGCATTGAGACTTGATGCTGCCATTAGAATTGTTTGTGCTACGGGATGCGCCGTCTGAGTCCCTGGGCTACTCACCCTTTGAACTGGTGTTAGGCCATCGTCCCTGGGGTCTATTACAAATCCTTAGGGAGGAATGGGACAGGGCCCTGCCGCCGTTGCTAAGCCTTCTAGGTATCAACAAGGCTTCCAGCAACGGGTCCAAAGAGCCCACAGGTTGGCAGTGGACAATCTACGGTATGCTCAGCAGCGGCAAAAGGAGAGGTACGACTCGCGGTCCCGGGCATGAGAGTTCCAGCCCGGACAAAGGGCGTTGGTCTTATTACCTACCTCAACTAGCAAACTTCTAACCCAGCGGCAGGGGCCATTCGAAATCACACGATGCATGGGACCCGTCGACTATGAGGTGTATCGCCCGGGACATCAGAGAATGAAACAAATTTACCACATTAACCTCCTCTGGGAGTGGCATCAGCCAGAAGGATGGGCTACCTTCGAAGAGGAGGAATATAAGGATTTGAGACCACGAGAACCAATGAGGAAAAGTGACACCCCCACACCTATAAAGAACATAAAAATAAATAGTGAATTGACCAAATCCCAAGCGAGGGAGGTGAGAAGCCTCCTGGAAGAGTTTAGGAAGATCTTCTTGGAGGAACCCAGGTGAACAAAGGACACGTACCACTCGATTCCAACCCCTCCCAATGTTATCGTGCGGGATCGATGGCAGCCCATACCACACCATCTGACCCAAGAAGTGCATGAGGAGGTAGAGAAAACACGGGCCCTGGGGGTGATCAGGCCATCAAGGAGCCCATGGAAAAGCTCCCTAGTGCCCGTGCGCAAACCCGATGGGAGTTTGCGACTATGTGTCTATTACTGGTGGTAAAATGAAGTGGCGACTTTTGATGCCTTTCCTATACCCAGTGTGACCGAGCTAGTAGAACGCATTGGAGCAACCAAATTTATAACCACCCTGGACCTTGTGAAAGGGTATTGGCAAATACCGGTGTGGCCAGAAGACCACCAGAAGATGGCTTTTGGGACCCCTTGGGGGTTATACAAGTTCATGAGGATGCCATCTGGCCTGCATGGTGCAGCAGCCACCTTTCAATGCCTTATGAACCAACTCCTGGCGCCACATACAGAGTACGCAGCCACGTACATTGAAGACATCATCATATTCATACACTCCTGGGACCAATATTTACAGGCCCTCAAGGCAGTATTAAGCGAGCTATGATGAGCCGGCCTGACAGCAAATCCCCGCAAGTGTGCGGTGGCCCAGAAATACACGAAGAACTTGGGGTTTTTAGTGGGCCAAGGGACTATACGGCTGTTAGAAGACAAAGTGCAGGCCATTCAAACTTTCTGGCCACCTCAACCGCTCAAGCAACTACACTCCTTTTTGGGGTTAGTAAACTATTATCGGAGGTTCGTGCCCTGATTCTCCGAATTGGCGGCACCGCTGTCCGAGGCTCTAAAGGGGACACCTCGGAAAGGGCTCAAATGGACCGGGCTAATGCTACGTAGTTTCCAAGCCTTGAAAAGGGCCTTATGTGATGAGGTGTTGATACATACACCTAACTTTATGAACCCTTTTACGTTGCAGACGGACACCTCTGAGGTCGCCATTGGAGCATTCTTGACACAACAAGATGCAGGTGTCGATCGGCCGGTAGCCTATGTGAGCCAGAAGTTACTTCTGGCTGAAACCAGGTATGCGGCAATAGAACGAGAGTGTTTAGCAATCTGGTGGGTGGTGGAACACTTTAAATATTACCTGATGGGGAGGGAGTTACACTCGTCACGGATCATGCCCCTCTCAAATGGCTTAGCTCCACTAGAACCGATAACGCTTGGATCACGCGGTGGGCACTAGCCTTACAACCATTTAAATTCTGGATTGAATACCGTCCCAGGAAGGATAACATAACAGCTGACTTCCTCTCCAGATGCCCTGAACCTGAGACTTCCGACAGGGGCCCCGGAAAAAAAAAAGGCGAGCCTCAATGCAGTACTAAGCTAGAGGCGGAAAGTCCCCTCAGACTGCCACAAGGCAACTGGCAGGGGGCGCGTTATGTCCCGGGGAACCAGAATGGGACTTACTCACGGCAGCAGCGGAGCCCAAGCGGGACACCTGCTGCTTGTTTACACCAACACGACCGGAACTTGGCGTCGGTGCCGGCAAATGGACGCCAGCAATAAAAGCAGCCGCCGAGAGAGGACGGGTGGGAGAACAAGCTGGGAGCTTCACACCAGCTGAGGCAGAAGACCCTAGAGAGGAACGGGCCACAGACCCCCCAGTAGGAGGTACAGGAAGCTCCCGGGCAGGATGAGCTGCCAACCGCTCAGCTCGAGGAGCAGAGAACTCCGGGGAGAAGCAAATGGCTAAGTGCCCAGAGAGAAGGACAGGGAACCCTAGCGGGGAGCCACAGCTTACCAAGGCGGAGGGGAGGATACCAGCCACAGCCAGCTGCAGGATGACAAGTGAGGAGCGGCAGACGAGCGTCAAGGAATCAAGCGGCAGGGAATTTTGGGACTGCGAACCCGAGACAAGCAGGACTTGCAGGTCCTGGGTTGGGGCGCCGGTGCGAGAACGCGATGTCTCCAGGGAGGGTTGGGACCTGGAAGAGCACTGAGGAGGCGTTGTTGGGCAGAGGTTGACGCCAGCTGGCTACGGCCATAGACTAAGATAGGGATTGCCCAAAGGGGGCCTGGGAAGGTTCAGGTTAGAGGCCCAGCCAGTAGGGCTGTGGGGGCCTAGCTTTCAGTTTTTCAGGTTTGTTTTCCTGTTAAAAGGGATACCCCAGCTGAGGGGTATAGCCGGGGCGCTCGGGTCAGGGACCCTGCAATGAAACCCCGCCTTGGCCATGACCCAGTTCCGGGTCAACCAGGATACGAGGAACCCTAAGATAAGGGTCGGTCAGAACAGTGAGGCGGTCGGCCCATCTGTAGGAAGCTGGGTCACACATTAGAAGGGAGCACCAGAGGAGGCATAAGGCCGGGGTGCAAGGGGTGGCGGAGCCCCGCAACATGACCGCCGAGGGATACCAGGCTGTGGAGTGACCAGAAACCATCCTAACTGAACCTAAACATTAAGTCATGGCAGGAAAGATCTAGGGCGGGGAATGGACATCATAACACCTACTCCAAACCAGTAGCATTCCAGGGTGATCAGCGACAGTCCTCCTTCCACAGGCGACTACCCATGGGGAGGACCCTCCCTCTTCCCCCAGTCTGGCGGTCACACAGATCATTCTATATCCTGTAACAAAAGAACTTTCTGAAGTCGCAGTAGGTAACACACAGCAAGGTCTCCTCATTTTGCAACACCAATTATTGTGATATATGTAAAATACATGCAAATTTTTAAAGAGCTTTCTGTTGTATAATGTCCAAATGAAAGGATGTTTGGCCCATAGCCACTAATCAATTTAGACAGTAGAAGGCAAAAATATTCTTGATGATGTTGAGGAAAATGAAGAATGTACCAAGATAGCTCACAGACAGTTTCCAAACTTCAAAATTAAAATGTTTAGTTTGAGCAAACATAAAGGAATTTTCGCATTCTGCCTTGAGCTTCAGGTATACTTCAAAGACAATAGTGAAACAGATAAAACAGCAAACAGTAACAAAATATGATTAATGCTGATTAGGATCCTTGAAACAGCACATTAGGTGTGTCTACATGAGACACTTTACTGCACAGTACCGTAGTTTACTGTGCAGTAAGCATGTGTGTCTACACATGCACATACGTACCTCTCAGTATATGCCATTCCTCGTGACTAAATTTGCTGCCTACCAATGCAAGTAGCAAATTTACTCACAAGTACTTATGGCACAGTAACACTTGTGTAGATGCCACCTGGGAGCAGATTCATTCCTGATCAGCCCTGCCATTAGGGGCCCAGCCAGAGCTTAGCCCCAGGGCCCTGGGGCTGGGAGCCTCTCATGCCCCAGGGCTGACTCACCTCTATGGCAGCTCCATTGCCAGGCCTTTTAAAATCCTGCAGGCATTTTGAGACCACTGGCATAACAGTAGATGGCCTAGGTGGACTCTTCGCCTCTGCTGGCCCTGCACAGGCTGTGGGATCCTTGTGCCAGCCTGCCTGCACCCTGGCGCTGCTGCCTAGTCCCACAGTGCTGTGCAGCTTCCAGGCCTATGCCATCCAGCTCTGCAGGCTGCTGCAGGCTCCTGCCAGGCCTGCCAGCCCCCGGGCCTATCTGCAGCCAGCTCCTGGCTGAAAGGGAGCATCCTGCCCAGAGCCTGCAGGTGCTGTAGGGTATCACCTCACCACGTGACTCCCAGTCCTGCACCATGCCCCTGATCTTAGCACTGCAGGCAACTGCCCAGGCCTGGTAGCACAGGAAGAACCATGTGGTGGCCCAGAGGCCTGGCACGGGATCCCCGATGGCCTCATCACTGATTCAATACATCACCACCTGGGGCCCCAACTAGACTCAGGAGGAGACTGGTAAACTCATGGCCCTGAGTGGTTAGGCAGAGGTGCAATGGCAGTCCACACAGTGAAGGCACTCCAATGCCCACATTTATAAGGAAATGTTAGGTTGGATTTGGAAGCATGGGTATGACCAGTTGGCATGGGCAGCGGAGTCTCCCTGGGCTTGGTCCTTGGGCCAGTGTTGTTCAATATCTTCATTAGCAACCTGGGTGTGGAGAGCACCCTATTCAAGTTCGCTGATGACACCAAGTTATGGGGTAAAATGAATACACCAACAGGCAAGGACCGCATCCAGGCAGACCTGGATAGGTTAGAGAAGTGTGTGGATCTGAACAGGATGTGGTTCAACCTACCTGGGGAGAGGGAACCAGCATTATGGTTATTGGTTAGGGGCTGACCCTCTCAGCAGCACAGAGGCTGAGAGGGATCTTGGAGTCATGATTGACTCCAGGATGAATATGAGTAGCCAATGCGATGAAGCAATAGGCAGAGCCAACCGCACGCTCTCCTGGATCAACAAGGGCATCACTAACAGGTCCAGACAGGTCTTGCTCCCTCTCTATGTGGTTCTGGTCAGGCCGCAGCTGGAGTACTGTGTCCAGTTCTGGGCGCTGCACTTCAAGAAGGACATGGAGAACCTGGAGAGGGTCCAGAGGAGAACCACTCCTATGGTTGGGGGCCTCCTTGGCCAGCCGTATGAGAAGAGGCTGAAGGACCTGAATCTCTTCAATCTCTACAAGAGGAGACTGAGGGGGGATCCTGTGGCTGCCTACAACCTTATCAGGGGCCAGCAGCAGGGACTCAGGGAAAGTCTGTTTACCAGGGCCCCCCTTGGAGTCACCAGGAACAATGGCCACAAGCTGAGGGAGGAGAGATTTAGGTTAGATATTAGGAAGAACTACTTCACTGTAAGGGTGGCCAGAGCCTGAAATAGGCTTCCCAGAGAGGTGGTGCTCTCACCTTCCCTGGAAATCTTCAAGAGGAGACTGCATAGGCATCTGACTGGGGTCTTATGACCCCTCCCATTGCCAGTGCTCCTTCCTGCCCATAGCAGGTTGTCAGAATAGATGATCTGTCTAGGTCCCTTCTGACTCAGTAATTCTATGATTCTATGGCACTGCCACATGAAGATCAAGGCCTTGCAGGCACAGTGAGTCACCATCACTGACCACAATCATCAGTTAGGGAGTGCCCCCAAGACTGTGCCTTTTATGCAGCAGCTGACTAAGTTCCTTGTGCCCCAGGACCCAAGCTGCAGCCATGCTGTGTACAGCAGCATGGAAAGCCTACCCAAGCCTCCACTTCAGCCTCACACCTGTGATGAGTTGTCAACAGGAAAGGACCCCTTGAGGTGCCAGCAGCCCATCCCACCAAGCTCCCCACAAAAATCCTCCACCAGGAGCTTGGGGAACTTGGGCCAGTACCTGCCCTCAGAGCTCCACAGTGTTACCTGTCAGCTCCATGTTCTTGGGGAACCCTGATACAGGACACAGACTGTCTGACTCACAAAGAATCCCCCCCCCACCTAAACAGAAACTGATCAAGATGGAGTGAGAGACTCACCTAAAACACTCCAGATAAGGGTGACAAAAGTGAAACAACTGCCCTAGGTCTCATTTGCATCTGAGATGGAACCAGATGACCATTCATTTACATGAGAGATGGAGAACAGAAAACCTGAAGCAGAGACTTCAGTGAATTCTGGGATCAGCAAAGCAGGGAAGCACTGCATGATGGGGAAGCTGTGCTCCAAATGCTGATCAACCCTCACACCCAGCTCAGCATTTATCAGACAAGTTCTAATCTGGATTTACAAAGGACTTTTCCCCCCCCCCCCCCACACACACACGTCTAAGCAAAAGTAAGTTTATT
>NW_017728947.1:37774457-37783682 GCF_001723895.1 Crocodylus porosus
AAGGGGATCAGCTTGTACAGGCTGATTGACCCAGTTTGGCTCAGATGTGCCCTAATGAACTGAATCCTGGCCCATGTGGGTGTCATCTGAACACCCAGCCAGATTCAGAGGTATTCTGTTTAAATGTGTGCTTGTGTCTGACTGTAATTTATTGTTGCTCTTATGAACTGATTCTTGGCATATGAGGGTGTCAGCCTGTCCATGCTGATCAACCCGGCCAGGTCAGGCGTGTCATGTTAATCTGTGTGTGTTTGTGTGTATGACTGATCTGGGGACTGAAGAAACCCAGCCCCACTGAACTGAGTCCTGCAAGATAACTCCTTGGAGGTAAGAGCTTGCAGAAGGGAGAGATACAGCTCCATATAGAAACACAAGTAATACAAGCAGCACATTGACAGAATTACCAAGACCCTAGCTCTAATAAATGAGCACACCCCAAAGTAGCGGGCAAATCTGGTAACAACAGCTGCATCCCCAGCCACAAGGAGCAACTGGCTATATCACCACCTGTTGCCAGCACTTCCAATTCCTCCCCAGGGGGGCTCCTTGCCAGGTGCCCTCATGCCACTTGCTGCTGCCCAGGGACACCACTGAGAGTCACACACCATTGCCACCACCCAGGACTGAATGGAATTGTTGGGCACACCAACCCTACCCACATGGTAAGCCTCACATTGAGAGGAGGGCCCTCTCTGTCCCTGCCCCCTCTCCCCACTTCCACCTGCCTGGGCCAGCCATGCTCCCCTTTTCCCCCATGCTCCCCCCTCACAGCATGCAGGGAGATGGGAGACAGTGAAAAACTTTATTGTGCAGTCCATGACCCTGTAGCTAGGTTGGGACAGGCCTGTCACACACTAAGGAATGTGTTGGTGATGGTGGCAATGTCCTCTTAAGTTGTTCCAGAGAGAGGGAGCTTCCTGGGCCTGGGCCTGCCAGGCCAACTTACGATAGTTCCTGGGCACCCATGTATGCTTGACCCTCAGACCATCTTATCTCAGAAATATTGCAAACTCTCACAAACAACTTTTTTCCTCAAAGCTCTGCAGTCCCTGCAGTTGCACATAGGGTAGAGGCCACAGTTGGTAGCTGGGAGATGTCCTCAGGGTCACTGCCACCCACAGCTGAGGCCCTGGCGATGAGCCAGCTCCACAGGAAGAGGACTCAGGATTGGACCCTCCTCCTAGGCCAGCTGTGGATGGCTACAGAGAACTGGCAGGTGGATGCGGTGGTGAAGGGTGTTGCCCAGCAGGACAGGTGGCAGATGAAGGATGTCACCTATGATGACGCATGGGACCAGGTGGACTTGGAGTTCAGGGTGCAGCTTCTGGCCCTGAAACAGATGGAGCCCATGTGGGAGCCAGCATAGTCATGGTGAGAGCAGTGTAGACCACAGAGGAGACCCACTGGGTGCTGGACATTGTCTTAGCCTGGTGGTCACCTTCATGCTACCCTCTGCCCCACCCCCAGCACTAGCCCTTCCTGCCCTCTGGGAACCACCCACTGCCCAGTACTAGACCCACCTCATGGGCAGGATCCACTAGTGCAGCCACTGGCCTGGGGCCCCTGCCACCCAGCCACCCAACCAGGGCCCAGCCCCACTGCTTCCCCCAGCTGCCAGAGGCTGGGGTGCCGGCTGCCTGTCCCTGGGCTCCACCCACTAGGCACCCTCACCCTATGGCCACCACCCCAGGAGGGCACAGACATACTACATTATAAATAGTTTTCATAGGAGAGAATGCCTTATTGTTGATGGGTGGAGTGAGGTAGGGTGGGATGGGTGGGGTCTGGTGTTGGGGAGGGTGGGGACTGGGGTCTTATTATTTTGAGAGCAATAGATTTTTTTTCTGAGAACTGTCTACATTGAGCATGCTGCTGGGAGTGGGGCATGTGGCACGTGCCCATGGGCTGCTGTCCAGGCAGCCTAAATTGGAGAGTATGGGACAAAGTGGTCTGTCAGCACCTCTTGCACCCTGTACCCTGGCCCCTATGGAGGGGGCATGGGGCCTTGGTGGGTAGGGGGGCCACTGCTGTAGCTGCTGCTGCAGCTGGTTCCCCCACTGCAAGATGTTCTCTGCCTGGTGCACCTCCCCCACCCAGGCCTTGCAAAAGATCTCTTCTTGGGCCTCACAGATGTTATGTTGCATACAGGCAGTCATGATGACCTGGGGAATGTTGTCCTTGATGAACTTGAGGCAGGTGATGAGGGTGTGCCAGCATCCCTTGAGATGTCTGAAGGTCCACTCCACCAGGGCACGGGTTGAGCCCAGGCACCAGTTGAAATGGGCCAGGTGGGGTGGCAGCTGCATGAATGTAGGGCTGCATTAGCCAGGGGAGCAGGTAGTCAGGATCCCCCATGAAGAGGGATAGGACCAGTATGTCACCCAGCTGCAAGTCTGGCACCCCCGGCATGAACTGCCTGCTCTGCACCAGAGCTGGCAAGGTGGAGTTCTGAAACATGCAGTCATTGTTGGCACTGCCTGCTGGCACTCATGGTGAAGGCGCCATGGTGGCTGATGATGTCCTGAAGCACAATGGAGTGCAAATCTGTAGTAGTGGCAGTCACCATGGGGTGGGCAGGTGATGGTAATGTGGGTCCTGTCCAGGGCCCTGATGCACTGTGGGAATCCCAGGTCATGGAACTCTGACACCACCACCATGGGATCATGCATGGTATGCTCCAGTAGGTCCTGGAGAGTGTCACTCACATCCAGGATGGCCTTCCCAGCTGTGGCCTTGCCAACGCCAAAGAAGTGGTCCATGTAGGGGAGGCTGGTGGGTGTGGCCAGCTTCAGCAGGTGATCGCCAGCTGGCTGTCCGTCAGGACGGACAGTCACATGGCTGTGTCTTGCCACTGCAGGTGCAGGCAGAGCTGATCCAGGATGTCCTGGAATGTGACCAGGGTCATCCAGAATGACCATAGTCACTGCTCATCATCCTAGGTGTGGTGGATGATATGCAGCTACTGGTCCTAGCTGATGCAGTGGCCCCAGAGATGGCAGGACTGGAGGGCCAGGAAGTGGCATCCTGAAGTGCATCCTCGCTGGGGTTCATCCAGCAGGATGAGGTCTAGGTGGCAGCTGAGAAGCAGTGATGGCCCTGGGACAGCACAGTGGGGCTAGGCAAGTGGGCGCTGCTTCTTGAGGAGCCGCCAGGGGCCAGACAGCGGTAGCTGGCACCATGGGCCAGCTCGTCAACCAGCAGGAATCTAGAGTACTGGGCATCACTGTCAGGGGCAGGGCCTGGAGCAGCCAGGGTTCAGGGAGGCAGAGGCTGCTGTGCAAGAACTACTGCACAGCAGCCCCCATGCTGTACATGCTGCTTCTGGCCAAAAATGCCACTGGCCAGGGATCGGGAAGTTGAGCTACCTTTTAAAGATGGCCTCTGGCCACTGGCAGTTGCAGCGTGAGTTTCCAGTTCCTCCTGGTGGTGGCAGAGGCCTGTTGCAGAGCCCCAGGAAGTGGGAGCAATCTGCTGCTGGGAGCAGCAAATCTGCTTCCACATCCTTGCCGGTGTAGATGTCTGTCTAGGACTGTTTACTTGTGAATAGTTTACTCGCAAGTAGACTGGTCCCACATCAAATGCACAGATAGACACACCCTTTGTGCTCAAGAGTAGGTTGGTGGATTTACTGCTGTCCTAAATATACCTTCAGAGCACTCGCTTGATTCCACCCAAATGCCTCTGGCATCTGCTACTACTGTTTAGCTTCTTCTGCTTTGTAAGGCTACAACCAGGCATGCAGGGTTGTGCACTTGCAGTAGCACATATTGCCACAGTACACACCCCTGCATATACACACTCCATTATAAGAAAAAATTTCCTGCAACAGGCAAAGTAGTCTTGCCCAGCTCCTTCCAGCTATTCATCCAGGCAGAGCTAGAGGCTGGGTCCAGCACCAATGGTGGCCCCAGAAGTCTTACCTGGTGGCCTGGAAGAACAGGGGAACAGGGCAGGCAACATGGAGGCCTGGCCAGCACCCAGAGTGTTGCTATGGATGGCCTGGTGTGCTCCAGTGCACACTTGTTGCATGTGCACTCATTTTACATCCAAGATTGTGCTGTTTTACATCCAGGATTTTATTTTGCTACTGGGAAATCTACAAAATGCACACCCCTGCATATCTAGGCATAGTCTAAGTAGAAACATATGTTGCCTGACATATTATTTGTAGCACCATAATTTTTTTTATGGTGGCACAAATTGTAAGTAAATAGACATCGTAGCTTTTGTCGCACCAAAGGAAAATCAGTGGCATGACAAAGGGTAGTAACAGACTTCCACTTCATTGAAGTGGCTGTCTTTTAGCACTCTGTCAGGAAGTTATGGGAACCCTGAATTGCTCACACTTTCTAGCTACCCCAGGCAGGTGCTCCTCAAGTCCCTGGAGTATCTATCCAGCTTTCCTCAGTTACAGAGAGGCATCCCAGGGAATCTCAAGGTGCCCCTCTATAAGCAGGGAAGTTGAGGTTTCCCTCTCAATCAGACCTATTTCCTAGATTACAGAAGCAAGTCTTGTTGAGCAAGGAAAACACCACTTTCCCCACTCAGCTAGACTCACTCCTGTGATTGCCAGGGACAGTATGGCTGAACAGGAAAAATGAAACTTTTGCTGATCAGCAAAAACTGCCTCTGGAGATCACATCAAAAACTTTCTTGGCTAAACAGGGAAATCCAGGGGAGCCTAAGGGCAAAAAAGAAGGCATACAGGCGGTGGAAGCAGAGGGAAGCTACCAAGGCCCACAGTTGCAGGTAGGCAGTTAGAAAGGCCAAAACAACTACAGAGCTGAGGCTAGCAACACAAATTAAAGACAAGAAAAAGTGGGTTTTTTAGGTATGTAGGGAGTAAAAGGAAGGTGCAGGGCAGCATAGGAACCCCACTGAACAAGGAGGAGCAATTAGTGACGGGGGGGGTAAAGCTGAGCTATTCAGTGAGTTTTTGGCCTCAGTGTTCCTAAACCCCTGTGTACCACTGGGTACTGAAGATAAGTACCTTAATGGATTCTTAGATGGGCATCAGATTCTACCAACTGTTGACGCTGACTTGGTGCAGCGGACTGGATGTGTTCAAGACAGCAGGCCTGGATGAGTTGCATCCAAGGGTACTGAAGGAATTGTCCAGTGTCATAGCAGAACCACTGGCATGGCTGTTTGAGCATTCATGACACTTGGGTCAGGTCCCAGAGGACTGGAAAAGGGCCAAGGTAGTCCCTATTTTCAAGAAGGGGAGTAAGGAGGATCTGAGTAATTATAGGCCAGTCAGTCTCACCTCCATTCTTTGAAAGGTCTTTGAAAAGATTATGAAGGATCATATTGGTGAGAGTCCAGCTGGAAAAATAATGCAGCAAGGAAACCAGCATGGATTTGTAGCAGGTAGAGCTTGCCTAAGCAGTCTGGTTTCATTTTAAGACAGGGTCACAAAATGCTTAGATGCAGGAGTAGAGGTGGACATCATTTTCTTGGACTTTGATAGGGTATCTCATCCTATTCTCATAAATAAATTAAGAGGCTGTGACGTAGATGTTTACATGGTCCAGTGGGTGGCAAATTGACTTAGCAGTCATACCCAGAGAGTGGTAGTAGACAGGTCAGTGTCGACCTGGAAGGATATGTGTAGTGGGGTCCCACAGTTTTCATCCTTGTACGTGTACTCTTCAATATTTTTTATCAGTAACTTGGAAGTGGGTATGAAGTGTACTCTGTCCAAGTTTGTGGATGATACTAAATTCTGGGGTGAAGTGCATACTCCAGAGGGTAGGGAACTATTGAAGGCAGACCTGGACAGGTTAGAAAAGTGGGCAGTACACAGTAGGATGCAGTACAACAAGGACAAGTGCAGAGTGCTGCACCTAGGGTGCAAAAATATCCAGTAGTGATGTACGAAATTTTGCCGTCTGTTTCATTTCAACACTGTTTTGACTCATTTTGAGGTCTAAACAGCAACATTGAAATGAAACAAGGAGCTTCTCAACAACCTGGAAACAAAACAAGGCTAATCAAAATGTTTTGAACATAGCGCTAGAGATGAGTAGTCAGTTCAGCTGAACTGAGTTCCCATCTCCAGCTAGCTCAAGCTGGGGAAAGGAATTCAGCCCAGCTGGGCTGAGTTCCCCTCCCCAGCACCACAATCACACTGGGAAAATGAACTCAGCCCAGGTGGGCTGACTTCCCATCCCTGGCCAATCTAGCAAAATGACAAAACAGAGTCAAAACAGCCTCACTGTTTTGATGAAGCAAAACAGAACAGCTATTTGAATCTAAATGAAATTCAGTACAAAACTCTGTTCTGTCAAAAGCTCAAAATTCAAGGTGAAATGGAATGGTTCGGTTTTGCACAGCCCTAATATCCAGCATACCTACTGGCTAGGAAGTGACTCTCTCAGCAGCACAGAATCAGAAAGGGATCTTGGAGTCACAGTGGACTCCAAGATGAACATGAGTCATTAGTGTGACAAAATCATCAGCAAAGCTAACCACACTTTAGCATGCATCAGCAGATGCATGACAAATAGAACCAAGGAGGTGATACTTCCCCTCTATGCGGCATTGGTCAGACCACAATTGAAGTACTGCATCCAGTTTTGGGCACCGTAGTTCACAAAGGATGTTGATAGACTCAAGAGGGTCCAGAGGCCACTTATATAGTTAGGGGCTTCCAGGACAAGCCCTGTTAGGAAAGACTGAGGGATTTGGACTTCTTCAGCTTCCACAAGAGAAGGCTGAGAGGTGATCTTGTGGCTGCCTACAAATTCATTAGGGGGACACAGCAAGGGATTGGAGCTGCTCTGTTCACCAGGGTGCCTCCTGGGGTAACAAGGAACAATGGGCACAAACTGACAAAGAGCAGATTTAGACTAGCTATCAGGAAAAACTTCTTCACGGTAAGGGTGGCCAAAATTTGGAATGGGCTTCCAAGGGATGTAGTGCTCTCTCCTACCTTGGGGGTCTTTAAGAGAAGGCTGGATGGGCATCTGGCTGGGGTCATCTGAACCCAGCACTCTTTCCTGCCTAGGCAGGGGGTTGAACTTGATGATGTGTTGAGGTCCCTTCTGACCCTAGCACCTATGAATCTATAAATCTATGAATCACCCCTTGTCTGGCACCATAAAGGTGTGTGTTTCACACAATGAAGTGGATCAGCCGATCCATGACACATTGTGGCATAGCTGATCCATTTAATTTGGCAACATCTATTTCTAGCCTAAAGCTACATCAGATCCCTAAATATGAAGCAAATCATTTTGGTATCTACAACCTTTACAAAGGTGCTTGCTTATTTGTAACAAATCGAATGAAATTCTTCATAAGTAAAATGACTTTGATGCCATACTTTTCCCCTCCTACCTACCCTCTGTTACAGCAAGGACATAGATTATGTTCCTTTTCTCCTCCACCCCCCATTTATGAAGCAGCATTATATAAGCAACCTGAAATGAACCACTCACCTTGCTTTCCATTTAGCTTATCATCTCTCAAACATTTACATGGGGAAATGTTGGTAACAGCAAGCAGATAACCCTGAAGCTATAAAAGGAGAGATTGCTGCTTCATTCTAAATGCACATTTTACCCTTTTTATGTATCTAAACCTCTGTTTGCTAATGACTTTTCCTCCCTGAATTCATGTTTCTTTAGCAATTTGTCCATGTAGAGTAGCTCTGCTGTGACAAACCCTATTAAAATGAGTAGCCACGCTGAGTGCAAAACATAGCAAATGAGCCTTGTTCTGGAAGAATTTGTTCCAAAATAGAAAACCAAAAGAAAAATTTAAAAGAATCTTAAAAGAAGGTTTTAAAAGGCAAAGACACTGTTGCTTTAAATGTTAAGGATGACATCCAACTGCTCTAACTCAGCAAGCCATTCTTATTCACTTGAGGATAATAGTGAATTCACAGAGGCCATTCACGTCATTAAGGACTATTCAAATGTATAAGGGTTTCCAGGATATAATTTTTACTAAAAATACTTTTACAGCTCAGAGCTCAGGTCTCTGTAGTCCACCTGCAAAGGTTGTAAGTAGGCCTGAGACAAGTCCCATTGAAATTAACCACAAAATTAATTTAAAAGGAATGGGGTTTTACCCATAAAAGACCCAACCCTATAAGCAGCATCACTTTCTACTGAATTTAATAATGCCAAACTTTGAGCATGAGTAAAAGGAGCTGAAGACACTCGTCAACTGCCAAGTTGTGCTACTCTGATATTCCCCATGTTTAACTGTACGTCAGAGGAGGATGGGCTTTTGCTTCAGATTCTGGACAGGGTTTCAAAAGTTTTTAACTCCATCAAATGCTTTATTTTTTACACCCTTATGACCCTAGACACATTATTTGAAAATTCTCACTGCTTTAGTTTTCCTTTCCTCAAAATGGAGAAAAATACAATAGCACTATCACTGAAGGTATTGTGATGTCAAACTAACTAATGCAGATATTATAATGATTAAAACCCCACAAATAGATAATTATAGACACAAATAGATAATAGATAACAGACAGCTGCACTCCTTTTGCTTTAAAATTAATGTCACCAGCTGCACATGGACACTACAGTAGAAGATGAAAATCCAAAACTTCACCACTTATGCAGGGCTGAACTTAAAATAATTTAAACATTTTAAGACATGTTTATTTGTAAAACAGTAGCTATTAGGGGTGTTCAGAGCAGGCCCTAGCCTATTAGGATTCAGATTCAACCTGAATCAGGGACAGTGATTCAATTTGTTGATTCAGATCACTCTCCCTGATTTGACTCAGCTGAATCCAAATCTGAAGATTCGATGCTGATTCAGAGAATCAGCAATTCGGATGTAGACACAACTTTAAATGTTTTGTCTACAAACCTCAAGGTATCAGCGTGACTTGTGAATGCTGAGATGCTGGGATGCATGAAGCATGCCACAGGAGTGTGGGGGGGCCCTCCACATGCTCAGCTCAAACCCACTAGGTGACTGGTCATGGGGAGACCCTGGGTGCCACCCCAGACCCAGGAGATAGCAGTCACTGAGCTGGGGAGGCACAGGAGGGGCCCCCTAGTGTGCTCCCCAGCAAACCTGGAAGTGTACCGGAAGTTTCATAGTTTCATAGTAGCTAGAGTCGGAAGGGACCTAGGTAGATCATCTAGTCCGACCCCCTGCCTTGGCAGGAAAAAGCACCGGGGTCAGATGACCCCAGCAAGGTGCTCATCTAACTTCCTTTTAAAAATCCCCAGGCTAGGAGCCTGCACCACT
>NW_017728947.1:37783782-37815573 GCF_001723895.1 Crocodylus porosus
CGCTTCCCCAACGATCCTCCTTAGCTTGTTGAAGTCAGCCCTCCTAAAGTCTAGGGCTGTTGCCTTGCTGCAGCCCTTTGCCACCTTAAGTGTTTCTAGTCTACTTCTGGGTCTGCTGCCGAGTGTGCTGGGGAGCCCCCCATACTCTTGTGGGTGCCCCAGCATCGCAGCATTCATGAAATGCCTGCTACCTAGAAGTATGTAGAAAAAACATTTAAAGATGTCTTTGTTCGAATCTTTCTGAATCTCTCCAAATCAATTCAGAGGTTTCCGATTCGATTCGGAGAGATCAAAAGGTCCTCTGATTTGATTCAGATTTAGAGATTCAGCCACCGAATTAGGCCAAATCTCTGCTGAATCAAATCGGGGATCAAAGCTTCACACTGCCCTAGTAGCTACTAGTATATTGTTCTGAGGCTGAGGTTTCAAATTTATGAACTTTTGGATATTAAAACTGCCTCAGTTCTGCTTTTGGTAATTAAAAAATAATATTGTCTATGTTCACAAAAGGAAGCAGAGAAACAATCCAAACACACCCTGGGAATACTGTCCTTACTGCTTGTATTAAGTTTTGGAAAATTAATGTTGACATTGCTAGACTAGATTCATCACAAATTCAGGTCAGATAGTGCTTCCCAGTTTCATTCTGAAAGTGAAAATCTTTTCAAAGACCTACGTCTCCTCCTTTCTTAATGTTCTCAGAGTCTTGAAAAAAAACCAGGGCAATCAGATAGTTGCCAACAGGGTTTCATCAATGGAACATCAAATTAAGCTTCATTTTAATGATAACCTGTGTGTGAGTGGGTATGTGTGAGGAAGGGGAGAGTGTCCGCAATTTTACTTGACACTTCAGTGTCTGTAAATAACCGATGGGCTTTTTTTTTGAAGAGCTGGATTAGTGGCATTTTTTTTAAAATTTATCTTCCTTTAAAGTTTTGTTAGAGAAAATATATAAATCTCTTCTTTGTTTTCAGGCCTATAAAAACAGAACATCTTTCAAGGTAAACAAGTTTTGAATTACAAATGGATTTGACTGGGTAAGCTCCAGACACTGGTTGTAGGATATGGAGCCTTTCACTGCTGAAACACTGACTTGAAATCCACCCAGGTGAACAGTGATGATAAGACATTTTCATTTGATGACTGCATGGTTTATATAGAATACATTACAGGGTCTTGATCCAACTCCTTAGGGTCACACCACCATGGAAATCCTCAGCAAAGAGCCTGAGTTATGTGAATAGGTACAGAGAGAGGTAAATATGTCTCCTGTTACATGAGGTACTCAGTAGTAAGGAATCCTCTGCTGATGCTGCTACCATAGTTATTCCAGGGATAAACAGAAAATACCAGGCCATAAAGCTGCCAGTCCAGCAGTTAAAAACAAGAACAGCCACCAAAACAAAACAACCAACCAGCCAAAAATAATTTATTTCAGACTAAATTCACCTACTACTTAAAATAAAATAAAATAGAAACAAACAACTGTTTAGCGTAGCGTATCTATTTAAGAAGTACCCAACATCTGAACAGAATGAGCACAGGAAACAAATTATTCTCCAAGGGCAAAATACCTCCTAGCTCTTTTTTAAATGCAGCTGGCTTTTTATCATTAATTCAAAAGTACCATGATAATTGGCTCCCTGAATATGCACATTGAGAAATATTTTGTGAACTTATTGGAGCGATAACATCAAATTCAGGGAAAAAATCTGTTTAATACTTCAAAACTCCCAACATCTCTACAGTCTATGTAGAAGTTACTCCTTTCTTACATTTAACTCTTTGAATGTTATCACTTAAAAAAAAATACCAGGGAACTGAATGTTCCCCTGAAAGTGTCCATGCTCTCCTGAAAGTGCCCATAGTTCATTTCTTTGGAAATAAAAGTAGATAAGAATACTCTGTTCATATTGATATTACTCCCTATTTAGGTTTTGTAACTTCTATCCGTTATAACATTATCATAACTATAACCGTGTGCACTTATCGATAGGGAGTTGTTCTGCCTGCCTGTCCACTACAGAGGTAACTGATGTTGTCTAATCAGAAGTAGGGTGCTACAGGGGATACACACTACATACATGCATAATGCACCTTCTGTCTTTTCTTTGATGTGGTCTTGCTTTTTCATGTTCTGAATATGAAACAAAAGTAATTATAACTCTAAGGTTAGTGCTTTGTGTGATACTGGATATAGATAAGGGCATGTCCACAAAGCAGACTTACTGTGCTTGGCAACTGTATCCTCAAGCAGGTTGGGCTGCCCCATGCATAGCCACATGGTCATTCAGGCAGGCCAGTTAGCACTGCTGAGAAATCATATCTGCACAGTAATCTTACCATTTCAGGTGTTGGTATATCAAATGGATGGCTGGCCCACAGAACCAATCTGTTTAGCCTACAGGTCTCTTGGCAATCCAGGCCCTGCTGCAGAATCCAGGCCTATGGAGCCAAGTTGAGCATGGTTGTCAGTGGAAAGGAGATGAGTGACACCTGTTCTGATACAGCCCTATTTGGGCTGCTATTCTTAGCCTGCCACCTATCCTGTTGTCTCCATCACTGGCCTTTTTGCCCCTTCACACTCACTAGCACTGCCTTTAGCATTAGTTCCAGTGCTGCCAGGTCCAGATCCAGCCTGTCCAGAGCACCAGAGTCCAGATCTCAGCTGGGGCAAAGATCTAGTGTGACATTCCATATCTGGCACATCTGGATTATCTGTAGTCCTAATCTATAAGCATTTCTGCAGCATTCACATAACTAAACTTAGCAAGGCAGTGAGCTAACTGGTTCTGTAACTCAACAGTGCTGATTATCCTGCTTTACAAACATGGCTAACATTGCTTCCACTTCAGAAAGTAGCTTCAAGGAAAAGCACTGAATGATTGAGAACATTGCGACTGGGTTAAGTTAGTAGTCTCTGCTGGAGCTCCAGCTAGGGATCAGAAGGGAAGGGCCAGCTCTCCTGTGGAGTTTATAACCCACTTAGACAAGGTTACAAAGTCCTTCCACATGAAAACTGGATTCAACTGTGAACCATTAATATTACAGGCCAGGTTCTCAGCAGGCCTAAAGTTGCATGTCTCTAGGAAAGTGGTGCTTAATCTTTTGCCCATAAGGATTGTATAAATGGCATGAAACCAATCCATGCACTGGATTAGGCTTTGCACCACCCACTCAGCTGCCTGCCTCCCAGCTCAACTCCCTGCCATCTAGTGCTGCCCCACTTAGCCTCACTCACTCAATCTGTCCTACAGGGCTGGAACTTTAACAGTAGAAGAACAGTGGTTAGTTGACCTGCAAGCCAAGGATTGAGCACCCCTGCTCTAGAGAGCTATGTTTTACTCCAGCTGAAGATCAGAGTCTGTGCCTCTACCCTCCAGGGCTAAGTACAGACAGTCAAAAAGCCCAGAGCTAAATTGATTCAGTCTTTGCAGATTAGTCTATGGTGCAAAGAGTGAACCAATAAGCAAATGAACAGACATTAACTTTTGATTCAAGAAATGCAGCCACATGCCTGCAGTGGCTTAAACCAGTAGTTGGGGGGGCGTGGAGCATAGCTCTCTGGCACTTAGCCAGTATGTGCTGTGTGTTTGCTTCCTCTTCCTGCTTCCCCCAAAGTCTCTGGGATTTGCAGTCCACAATCAGAGAAGCAGGACTCTGCAGAGTTCCTCACTTCCTCTTCTTGCTTCCAGTTGCCTCTGAGATTCATAGTTCACAGTCACAGCTAGCAGTAAATTTAGCAGGGCACGGGAGCTCTGTACTTGGGGAAAGGGAAGTTTAACCCCCCCGCTCTGGTCCCAGACCCCAGCCTGGGTTTTCCTGGGGGGCCCAGTGAGCCAGCCAATGAGGCCAACGAGTCATCCCTCACTGCTTCAGTAAGGAGCAGAGGGGTGGGACCAGCCCTGCTCTCTGGATCAGACTGCACAGCCTAGGGCTGTGCTCAGGGCTACAAAATGTTGGGATGCTGGGGGACTTTGATTTAACTTGAACCAGGAAGGGGTCTGGGACAGAAGTTTCATAAACCAGTTTCACCTAAATCAGTTAAACCCATTTAACCAGGTTTATTTTAAACCAGTTTCAGCCATTTTGAAAGTGATTTATGTGCACTGAACTTCTATTCTGGTGTAGGTTTAAACCAGTTTCTGATCACTTAAACTGATTTATTTGTAACTTCTGTCCCTAGCCCAAATGATAAAGAAAAGATTGCTGGAACCTTTGTACTAAAATGAATAAATAAATAAACAAATAAATAAGCTAGAGTGACAGAGCTCAGCATTCCAGTATAAAATATAACCATTTTGCCAAGCTTTTAGCTTTTGTTCATGTCATATAAATGACTAACTGTGGCAGATGGAAAATAAGTTACATTTATTAATAAATGAGACATAGTCATCATCCATCCAATCAGATGCTCACTCCCAAGAAGGAACAGTGTCCTTTTTCAAAATCCAAAAGATAAGTTAGCACTAAATCTTTGCAGTGACTAGTCTTCTGAGGGGTGCCCAGCACCTCACAAGTTTAGGTCTTTAGTTGTTCTAATGATCCCTGCAGTGGCATTATCTTGCTGAGAACAAATGATCTTGAGACAAAATATATTTGACTGCCTTTTAGATCGGAGAAATCTGAAATTATGCCCAGGGGAAGGACATTTTTGTTTACTAAATCACTATTTCAATTTACAAGCCCAACTGATTTTAGATCTGTCATTTTACAATTTACAGTTAGTCCAAATAGTTCTGGTCATGACAACACACAAAGGCAGGATGACTGGGGAATTTGTACCCTAGCAAGAGGAATCACATTGACATCAAAAGAGGCTCAATCTCAGGTCAGGTTTCCAAAACCTACTCTAGATCAAAGCAATAGAATCTTAGATGAAGAGAAGTCGATAAGAAATGTATGCTGAAGGGCATAATAAATAAATAATGGCATATTTAAGAAAAAAAATAATAGTCCCCTTGCTTCAGTTTATGCACACATTTTAATTTGCTTTTCCAAACAACTATGTAGTTTTAGTGTATTAAAAAAAAAGATCAACTGGTCTGGAAGTTTTGTATAATCTTCAAGAAAAAGATGCAACAGCTTGATTTCAAGATGGAAACATTAACTTTTAATTTAACAGTCTCACTTAAATTCCAATTATTAGAAGCTATAGAAATCAAGAGACAAAATAAAAATGCAGATATTAATTTTCCCATAGCCCCTGAAAATTTAAAAGTAGCTCTGAAATGTCCTGACACCTACAACATGTTGCTGTATCTATTTGAGTAAGCTACTTTAAGGAAACTGAAGAGTCTTCTGAGAGCTTATTCTCAGCTAGTTTAATGTGGGGACTTGTAGGGGAGTTGGTCGCTTGTTTGTTTGTTTTGAGACACTACCCCACAAGAAACTCCTCTCTTTCTTTAGTGCTGCTTCCTAACTTTCAGCCCATGTTTTCCTATGATTGTACATATTCTATGATTTCTTGTATCACCCCAGCAAGCCATTTATTTAGCCTGTAATATAAGTTTTGGGGGGGGGGGGAATTTATAGTTTTCATTTATATCCTAGGCCTCCTATTATGCTATTGGACTACATCCTTAAGAAGAATTTATTTAAATAGTAAACATTCCTACATTTCACATGTCCCTAACATATGCCTGTATTCTCTTATCTCTTCTCTACCTCAAAATGCTATGTCCTAAATTATTGGAATCTCCCCATTGAACCTCATTCTCTTGGAGCTTTCCATCTGTTTTTCCTTCACTAGAGGGTCACTAGACGGATCACTTCAAACAACTTTCCTCCTGGGAGCCAAGAAGATAAGTGTCACACCTAGCTGAGATAGATGTCTTAAATGGACAAGCCAGTCAAATCATCACTGTGCAATACAGAAAGGGAACAGGAAATATAGCACTTAGTATGTAAATCTCTGTGTTTCTGTCTCTGTCTCTCTTCCCTCCCCTCCCTCCTTGGTTAATTAAGTCTTTTCTTGTATGTCTGCCTAAAGCAAGATAATCTCTGCTTTACAAAGATTAACCCCATTTATACCAATTAACAGAAGGTAAAGAAGGCTTTTGATACGTTACAGCAGCAAACTAAGGAGGATGGTATAGAGCAGGATTAGAAAGGATCACCTATATCTTTAGTTTATGACATCTCATTAAATAACATATAATAGCTGTCAAATCTTTTATACTAAAGAATTTGCAAATGTTTAAATGGCAGGATATATTGCAAGCAGTTAAAGGGGGGAAGGATAAATTTCATTCATACTTATGAGTGTGTGTCGGGAGGGACACAAAGGAAGAGGACTGAGATAGGAGCAAAACTCAGAGATAAAATTTTAAATTAATTATACAGGGCTATCTGTCACCATGCCACAATCCTGAATGCCATTAGGAAGGGACACTTTCTTGTGGCTTGTGTAGGCAACAGAAAATCATGACTATTCATTATGCTATCACTACATTTCACTAGGGTGCTTAACCCTTGGCGCGTGGGATGGATCTGACCTCTAGCAGCTTGTCATCCAGCCTTCAGTGTTCCCCATGGGTCTATGGCTCTGAGCACTAGATGTGGTGTGTAGGGCAGCACAGGGCCTAATTTCAGCATACAAGGCTAGGCAGAGGTGGTACAGGGAGGCACAAAGCCTAATCCTGGTGCACAGACCCAGCCAAGGGAGCACTGAATCCCAGAGCCGTGATCCTAGCACACAGGAGCATATGGGGAGGTATAAGGCCTGGGGTTCCAATCCCAGCATGCAAGGCTGGATCAGGGGGCACAATGGGGATTCAGGGGTACAGGCCCAATCCTGCGGTATGGGGTCTGATCTGGATCAGCCCCACACCACTCATTTGGCCCATGGGGCCAAAAGGTTAAGCACTATTGCTTGAGCACCCCAATGTACCCATCTGTTTCAAGTGTTGCCAAAACAGTTGTACTCTAAATTGGCAGAGTTAATGCCATACATCCTCCCTACTATGGGCACTATTACACTGGTATGAGAAAGAACAGAAATATTTGTATAAACTATACCAATATAGTGCCCTTCTATAAATACATTACTCCAGTATAAGTGTGTTCACAAAAATCACAGCCATATTTGAAGTAGGCCAGGCCTCAGTTTCTTTATCTGAAAAAAAAGGAAGAACGCCTTGGTTTAAAAGAGTGACTTGGTTTAAAACCCATTCTCACTTTCAAAAATATGGAAGCAGTTTTGAATAAATAAATTAGGCTCATAATGAGGACATGCAGGTTGTTCCTCCTCTATTCATATTACTTAGACATTGTCCTAGTTGTTTGCTTCTGTTAAAACAATCTGCAGTAAAATAATTTTCACTGGGGGAATTCCTACTTCTCTTTTTATTTCTCATTAAAGGGGCTGGAGCAGTGATTCTCAACCTTTTTTAGTGCCTTGTTACACCTTTAACTGCGAGCCACACAGATGTTGATCAGTATTAGTGCTTGGTCAAGTTTGGAGCACTTACACATTCAGGCCAGCAGGGGCCAGGAGGACTGAAAGGTAAGAATCCCATCCCCCCTCCCATTCCAGGCTTCCCCCCTGCCTCTTGCCCCTGGGCCTCCCCTTCTGCCCCCCCCCCACCCTCAGGGCTCCCCTTCCTGACCCCTGAGGTTTCCCCTTGACCCCCTTATGCCTGGGGCTCCCCCTGCCTACTTGTAGCTCCCCAGCTGTTTGTCCCAGGGGAGGGTTAACCTGCCTGAAAAGTTGCCACTGCCAGGTTGCTGCTCTTAGGGCTGAACCTGCCCAGAGAGTTTCAGTGGCACAGGCAGGCAGGCAGTTTAACCCTCCCCGTCTTCTCCCTGGGACAGACAGCATGGATGTGGGGGCAGTGAGCAGGTATCTGAGGTGCAGGGGAAGATGGAGGGGGACAGTGGTCCCAGGGCAGGTGGGATGCACCTAGAGCGGCTACACCTTAGTGTAATACAAGCTGGGTAACATCGATCAGAGATAATCCTGCCCTGGAATGGCATGACTTGAGGTGCCTAACAAGTGCTTAAAACTAAACCAGTTTCAGGAGTTAATGTGCAGAGCATCCAGGAGCTGCCCAAAATTATCATGCAACCAGGCCCTTAAGATACAAAGCACCCCTCCCGGATTGAAAGCACCCTGTTTGACAGCCACTGTTGCAGTGCCTCGGTTTACCCCACGGGTTCTCAGCCAGGTGCTGCTACCATTATTGCCATCAGATAAAAGTGCCCCAAGCACATAGTGCACAGCAAGACGGGAAAGGCACATGCATGCTTGCCTATATTCAGGTTCTCGGATAAGCAGGCACACATGCCCTCTCTTGTCCAACATGCAACTCCTGAAAACAGAGGCACAAGGACAGTTCCATCTGCCAGTGGAGATGGCAAGGCAGCCCAAAGACAGATGTCTCTGCTGCTAGCAAAGCAGCCAAGTGGAACTGCCCTATGCACCTGTTTCCAGGAGGCATTTGTGGGACCAGATGGGGAAGAGAGGTGGCAGAAGCATGTTGATTTCTGGTCTGGCTGTGACGTGCCCCCTGAAAATTGAGGGACACAGGGAAAATTTCACATGTCACCTCACCAGTAGCATCTGTGTCCAGGCTGCTGTGGCACTGCAACAGCCACAGCAAGTAAAACTCTCTCATGTACTTTGGTTACCAAGAGGCATGCTGGACTCAAACCAGGAAGTGGCTGCAGCACCAAGGGGACATTTCTGCCTCCATTCCATAATACAGAGAGATGTGCCTTTTACTGTCAAAGCTGCTTCCTGGTTTGGCTGGACATGTCTCATGGAAACTGAGGTGTGCGGGAAGTTTCACCTGACTGAAGTCACAGGTGTGGTGATAATGGCAGACCCAGGATTGCAGTACCCCAGGGCGCCACTACATCCAGTCAAGAACCATTGACCTAGAGGGGAAAAAAATCCTTCCTGACCCCAGATCTGGCAATTGGTATGACCCAAAGTAAAAGAACAATATTTTGTATACTTAGAAAGCTTAGATCTTTCTGTGTCGGTGGGAGCATGAACACATCCCAGCCAAACCCCCAAATCTTACCTGTGGGCAGTGTCTAATGTTTCAGTGGAAGGCAATGAAAATCTCTTGCTTGGAATTGGCAAACCACTACTATGGGGCACAAATACTTGTTGAGGGGTATTCCATGGAGATTGCAAATACTAAATTTCACATATCTGGCATTTTGATAGTTGAACCAAGAATTCCCTAGCCTATCATTTTATTCCTTCTCCATTGAGTCAGTCTCAAAATGTTACTAGAGGTCTTTGTTCCCACTGCTTCAGAAGAATATCCCCAAACTTCACTGCTCTGATTGAATGACATCCTCTAATTTACAGCCAGAATTTGCTCAATAGCTTTTAGCCATTTGAACTAGTGCTGGCATTGTTGCTTAGCCTACCAAGTTCTTTTCCCTCCTTAATATTCACCCGAAAATGTATTTGTAAACAATAATCAATCTTTCACCATCTCTGTTTTTTTAAGCTAAACAAAGCATGTTCCTTTAATCATCTTTCATAGCATAAGGGTGACCATATTAATAGGTCACCTTTGTACCTTTTTTTAAAACATTGTTGACCAGAACTGTACCTAATATTCCAAATGGGGTATATTACCAATGTCTTGTACACTGGTACTAGTATTTCTTTGTCTTTATTGAATATACCTCACCTAATACACTCCAGAATTGCATTATAGCATTTTCCCAGCTGCATTACTCTTGTGATTCCTCTTCATCTTATAATCAAACAAAAAATCTTACGTCCTTCTCATCCTCAGTTGCTTTCAGGCTATGTACCCCTATCCTGTACTTATTTATTACTATATCTACTTGAATCCAAGATGATCCCCCATCACTCCCCATTTGACATGGAGAAACAAAAAAAGACATTGTTTCAGCTACTCCTTCCTTAGCTCACAACCCACTGTAGCCTATCTTTGAATCAGCATCAATCACTCTACAATTGTAATATTGATTTTATCCTTCCCAGTTTTTCCAAGAATTCTTCATGAGAGATTGCATCAAAAGCTTTGCTTAAATATAGATAAATAAGTTTACCACATTGCCTTTAGCCAAGAAATTTGTTATCCTGTCAAAGTGTGGTAGCTTCCTAAGATCAAAACAGAGACTATCCTTTTGTAGAAAGCCCTCTACAAACAAAATCCTTGCCCTTAAGAACTTACTGTCTAAACAGACAAGATAAAGGGTAGGAAGGAAAAAAGGGTTGTAATCAATTTAGGACACAGGCAAGTTTTCATAGAGCCAAAAATGTCATTCATATCACCACAAACAGAATATTTCTCCGAAACAAAATTCTTTCTTTGCAAGGAAATGATGAAATTCCCCAAACACCATGTTAACAGTCCAAACAAAAGCAGAATTTATTTTAGGAATTATCACAGAATTTCTAGCCTACATGTGCGGAGTTGAGAAGTCCAATGAATTTGAAGGAATGAACAGGAACCTGAGGCTTTGGGATACTTGTATAAAACTACTATTAAACACTTAAATATAACTTTTTTTTGGTCCCACTATGCAAGGCATTTCTTTAAGATTCTTGCACAGTAAGGTAACTAAGAGGGGTGGAGGCGCACCAACCCAGGCTTCAAGTTAGTCAGCTGGTGGGGTGGAGAGAGCAAATAGGTTGGAGGGCAGGCAGCAGAGTGGGCAAAGGGCTGGTGGAGGCAAGCCACATAGAGGCAAGTAGATTTGGGGGTGGTTAGGCAGCAGGGGGGCAGACAAGGTATGGTAGTCTGGCTACCTGTCCCTCCCACCACTGCTTTCTCTCTCACAGTTGTTGGGGGGCAAAGTTAGGATGAACCCCCAACAATTAGATTCTATACCTGGAAAATTGTAAGAAATTTATCATTTCCCAGGTACAGAATCTAATTGTTGGCAGTCATTTTAAATTTGAAGCCATCTTGGATCTGGGTAAATATGGTATAGTCATGTTATAGAGACAGAGGCCGTGTGTGGACGAAATGAGAAGCCTGTGTGCATGACACATTAAAGCAGGCCAAATGCTTTTGCACTGCTTTAATGGTGTTGGTGTTTGCATGCCTTGACAGTGTGTTGTGCATTAATTTCAGCCACTGCAGGAACTTCAGCGGTGTAATGCTCCTTAAATGACTTGGGGCGCAGCAAACTAAAACTCCTTTGAGGAGTTTCAGTTTGCTGCCCCTACAGCTGCAGAGCGAGGCACTGGGCTCCACGCAGCTCCACAGCTCAGCAGGAAGCCCTGCAGGCAGCCTAGCAGCAGCCTAGGAAGTCAGGCTCAGCCCAAGAAAACCACCAAGCTGGATACTCCCCCCCGCCCCGGAGCCTGCCTGCCTACCTCAGCTGTACAGGGGCCTGGTGCTTCCCTCTGCAGCTGCAGTGCCCCCGAGAGTGCTTGAGCCAGGTGCCTGTGGGCAAGTGCTGCCTGGGGGCCTGGGGGAAGGGCTGCTGCCGTGGAGGGAATCACCAGCCCTGCTCACAGACCAGGGACCACTGAAGCCGGCAGCTCGCCCTCTCCTCCCCTCCGTGCCAGAGAGGCAGGGAAGTCAGTGGGGTGTGTGCACAACATGGGGGTTTAATCAGCCCTAAATTGAAGTGGGGTTTTTTAAAACCCATCACTTCTATTTATGGACCCTGCTTTGTTTGAACAGAAATGGTTCAAAAAATGTCTGGGGGCTTGGGACACTGCCATTTTCATAAAGAGAAAAAGGCTTGATTTACTCTTTTAACAGATTTGAGAGGATTGGAGGAGAAGAAATAACAGAAACATCATAATAGCATCTCTTGGAGCATACACTCTCCAATCCTAATTCTGACCTAGTCTTCACCCAGTGTTTGCACAGTGTAGAAAACCAGTACAATTAGGAAATCTTCCTTGTATCCTTTTCTGCTTTTGCCTACTTTACCTAAAGTAATACTGCTGCTTTCCACACATCCACATTGATTCAGACCCCCTTTGCTCTCTGACATGCTTCCTGTTGGTTGCTAGGAAACAAGAACGGTTTTGCAAGCGCTCAGAGCTGGCATTCTAGTTTATGGCACGAACTTTTGTTTTTTAACACACAAAAAAATACATGTGGCCCTTTAACTCAGAATCGCTTAGCTGATAGCAAACTCACATCTCTAGAGGCAGAGAGAAAGAGAGAGAGAGAGAGAGAGAGAGAGAGAGAGAGAGAGAGAGATTTAGTGTCTAGAGAGACCGATTTTATCTCTATGCTTAGTTCATGTACTGTAATTTGTTGGTGGTTACAGAATGTTAGCATTTGGTAAATATCCTATGTGGTCAGAAGACTAAATCTTATAAATATATGTATAATTATTTGGATATTATGAATCTTATTTATCTGCTAATAGGAAAAAAACCTCTCCAAATCATCGTATGTGGTAGGTCACTACACAAATATGTTTATTTATAAGTGTAGATATATTTGTGTATGGATCATTTTTAATCCCAAAAGACTATGGTAATGCACTGGGAAATTCCTGAAGTGATAGCATTTCTTTTTGACTCTTACAGCCTTTTACAATTGCCTGTTTTTGTTTTGCTTTTGTTTTGGGGGGAGGGCTTGAAGGGGGAGGGGGAAGAAGAGATAGTGTTTAAAATATAAAAAGCACAACCAAAATGTAGCTGCCTCGAGAATGAAAGCCTTTCAGCAGCAAATTTGGGGTATTTTAAGTCTTTACTTTTCTGCCACTGTGTGGCTATGGTTAAATATATTCATCTAACTTTTTTTCTGTGCAATGAGGATAAAATATACTTAGTAACATATGTACCTGAAAAAAGATGTTGCTACCTCCTTTTCATTTTGTTTCTCTTTCAGCCTGTCTCCTTTTTCCTTAGAACCAATATGCCTGACTAATCGTATCAGTTATTCCTTTACTTTTTAGTGGATTTTTATCTAGTGTTCCCTCTTCACTCCAGTTCTGCTATGCCCTCCTTCAAGCCATTCCTTAAAAGTGAGGGCCAATCATTTTGGTAGGCGTGCCATAAATTAAACCCCATGCCCTCCCCTAGTGCCTTCTCCTGCCCAATCTACCCCTTGACTTTCTGCTTCCCGCCTCCTCTATTGTCTTCTGCATGCTATTTACAGAGGTGCCCCGTGCCACAAGTCAGCCACCCCTACTTCAAAATATGCTGATTCCAAAGGGGCTATACATTCCAATTCTGCTCTCAAATAAATGTCAGCCAAGTAGTTGAGAGTATCAATTATCCCCCAACCCAAAAATCATACAACTACTAAGACATGTTAAACCCTCATTACTCACTTGTTTTTTATTGCATTCCACCCCCTATCATTTGACGGTAGCTATTTAGATGAGCAGCTTTTCAGGAGAGGAGCAGGGATGATTTCTCTGTTCTCTTCAAATCTGTAGTCAGAGCACCTCAATAGTGTAAATTCCAGTAGTCTCCAATTAGAATTTGCTTCACTTCATTTTACCTGGAGGTCCAGCAGCCCCTGGAACCCATTGCTTTGTTCGCAACGTCCCAGCTGTCTAGAACAATTAGGAACCAAATGAAAAATGTCAACTGGATTCTCCCCTGGGGCTGTCACACTACACGCTATCCAATTAATAAAAAATGTCGAGCATTGTATGATATCCTTGTATTATTCTGTCCTGTTTTAAAGATGATGTATTTGCCTTCTAACAGTTGAGGATATTACCACTAACTCAGACAACATTCCTATACTGCTCACACCAAAACCCCCCCCACATCCTAGGAGCCTGATCATGTAGGATTTAGCAGGAGGACCTGCTAGTCAACATTTTAAATGTCAAGGCATTTGTGATTTTGTTGAATCTACATTTCTAATTCAGTTACTCTTGTGCAGCCTTCAGTGATTTCAATGCAATGTTGGCAAAAGCTTTTCCATTTACTTTAAAGGAAATAATTTACCTGAATCCTCTGGAGCTTCCTCTCCCTGACTGTCACTCGAATTGTGTTACCGTGTTTCAAACATGACCCTGACTAGAAAACTCTGGCCTGTGAATGATGTAAACTGTGCTATACGGATGATTGCAGTTGCCAAGGGGATTGTGATGCAGAGCTCTCTTATTCTGGAGGTGTATAATTGCAGGTACTGAAAATAGATATGAACTCCTATCCTGCTTCTGAAGATGCTCCTCAATCTGCCCCCATTATTTTAGAGGGGGAAAAAAGAAAGAGAAACTGAATGAGGTTAATAATACACAGGAAAGAGAGGATATGGGATGTAATGGACCTAGGGTCATGCACTAAACTAAATCCTAATATAAATCCTTTGAAGTCAATAGATCTTTGTCAGTTTACATGATCTGAGACCTGATCCCTATTACCTATTAAACACAAGTAGTATGACAATAGAATCTGAGGATTTCTCATTCCAAAATGCAGGACTCTATATGCATTAAACTCAGGGTGGGTTTTTTCACTTGTGTGATGTAGTTGGTTGCCAAATGGTGACTATACTCATAATACGTTAATCATATATGAGTAACCAGGTACTGAACCAAACTTCAGTGAATTGTATAGGGATGAACGATGGTGAAGTTGAAAAGTAGTGTAACTATGTTAGGTGCAATCTATGTACATGTGCCCTGTTGGTTGAAATCACACCATTTCAAGTATTTTTGATTACAGGGGTTGAAGGTTATAAGTAATAGCTGTACAAACCTTGGTGATTTCTGGTCATACACTTCTATCATTTTTCCTGAATACTAGCTGTAAGTCAACCTAACAGTTTAAAGCAAAATGCACCCAAAACATTTTTGGTGGAAAAGATGTGACACACACAAAATACATGCTATTTCCAGGCAAAAAAAAAACACAGTTTGAACTCATAAAATAGTTTCCCTTGATTATTCATTCAAATCTCAAATTAATTGGAGAGGATGGGAGAAGGAGGAGAGCTGAACAGGGTTTGACCAACACTCAACAGAAATCCTCCTTTCGAAGAAATGGTTCATGGAGGGCCTTCCATTTTGTTGCTACAATCCCCAAATCTGTTTCCTTTGTGATTATAGGATCATAAGCAAGTTGGGTTGGAAGGGGTCCCATAAGGTTATCTACTGCAGCCCCATGACCAAGGCAGGATCATGCCTGACTAAACTGTTCCTGCCAAGCATCCATCTAATCTGCTCTTGAAATTTTCCAGGGATAGAGATTCCACTTCTGCAGGTAACCTGTTCCAATGCTTGACTACTCTCATGGTCAAAAAGTTCTTCCTAATCTCTAACCTAAATTTCGTATGCTGCTGCTTGATATCATTGCCTCTGGTCCTATCCACTACAGCCACAGAAAATAATAGTCTATCTCCATCTTTTCTGTAATCACCTTTCCGGTATTTGAAGACTGTTACCAAAACTCCGCTCAGTCTTTTTGCTCCAGAGTAAATAGTCCTACTTCTTTCAGCCCTTCCTCATAAGCTATGGCTCCAAAGCGTCTTATTATTTTTGTCATTTTGAACTGTACTCTTTCTAAAATGTCCACACCTTGCTTGAAGTGTAGACTCCAAATTGAACACAGTACTTCAGGTGAGGACTCATCACTGACAAATAGAGTGGAAGGAAAACTTGATGATACAACTCAGGATGCTGTTGGCCTATATTTTTTTAGCAACAAGAGTACCCTGTTAGCTCATGATCTGCTGTAACTCCCACGTCCTTTTCTGCAGTATTGCAGCCGGGCCATTCATTCCCCATTCTGTGTTGTACATGCAATTATTGTATCCCAAATGAAAGACTTGGCACTTGTCCTTGTTGAATCTCAACTGACTGACTGTAAACCATTTCTCCAGGCTATTCACATGACCTTGGATTCTAACGCTAGCCCTCCACAGTGTTTGTAACTCCACCCAACTTGATGTCACCTGTTAATTTGCTAAACATGCACTTGGGCCCATTGTCTGAATCATTAATGAAGTTGCTAGATTTAGGCTAGATATCAGGAGGTGCTACTTCACTGTCAGGGCGGCTAGGAGCTGGAACCAACTTCCAAGAGAAGTGGTGCTGGCTCCTATTCTGGGGGTCTTTAAGAGGAGGCTTGATGTTGCCCCTTGCTGGGGTCGTTTGACTCCAGTACTCTTTCCTGCCATGGCAGGGGGTCGGACTAGATGATCTGCTCAGGTCCCTTCTGACCCTAGAAACTATGAAACTATGCTAAACAAGACTAGACCCAATAAGTGCCCCAGGATGGATGCCTGGAGAACCCCATTCAATACCTTCCTTAAAACTAAACACTGAGTTAATGGTGACTACCTTTTGAGCCTGGCAATACAACCAGTTATGTATCAATGTTACAGTATGTGTTTTTTTATATTTTCTTGACATTTTATATGCTATCATTAAGTGGAATGAGTTTTACACAAAGATTTAGAGATGTCTTATTCCATAATATATGGAAGTGTAGGCTCATCTCTTAAATTAAAAACTAAATAAACAAACAAACAAACCCCCTAAAAAAAACAAAAAAATGCCCAACCCTTTATTATTCACATGCATTGAAAATTCTGAAATTGTTTGACTTCTATGGCATTCAGCTTTTCTCTGAGAGTTTTGAAGCTTATTAAATGGAAAATATTTTCTAGTGCAAATGCCACAGATAAGGTTAAGGTTATGTTTAACTTTTACTGATGATATAGCAAATGTAATTTCTCTCTCTCTTACTTGTTCACTCTGCCCCCTTTCTCTTCCCTTCTCTCCAGAGCAAAACACATTATTCAAATAAATAAAAACTTGGATTACAATATATGCTGTTCAGTGCCCTTTGTGATGATGCTATTTATTAATAGCACCTAATACATAGAATCAACACTTGAAATTTTGAAGGGGATTTCAAAATACTCTTGAGGTGTCAACTTGTAACTCTAATACCAATCACTCCATAATTTCTTTTCCTTATGCAGTCCATGTTCTCCAAGGAGTCACTAACATATTGTATTCTGAGCAAACATTTCCAGTTTTAATGAGCTATAAACTTCTTTTGTCCTTTGGAAATCTGTGATATGTGGTTTGGATAAGGCAAATTAGGATTTCATTGTTGATAAGGCAGTGGTGAGTGGGAAAAGGCACCTACCTGCAGATGAATGTTCCTGTTAGAATATGTGAGACTACTGAATTGATTTAACACCAATGGATTTTGAGGGGGTTTTGGTTGTAGCCATGTTGGTCTAAAGGCATAGGAAGGCCAGGTTCTATGAGTAGATATGATATCTTTTATTAGACCAACTGAGTAGTTGGAAAAAAAATTCATGGCAAGCGTTTAGGTGCAGTCACCCTTCTTCAGGCAGGGGGAGTCTCTGTTGTTCAGAGACTCCAAGAAATGAAAGAAGCTAAAAGTGTGGCAGAATGTCAGTGAAAATGTAAATAGGTAGAATTAGAAATAAAAAAGGGTGAGAGAGAGAGATGAAGCAAGGTGGGGGGGAAGACAGCAGTGGGGAAACGGGTGAAGGGAGACAGTGCAGTGATAGAGTACAAGGTACAAAAGAGGCTTTCAGTCAGGTATCTTGTGAATCAAATGTCAGGTGGGTTGTAATGTTTCATAAAACCAATATCTATATTGAGTCCATGATTTTTTTTGTATCCAGTAGCCTTATGAAGTGAAGTTCATAGGCTTGTGTATGGAAGGGGTTTTGTAAATTCCCATTGAAGATTACAATTGAGAGATTGGGAGACTCCCCATGCCTGAAGAAGGGTGACTGCACCCAAAAGCTTGTAAGTCATTTTTTCCAACTATTCATTTGGGCTAATAAAAGATATCACATCTACTCAAAGAACTTTCCCTGCCTTGGATTTTGAGAACACTTTTGCTGCCTGACCTCACTGCAGTTTCTTACTGAAAGGAATGGGGATAAGAACTTGCCAAAATATTGACCCTGGGTTCCATTGAAGAATTTGCCTTTTTCTTGAATAATTTTTCATTTTACTTGCTTTTCAAATCTGCATTTACATTTGGCTCTCATTTCCCAATGGCAACTTGTTTCCTTGTTTATTACATCACATCCTCGCTTACCCTATAGATACAAAAGGGTAAGTGAGGATGTGATGTAATAAACAGGGAAACAACCTGCTACTGAGAAATGAGAGCCAAATGTAAATGCAGATTTGAAAAGCAAGTAAAATGAAAAATTATTCAAAAAACCCCCAGATACTTCAATGGAACCCAAGGTCAATATTTTAGCAAGTTCTTATCCTCATTCCTTTCAGTAAGAAACTGCAGTGAGGTCAGGCAGCAAAAGTGTTCTCAAAATCCAAAGTGGGCAAAGTTCTTTGAGTAGATCTGATATCTTTTATTATCTCAAATGAGTAGTTGGAAAAAAAAACATTGACAAGCTTTTGGGTGTAGTCACCCTTCTTCAGGCATGGGGAGTCTCCCAATCTCTCAGTTCTAATCCCCAATGGGAACTTACAAAACACCTTCCATAGATGAGCCTAGGAACTTCATAGAATCATTATAGAATCATAGAAGTAGGGTCGGAAGGGACCTTGTAGATCTTCAAGTCTGACACCCTGCCTGGGCAGGAGAAAAACTGGGCTCAAATGACTCCAGCCAGGTAGGCATCAAGCCTCTTCTTAAAGACCTCTAGGGTAGGAGCCAGCACCACTTCCCTTGGAAGTTGGTTCCAGCTTCTAGCCACCCTAACTGTGAAGTAGTTCTTATGGATGTCTAATCTAAACCTACTCTCCAACAACTTGTGGCCGTTAGTCCTGGTTATGCCAGGGGGCGCTAGGGGAAACAAGGTCTTTCCCAAATCCCTCTGGTCCCCCTTAGTGAGTTTATAGACAGGCACCAGGTCCCCCCTCAGCCTTCTCTTGTGAAGGCTGAACAGGTTCAGGTCCCGCAGGCTCTCATTGTAGTGTCTGCTCTGTTGTCCCTGGATCATGCAGGTGGCCCTCCTCTGGACCCTCTCATTATTGTCCACATTCCTCCTAAAATGGGCGCCCAGAACTGGACACAGTACTCCAGCTGTGGCCTGACCAGTGTCGCATAGAGGAAGAGGATCACCTCCCTGGCTCTACTTGAGATGCACCTGTGGATGCACGACAAGGTCCGGTTAGCCCTGCCAACCGTGACCTCGCATTGTCGGCCCATGTTCATCTTGGAGTTAATAACGACTCCAGGTTCCCTTTCTGCCGCCATGCTCTCAGGAAGGGAGTTTCCCATCTTAGAAGTGTGCTGCTGGTTTCTACTGCCCAAGTGCAGCACCCTGCACTTGTCAGTATTGAAACACATCCTGTTTTTGCCAGCCCATCCCTGTAACCTATCCAGGTCTTGCTGAAGTCTTTCCCTCCCTACTAGTGTGCTCACCTCACCCCATATTTTGGTATCATCAGCAAATTTAAACAGGTTGCTTTTCACCCCATCAACCAAATCACTGATAAAGAAATTGAACAGTGCGGGACCGAGCCCTGACTCCGCTGCCCACTTCTCCCCAGATCGAATATGACCCATCCACCACCACTCTCTGAGTACGACCCTTCAGCCAATCTGCAATACATCTGAATGTGTAGGCATCAATGCCACAGTCACCTAGTTTTTTTAATGAGGATGGGGTGGGAGACGGTGTCAAAGGTCTTGCTGAAGTCCAGAAAGACTACATCCACAGGGACACCTGCATCCAATGCTTTTGTGGCCTGATCACAAAAGACAATCAGGTTGGTCTGACATGACCTGTCCCTAATGAAACCATGCTGGTTGCCCTCAAGCATCATCCCTGAAGCCGGCCCATGGCAGATGTGCTCGATGATGATCTTCTCAAAGAGTTTCCCTAGGATTGAGGTAAGACTGATGGGGCTATAGTTGTCCGGGTCCTCCCTCCTCCCTTTTTTAAAGATGGGGACCACGTTGGCTATCTTCTAATCATCTGGCACCTGGCCCAAGCACCACGAGCGCTCGTAAAGCGGTGCAAGGTCCCTCCAATAACCCCTCCTAGCTCCCTCAACACCCTGGGGTGGAGAGTATCTGGACCTACTGATTTGAATACGCCCAGCCCCTTGAGAAGCTCTCTAATTCGATCCTCCCCAACCTGAGGTCTGGAGGCGTTCCCCTTGAGTTCGTCTTGCATCATGGTGGGGAAGTCCTGGTCCCTATCCAAGAAAATGGAGGTGAAGAATTGGTTAAAGAGGTCTGCTTTCTCCTCTGGCACAACCACCAGATTGCCCAGAGAATCTTGCAGGGATCCCACATTTCCCAGTGCTTTCTTTATCCTCCCTATAGTATTTTTATTATTTTTTATTTTGGACACTAGTCCTAGCTTTATGTCTGCCTTAGCTTTCCTGACAGCCCCCCTACAGGCCCTAGTAGAGGAGGTATACTCCTCTTTGGAGATAGCACCCCCTTCCATCGGTTGTACGCCACCTGTTTGGCAATCAGGCATTCCTGGATGCCCTTGGGGGGTTAGGGGGGTTTTTGGGCACTGTTGCCCCCCTTGCTTCTTGTTGGGATGGTCACCCCTTGGGCCCTGAGTATCATCTCCTTAAGGAACAACCACTCATCTTGGGCACTGAGTTCCCCTGCTCTCGAGAACCCCAGCACCTCTCCCACTAATCTCCTCAACTCTTTGAAGTTGGCCCTGTTGAAGTCTAGGGCTACCACCTTGCTGCAGGCCCTTGACACCCTGCACTGGATGGTAAATTCCAGCAAGCAATGATCGCTATTACCCAGGTGGTCAAGAACCTGGAGGCCCCTTACCAGGTCTTTGCCTGTGGCCAGGACCAGGTCCAACAGGGCATTTCCTCTGGTGAGACTGTGCACCTCCTGAATTAAGTGGAGGTCCTGTATCTTGGCCAGGAACCTCCTGAAACGGTCCGACCTGGCTGACTGTTCCTCCCAGCAGATGTCTAGGTAATTGAATTCACTTCATAAGGCTACTGGATACAAAAAAATCATGGACTCAATATAGACTTACCATATAACTCCATAGTCTTCTCCTTTCTAAATTAAAGAGTCACAGAGTCTCTCATGGTATGACAACTGCTCTATGTCCCTGACCAATTTATTTGCCCTTCTCTGAATCTTTTCTAATTCTACTACATCCTTTTTGAAATGCAGTGACCAGAACTACACACAGTTTTCAAGATGTGGGTGCACCACAGATTTGTATAATGGTATGATGATGTTCTCCATTTTATTTTTAAGTCTCTTTGTAATGATACCCAACATTTTATTAGTTTTTTTGTTCACTGCTGTACATTGAGCTGACATTTTTAGAGTTCTATCTAACAGTGACTCCAAGGTCTCTTTCCTGAGTCATAACAGCTAGGTCAGAACCCAACATTTTGTGCTATAGCTTGGAGTTATTTTTCCCCATGTTCATTACCTTACACTTATTGACATTGAAGTTCACCTGTTATTTTTTGTGTGCCCATTGCCTTAGTTGGGTAAGATCTTTCTGCAGTATGTCGCCATCATTTTGGGATTTGACTACCCAGGATAATTTTGTATCATCTGCAAATTTGGAGATTTCACTGTGCATCCCCATTTCCAGGTCATTGATGAAGATATTGAACATATAGGGCTCAGCACAGATCCCTGTGGGCACCAAGTTTGACCTTCCTCCATCCTGAAAAAAGTGGTCACTTAGATCTACACTTTCCTTCCTTTTACTCAGCTCTTAATCCACAAAAGAACCTTCCCTCCAATCCCATGGCAACCCAGTTCTTTGAAAAAGCCTTTGGTGAGGGACCTTGCTGAATGCTTTTTAAAAGTCTGAATACATTATGCAAACTGGATAACCCTTGTCAATATGCTTGTTAACACCTGCAAAGAACTCTATTGGATTTGTGAGGCAGGATTTTCTTTTATAAAAAATCAGGTTGGCTCTTCCCCAGAAAATCATATTTGTCCACATGACTGCTAATTTTATTCTGTATTATAGATTCTACCAACTTGCCACAAGCAGAAGTGAGTCTCACTGTGGGCAATTCCCAGGATGACCTCTGCAATATTTTTTTGAAGATCTTGAAGACTTGTAAAACACAAGGGAATTGAAATATGTGGTACTGAACAGAGGCATAATTGGTTATTTTTGCACCATGGGCAAAGGTTGAGAAGGGGAGTTTACCAAGCATGTAAGAGAAGTATGGGCTGGGGAGGTGCAAGTGTGGGCAGGTATGAAAAGGTCTTACTTGATAGCAGCTGGACTTCAGAAGAGCAGATGTCAACTCGGGGAACTGGTGGGCAGGATACCTGGGAGGCCAGTCTGGAGGGGAAAGGAGTCCATAAGATCCAGTTACTAGGGGCAAAGGAACAAAACATCTTGATGCACAGAAAGACTATTAAGTATAGCAGAAGACAAGCTTAGCTTAACAGGGAAGCTTACAAGAGGTGTAACCTTGGAAAAACAAAGAGGGAAGAGTAGAAGAGTATTGCTTGGTCATATAGGGATGAAATCAGTACAGTCAAAGTGCAATTGGAGTTGCAGCTTAGCAAGGGACATGAGGAATAGCAAGGGTCTCTGTAAGTAGGTCAGCAACAAAAGGAAGTTGTTGAGGGAGTTGTTCAATATGATTTCAGAGCTGCTGGCCCTAATCTTTGAAAACTCATGGTGATCAGGAGAGGTCCCCGATGACTTGAAAAGGGAAAATACAGTTCCCATCTGTAAGAAAAGGAAGAAGGAGGATCCAGGGACCTACAGACTGGCCAGCCTCACCTTAAACCCTGGAAAAACCATGGAGCAGGTCCACCATTTCTAAGCACTTAATGGAAAAGAAAGTTTTGAGGAATAATGAGCATGGATTCAACAAGGACAGGTCATACCTAAACAATCTGATTACCTTCTATGATGATACGACGGCCTCTGTGGACATAGGTAGAGCAGTGGATGCAATATGCCTTGAATTTAGCAAGGCTTGTGATATGGTCTCCCAGTGGCAATGTGTAAGGGGAGCACGCGTACCCCCTGAGTGTGGCAATGCACCCCCTAAAAAAAGGCACCACCAACACTGTCAGTGGTGCCTGTGGGCAGTTGCTGCTGCCCCCGCCCTCTGCCACCCACCGCCAACACTGCTGGTGGCGTCTGTGGGTGGTCGCCTAAAGGGGGCTTCCAAAGTAGATGGAACTGGGCTGTTCTAACTGGTGGTAGATGACAGAACAAGGAGCAATGGTCTCTAATTGCAGCAAGGGAAGTTTAGGTTAGATATTAGGAAAAACGTATTCACTAAGAGAGTCATAAAGCACTGGAACAGGTTAGAAAGGCTGTGGAATCTCCATCCTTGGAGGTTTTTTAGATCCACCTACACAAAGCCTTAACTAAGATAATACAGTTGGGGACAGTCTTGTTTTGAGCAGGGGGTTGGACTAGATGACCTTCTGAAGTCCCTTCCAGCCCTAATTTTCTATGATCCTATACATTTTGTCCAAAGGACCTTTTTTAGATGAACTACTTTTATTTTCTGCATCACACCAATAGTGATTTCATTAAGGAATAGATAGTTTGCAACCTACTGAAAATCACGTTTGGGGTATCCTTACATGTTAAATACACTCTAAGCAACCATCACAAGAATGGGAGTCAAATTTTGCATCCTGTGTCCTACATAGGATGCAACTGTCCTACATATGTTGCTACTGTCCTACAAAACCTCCATCCCTCTCAGGTAATAATCAGTTGGAATATATTTCATACAAAACTAATTTATACTTTTATTTTATTTTGGAGGCAAGTATAGTTGGAAGGAGAATATAGCATAATTTGGTAATTCCAGATAACAAAACAAATTATCCACCACAGAGAAATAACCAATCAATTTAGAAGTTGATCATTTTTGCTTAAACACCTGGGTTTTGATTCTTAGGGCTCTATTGTATCCCCCTGATCATTCTCCAAATTTAAAAAAATGTAAAATAAACTTCCAAACTAAACTTTGCTTTGAGAAACAATGGTAGTATAACTAAGGTGGGAAGTGAGCAAAGCACCAGCTCTGGGTTCTGATTTTATGAAGGGAGGAGTGCAAGAATAGGAGGAGACACATGGGGGAGACACATGGGGTGCAAAACTACCCAGAAACACCACACGGTCTAATGAAAGATATCCCAGAACAATCCTTATCTCTGAGAAAGAGCATTCAGCACTGGTACTTAATAAATGTTGCATGTACTCAGGACATGAGTATAAAAAATCTCACAGGAAAGCCTGGGAATTGCTTATAAGAACCTTTTACAGTCTTTGTTTCCACCCCTCTCCACCCCTCCACCTCCAACTTTTCCTCAAGCTGTGATCTTTCTTGTTCATTTGCTGTAATACTGTGAGAAATACAGAAAGCTGTCATACATTTCACAAAGGAGAGGTTGGAGGAGGCTGGAAGGCAGATGATGGTTATATTACAGAATGGCTTATGAAGCTAAAACCTATTTATATAGACAGTACAGACAGGTCCAAGGCACAGAGTTCTAATCAATTTGGTTTAATCTACATAGGCTACCCATATACTTAGGATTTGCATCTAAATTCACCAAATGGTTAAGGTTGTTGGGATTCAAGGTTTTGGGAGTGAACATCTCTGTTTATGCAGGAGTACCTGGAGACCTATGGTTTTCTAAAAAAAAAAAAAAAGGTGATGTTGGATAACAATATGAAATGCATGGATTCTCAACTGTGACCCCATTTTTCAAGCTAGAACCTCATATAGAGCCTCCTTTCTATCTAGTAAAAAATGTAGCCAGAACACCTTCCTCCTCTAGTAACATGAGAAGGCCTGGTCCTCAAAACTGTTTACTGTCCTACAGGGACTGGAAACTTTTGAATGAAAGACTTGGCTCAGCTGGCAAAGCAAAGAAAAGAAAAGAAACCCTACAGAATTTGGAATGATGTGATTCAGCAGACTAAAATAAATAAAAATAGATAATGGACAGCAGGCTAGAAAAAAAAGAAGCCTCGTGAAAAGATTTTCTGTGATATTTTATGAAAAGTACTTCCCACTTTTATAAGAGTTTTCTGTGCTTCACATTGTGCCAAAAATACTATGAAATCACTCTTTCTTCTTCCCACAGAATTTTGGCATTATCATTTCTACGCTGAGTCAGCTCACCCTCCTACCACCCCACCTTGGGCGTGGGTGTAGAGAGGAGTTCAGTGCAAGTTAAAATCCAAGTTGATATTAAATTCTCTCAAGATGCTTACCTATTCTATACCACAAATTATGAGTGCTACCTCTCATCACACAACACCACCCCCCTATGGCAACTGGTAATTTTTCAGATCATTATGAAAATCTCCTTCATGGGAACACATGAAATTGAATTTACCTAGCTTTGGAAGAAAAGCCATGTGGAAAAGACGTTGTGGGAGACATAGAAAAACATCCTGCTCCTCAAAGTCCAAATGTATCTCTTTTTCACTTGTATTTAAATAAAGCAGAAAACAGATTTTAAAGCTAGAGAAAATATTTTGTATTTATTTAGAGACTTCCTTTCCATTATCAAAGACCAAAAATTTTGAGTTGTCCATTTGTATCACTGTCATGCTGTCAACACACCTACCATCCATTTGGTTAAAACAGGAAAAAAGTAAAATTGTTTTTATTTATATAACAAAACTGATATACTCATATCCTCTTCAGGTAAGAACATTTTGCTTACAGGGCCAGGTGACCAAACTGGATAGAAGCTAAACATTGAACATGAGTGAAAGGAGAAGTTAGGATGGTTCCCTGGGATTCCGCTGTAGCAATGCTGTTCCTTTTAGGGATCCCATGTGGCATCTAAGAAATCTGTGATATTTAAAAATATATTATTCATGTTCTTTTTTTATTCTTTGCCTTTCTATCTTGTGAAAAATATGTATGGAGACTTTCAGAAGCTGTTAGAGAAGTGTATGACCATTTTCAGCTCTCACGCTTTGGAACAATACTATATGGTTCAGGTTATAAACACAACAAACTAACTCTTTTATGTCCTTTTGGGTACATATTAGTTCATATTCTACTTAGATTTTACAAAAACTAAATTGGGCAACTATGAACTCAGAAATATTTTATTTTTAATTTTTACTAAATGTAGTATTTAAATGTATTTTTCCTCTGCATTCATATCTTTCCTCCCCCAATCTTACTCTTTGGTGATAAAATTATGTTGGATTAGTACAATCATGATTTCAGTATATGATGTACACACTATTTATGCAAAACGATACTAAAAAAATCTGTTGAGTGAATGAATCAGCTGAAGATTTATTTTAATATGATAAATTGGAAAATTAAAAGAAAGCATACAAACTCCAATAAAGAAGCACTTGAGAAATAGAAGAGGACATAATTAATAACAATAAGCCCTACTTTTTTACCCATTTGAATGAAAGATTCATTGATGATGACTATTTCTGGACTTGATATCAGAATTTAAGCCATGAAAGCTAAATTGGATATTAATCCCTGCCCTTTACTCTAGGAAAACAGAATGTCTGAGTATGCCTATTACAAACAACAGGGGTGAGAAGAAAACCAAAATAGGTATAAATCTAGTTTGAGAAAACGTAAGTAGGAGACAGGAAATTAGTTTTCTATTTCTAGAATTAAAATATCTACTGACTTGGTCTACTCCTTTCTAAAATGGACATAATACTTACTGCTTTTTAGATCTGTGCTGAGGCTTTGAACAAGCATATGAAGCACATCAAGTTTGAGAAGCAATGTGACAACTAGGAGGTTCAGGTAACTTGAAGCTCCTAGTTGTCAGGTTCTATCAGAATATGGGTGAATGATTTTTCTCTTCTTCTAAATCCATGAATATTTACTCATACATACTTTGTACTTGCTTCACCCATGTTCTGACAATTTGTGTTTCCTTTCTGTTCTTCAGTTGCAATAAATTTTTGTGGGAAGCCAATTTTGACATTTCTCTTACAATAGTTACTATTATGGATGTTCCAGACAAACTTGCTGAGCTGATGAATGCCCTTGAAAAAAAGTCTACAACTTCTACTATTGCCTGTCCTCTCTCTGAAGCACTTTGAAAAATGAAATGGAAAAAGGATTCTAAAATAGGAATTCAGAGAATCATGTATATAGGAACAGACTGTAATGGATGCCACATAAAATTGACTGGAGAGTTGGTATGTTGATCTCCATATTATGATGTTTCATTTTCATCTCTTCTCCCCCCAAAAAATTGAATTCTAGGATTGCCCTTGAAAACCAAACAACTTCTATCTGTACTGATCTGATTTTGAGACCCTGATGACTTTCAATTCGTATCAAGATATAAAAAAATAAACACCCAGCCAATATCCTTACTTATGAAGGATTGTGTTTTTTGTCCCTGATGAATATGTGATAATCTACTTTTGTTTGACAGTCCCCAACTGATTCTAGTTTTATGGGTCTATATACAAAAGCTCACCAACTGTAACACTCAATGTGGGTACCAGTAGAGAAGGTATAGGAATTTAAATCCTCTCACATATCAATAGGTTTTCTCTTACATGTCAGAGCTGAAGCACATCAAGTTTGAGAAGCAATGTGAGGAACTGCTCCTGCTAATGCCTTTTCTTATAGTGTTGTGGCTATATTCTATATTTCATTCTCCAGCCATGTCACTCCAGACCTTTTCATTAGTGACAACGGTCAGCATATTTTAAAAATAAAATTGTTTTATTGGCTGTATTACTACAATGACTCATGTCATGGTTCAGCAAAAAATCCATCCACAACATCCAGGTTAAACAGGGCTTGAAAACCACTGCATACGGATTGAATGTCCCAAATTACCATAGTTTCAAGAGGTTGGTATTGTTTCCATTATCATACTCGTGACTAAGAAAATACAACTGTGCATCAAGATGAACACCATTACCATAGGCTATTGAGCAATATGTAAGAGTAGTGAGTGGTACAGCACTACAAGGTGCCTCAGCACTTAGTAAGATACAGAGTGCTAGAATTCCCAGTGAAATCAGTGAGAAATGATAGTTCTCCGACATGCCTACACATCATCTTACAGCAACGTAGTGATGCACACAGCACACTACGGTGACATAGTGACCATGTGGGTCTACACGTGATCGCCAGCTATATTGCTTTAGTGGTGTGCTCCCCCAGTATAGCGCACTGCTACAGCAATGTAGCAAAAAAATCTAACCACGCGCTGCATGCATGGTGCAGTAACTGCCCATACTGCATCATCTACAGCGATGCATAGACATGCCCTCAGTACCTTACAGCCCAGCAGAATGTCATAACTTGTTATAACATCAGTGCAGTCATAACTTGGCACTCCAGTAGAGCTTAGTACAAGCAATATGGTCCCATGGGTTATTAAACAAGGTGGTAGTTCAAATCTAAAAGGCAAGGCAGAAATCTAGCTGTTGGTGACTATAGGGAAGCCATAATTCCATGTTGAGCTGGACCAGAGACTAACTGCCAGGCCTCTTGGGAATGGTAAAGGATTCTCTGTAGAGTGGATTGGAAACCATGACCAAGATTTAAAAAAAAAAGAAAAACTAATCCTCTACAATCCCACAGTTTCAGATAGCCAAATTAAAATCCTACAATGGGGCCTGATCTTAAGAAAATTCTGGGTAAGCATAATGAAACAGATTAAAAATGGAGGCAACTCAAATTATTAGCCATTAAAAAAATAGTCTATACTCATCCCAGACTATGAGACAGGCTAGATGCAGTAAATAGAAAGGCTATGAAATTTAAATATATAAAAGGAGAGACTCATAAAAAGTGTGAGGAAGTGAAAAAGCTGAAAAATCACCTTACATTTGCAAGAAAGGAAGTCAAAGCACTTTCAAAATCAAACTAACTGCTAGGGAAACTTTACACATGAATAGCTTCATTTATCACCCAAATGTTTCCATTCCTTCAGCAAAAATATAGTTGCTTAAAAGAGCAAAATGACGTGGGTTTGGGGTAGGAATTAAAATTATGGGAAGAAGCATGGTATTTTAAGAGGAAAAGGAGAAACACAAAGTGATATAGAGAGCAACAAAAAGGAAAGAGGATGGTGAGGCAAATAGAAAGGGAAGAAGGAAGAAGAGGACAGATTGTTTCCTGATGAATAAAAAAGGGAAAACTAGAAGAAAATATATATAAGCTAAAAGTACTTACCAGCTAGGAGGGAGGAAGGTAGACTCTACAGTCAGATACACACAGGGCACCTTAGGGCTGCAGGTGCTTGTCTGTCTTCAATTTAAAGGAGCAGATACCAGGAAAGTCATTTTGGGAAAGGCTTCCATAACACAGCATAGCCCACCTATGGAGACTGGCACTGATGAGGTAATTAGACAAAATATATTTGTTGGGTAACAGGATGAATCTCCATAATTTGTTCCTGATTGGAGATGTGATTAGAAAAGAAACCTGGAAGTGGTGGAAGGAAATGACCTTTGCCTTTTTATAATTAGAAGTATCCTGAAAGTCACAGCACTACTTCACAATGAGAATATATGTAAGGGGAAGAAGATTCATCATGCTGAGGAAGCAAACCAGTGGAGAAAAAAACAAACAAACAAAAAACCCCAAGTGATGGATAATCAAAGTATTTTCCTGGTTCCTTAAAACAAATAAACAAAACCTCCCAAATTCTTGAATTTATAGATTTAGAGGATTATGGAAATAAATTCTAGAAAAGAACTATTTGGATACTTAGTTTATTCCAGTAGGTTAAAATTAACAAAACAACCAAATAAACTATATAAGAGACAATCTTCCTTATGCTGAATTTTTTAAGGCTGGGATCTTCACCTTCAGTAATGGTGGAATATCTATTGTTTAACACATTTAAAATTGACTGGATTAAAAACAAAACCAAAAATAAAAAAAGCAGCACAAAGAGAAATAGTGTTTCTTATCTCCTGGTACAGGCTTCTGCATTATCTAACTGAATCACAAAAGTTAGAGACTGAAACACCTTATATGTCAGGTATTTCACTGCTACCAATTTTGGACATTCTATACTACTAAGTTTTGCTCAGTTATTCTTAAGTGCCAAATTTTAAAACCAACAGAGACCACACCAAAATTGCATTTACATGCATAAATTTCCAGTTAAATGATCACAGTATACACACTTCTATCACTACTCTCAGAGTATTATGCCTTGTTCAAACTGAACTCTATTCTTCCTCTCCTGTAGCAGTGGTGCCTATATTTCAGTATTGTGGTTGGTACCAGTTTGGTATTGTTTCACACTAAAGATTGTTTCACTACTGGATCCCCCAAAACAGCAAGGTGATAGAAGGGAAATTCCCCAAGTCCCTTTATTCAGACAGAAGAGAGGACCATATGTCCCACATCTATGCTGTTCTGAACACCCTGGAGTTAGGCAACAGAATATATAAAGAAAACATAACAAAGCAAAGCAAAATGATTTCTGTGAGCTTCTTAAAGCAGGGTGATTGCCAGCCCCTCTCCAACTTACTATCCAGTTTGAAAGAGGCACAATGACCTGGACATAGTATCAAAAGAAAAAGCATCTGTTGAAATACAGAAAGGAAGAGGGGAGGAGGAAGAAAGAGAAAATGCTCATTTGTTCGCGCAAATATATTTTTAAGAACCTTAGAACATTTTAAGATAAATCTGTTAAAAATTTAACCCCCTCCCCGAAACCTCCCCCCTCCATATTTAGAGAGCATACTCCAGTTGTAAAAACCCACTTTTCGAACATACTTGACCAGAAGGGAAAATGTGTACCACTGGGAAAATGCCATGGTGTTTCATGTGTCTGCTTGTCTTTCAAGGCTGACTTGTTTAGAGCTGGTGAAAGGGGTAAAATTTACAAAATTACTTGGGTACCTTGGGAGGCAGAAACCCAGTTTCAAATGTGGGCCTAGATCTCATTGAAAGTCAATAAGCTTTAGACTCCCCTGGCCCAAATCCTTAAAAATACTTTGGTGTTGTTCTGCTCTATGCTGCAATGCATAACCACTATATGGCCTCTTATCTAGCAGAATTTTCCATCCAAGGCAAAGCCAGAGCATTAAATATGCAACAAAGGAATTTTCAAAAAAATGGTCAAATGAGTGGGGAGACACCTGAGCTAAGCAGGTGAGCCATCATAAGGCAGTGCAAACCATGCCATTTGAGCTGGAAATTTAGTGAATTATTGTAGGTAATGTACTTATATTGTAGTTATTATGGTTCTTTGTAGGGCTAGAAACTGAAAATCTGTATGGGTGACACTAAAAGGTAAATCCTACTGCTGTAAACAGAAACAAAATGTCAAGGCAGAGACAGGTGAAACGGAGAATTTTTAAAGTCTGCGTAGCAAGTTAGTGTTAGAAGCAGAAATAAAAATCCAGACTTCTGCATCCATTCTGAAATAAACTAGGTCAAATTTGTCCTTTTGGTTGCTTATGTTACTGAACCATAGGAGCCCAGGTGGCAAAATATAACTTGTAATTGTTTTAGTTAAGGTTGCCTAAATAACCACCTCATCTATGCAATACAGACACACACCCACACAGAGAAACATGTTCATTTCTTTCATTCCATTTGTAGGATTCTTACTTTAAATAATACAAAATATGAATGCCTGTGCTAATTGTTCATGGTATATATATACATACATATAAATGAACTTATATATACATATATATCAATCAATTATATCAATAATTATTTATAGCATATTTATCATATATGATATATAATTTATAGATCTATATGATACACTTATGTGACAAATAATAATTAATATAATTGATATGTGTATATATTTATATCAATATAATTATTCATTATAACGTGCGTTACCTTGGTAGGATACTAAGATACACACATATAAACAATATTCATAATTATGCATTATTACAATTGTATTTATGATGTGTAATATACACACGCACATATATATATCAGGTTATTAAGGGCCAGGATTGAGATACATTT
>NW_017728947.1:37816943-37830749 GCF_001723895.1 Crocodylus porosus
AATTATATATAATAAATATATATATATTATTATTCTATAACATCTATTTCTTCATATCAGAAAAATGTGTTATAATCTACAGTTTAAGTAATGTGATTTTTTTTTTTTTTACGTGAAATGCCTCTGCAGTTCCTGCAGAAAGATAGGTTTTATTTTCTTCTGTACCAACGTAAATGAAGTAACCATACAGCATAAACTTTCAAAGTATTTCAGTATTTCTTCTTTCAGCCAAAATGAGGTAGTGGACTAGGGTTAAGACATAGAAAAGAACTAAAATTTCTCAGTCTTACATAGTGATAAAGATCAAGGTAGGTTCATGGCCCAGCTGCTTGTACAGCACACTGGGATTCTTCCAGATAAAAGGAACTATGTATATGTAATATAAAATGAACTGCCTATGCCTTCATGGGTTTTTTGCTGCCAAAGGAAAATCCTGCTGGAGGAAACTTTCAGGTCTTTCTATTGGAATACAATTACTTGCTTAAATAAAAATCTCCACTGAGATCCACCCAAAGGTTTCTCAGTCTTTTCCAAAACTTCATAAACCATAGCAATCTCTGGTGAAAATATGCCAACTTTGCCATTTGTGCAAAATCCATACTATAGGTCAGTAAGATTCATCCCTAGTCCCTAAAGATTAAATTTTATTCTCTAACCAATGCCTTTGGAGCTGGTGGGAAGGAATTATTCCTGTTACCAACCATCTACCAAGACTCTACTGTAGTCCTATCACTTATGATCCTGTGCTCTAAGTGGGGAGCAGCCAGATGCACTGTGCATCTGCAGTACTCTTTCCTTCCCAAATGATGTTGTTCAGGAGTGCTTAAGAAAACACCACAGAATTAGGCTTCATGGTGTACAGATGTTGAACTCTACTGTGTAGGATCCCCAGATCCTGTCCAAGGTCAACTCATGCCCTCAGTAGTGCCATATGTAAGTAGTCCTGTTCTCTTCATGAGACTGCAACAAACATACTCATGGAAACCTTCTCATTGGAGACATCCATCCCCTGCTTACTATCCTATTAGTATAACTACAGATGGAGTTAGTGGAATTGTTTCCTACTGGATTAAGGTTTTCTTTGGTCATACATGCACGTTTATACAAACTGGGGAAAAAAGACACAGTAAGAAAAAAACAACATGTTCAGGTTTTGTTCTTCCTATTATATCATGTAGACTGTGATAAAATGTGCAATTTTATTTCTTTATTTACTTCTTTAGGCAGCAAAATTGCATAGTTTCTCTTTTGGAACTCCTAACGCTTCCTAAATCTTTATCAGACAGACCTAAAAAGAAAGGAAAGAGAGAAAATGCCATGCTTAACACACAATTATACAACTGGGCATTTCAGGGAAAGGCAAATAGATGACAGAATGCTTCATTGTCCTCATTCAAAAGACTGGACTAATATTGTCACCCTACATGGTCGGAGCTTGTGACGGAAGTTATGCAGGAACCTCAAACCATATCACATCTAAAACGTTAGTCTCCCCATATTCCAAATACACTGTCAGCTTAGTGTCAACACTTTTATGACAACACAATTGACCCACAGCAGGTATCATCTTTGGAAAAGGGAATCTTGAAACCATCACGTTATTCTTTGAATGTTTTTAACATGAGAAATAAATACAGCAACACAACCATATTCAAACATACAGCCCTTTTTAGAAACCAAATGTCCAAGTTACGTTGCAAAATGAAATGTTATTCAGTTGCTTTTCACATGCTCCTTCTGCATACTGCAAAGCCTACAATCATACTTCTTCCTCTGTCTTACCCTTATTCTTAAGATAAAATGCTCTGTAATATGTATTTGTGCAGGAGAGCTGCTACCTTTCTTCAGCCTTGGTCAGGTGAAGTGAAGATTATACCATCCTTTCCCATGTGAACACTATAAAATGATAGCTCATAATCAAGATTGCAGTTTCTACTCCCATGGAGGAAATAACATATCATATCCCATCTAGAATGTCACCAACAAGAGCAATTTAATCAAAGCTGCCTGGTAGCTGTGCTTTGCTATGCACCTTGCACCTGGGCTTCCTCATCAACTTCCAAATCTGTGGAGTAGAAATGCACAGTCAGTGACATCATCCCCAGTGGTTAAGAGGCACATCATGTTTCTCTCACCATTCTGCAGTCCCTCTGGGTAGTGTTTTTGAATGGGACCTTAATGCCATGTTTTTCCTTTTATTTTAGATACTATGACATTGTTTTTATCAATATGATCAAAATGTGACACCTATATCTACTCAACAAAATCTGACAAAGTCTCTGTGGGGGCTTCTCTGTTGTGCCCAGTATACCCTGTTATTTTCCTTTCTGTTCATAGGGTGTCCTCTCAAAGTGTAAAGAACTCTCTTAAACTAATTCACATAGCAGACTAACCTTTTGTTTTTCAATCTATGTTATAACCTTTAAATATATTCCAAACTACTTTCAATGTGAAGAACATCCAGGTATGAGGCCATTATGTTCCCTGTGTTTCCAAACCCTTTCATTTTCAATATGCATGAGTCAGTCCTTTCTCCTATTTTCCCTGCAAAATGGCCTAAAGGCCTTTTCCTTAGGCCTTGTTCTCAGCAGCTAAGAATTCTTGCTCAGCATGAGGGTTGCAGGAAGAGGGAGGGGGAGGGGGTCATTTAAAAAAAAATCTGTGCAATTTATTTTTTTAATCTTTGATTATACAGTATGATGCAATTACAGCTCAATTAATATTTTATATTAAAACTAGTCCTTGGCAGTAATGGTATGAATAAAGAGCAATAACAAATTCTAATGACTTTGTTCCATACCTATTAAACTGTGCATCAGTATCTACAATCAAGCAATCCACCATCTTCATTTTATTAAAGATCCTACTCTGCCATACAGTCGATAAGAAAAAAAGACGACTACCAAAATGTGGGAGATTTGTTTGCAGCAGCATGGAGACCACATGCTTTTAAGACTGTAGGTGTGATTTTTGTGGAAGTTGCTTAACATGCTCATGATACTAGATAGCCCAGGAATGAGAGCCAAAAATATACATCCCTAGTGCTACTGCACAGAGCAGTAATCTTGAGCAGAATACACCTGTTGGAAGGATCAGCTATATTGAACAATGCACTTGCAGTATTCCTGAACAGATCTGATCGCAATATTTGTATAGATTTAGTGGGGAAATGATGTAAAGAACTAAGAAAATGAGAAGAGAGCTAGGAAGCAGTATCTATAGGACCACAAACTATCCAATAGTACAATATTTTTAATTCATACGTATCTTCATCTTCTATTAAAATTCTCTTAAAGCAGATATTATTTTTCATGCAATGCATCAAAAGATAATGTATTGCAAATATTTCTCTGAGATTATTTGAGGATTTTTGTGTTTCCTTTTGTAGCATAGTTAGCATACTCCTTTCACACAGTGATTCAGTTTCATCCATCCAGCGTCCTTTGTAGATTAGACCTTCTGCCTTAAAAATTCACTTGCAACCTTCAAGATTGTACATCCTACAGTGGAGCATTTAACCTTTCACTCTATGTAGACAGGTAAACAACTTAGGAGGATCTTGGTCCTGTGAAGACTTCAACAGAAGTCAGTTTCTGATCCTAGATAGGGAATTGGACCTTTAATTTTCAGGGGTAGGATGTTGGCAACAAAAGAAATTGTTGATAAGTAGGGAAATAAAAGTAAGATGACAAAGAGCCAAGTTCAGTGAATAAATTAGACTTTGTTACATTCATTGAAACTCCCTTAAACCCCTTAAATCTACTTACCTTACCTGCCCATATATGGAGTCTATGTTGGCATAATTTGCACAGCTAGGCTATGCCCAGATGAGCAGGGGCATGAGAGTCATGGTGGCACAAGGCGCACATGGGAAATGTTAAAATGTGCAAATTTGCAGCCCAGTAGCAAAAAAAGCACTGGGAAAAAACCACAGCATGGTGCACATGACAGGAGCATGTGTCCGAAGACATGGAGGCTTAGTGCTCCAGCGAGATGCTTTGGCTGCCAGCCAGAGCATCTTCACTCCTTCAGCTGTGGTGGAGCTCCTCCAGCATGCTGGGACCTAGAAGGAGTTGAGTACAGGCAGTTTGCCTGAAGCAGGACAAAGTGCATGGATAGGAAAGTATGTTTTGGCAAAAAGTAGCAGCACAAATTTGTGCCACTACTATTTTTGCCACTGCAAGTGCATGCCCCTGCACATCTGGACATGGCCCTAGAGTCTAAACACTCATGATCACTGTTTGTTCTAGCTCTTAGCATGCAAGTCAAGCCAACACATACTCAGCTCATAAACCTACTCAAAAAACTAAATTCTGGGGAACATATTAAAGGGAAAAAAGTGTAAGTAAACTATCTAAATCAATATAAGCTAATCAGTCTAATAGGAATATACTTTGGCATTACAATAGGTAAAAAAGTAGGCATAGGCTGCAAGCAATTTGGATTTACCTCTGTATATGAACAAGGGTTTCTTGGTCATGCTTTATTTCTAGGTCAGTCAAATGCTTTCAAATATTTTTCTCTGTGAAACATTATTGATAGCACATTGATTCCATTCCAGGAATGTGGGCTCTGGGATGTATTCTTGGGTGGGTGTCTGCACAAGTTTCATATTAACAGTTAGAAACATTTCAAGACCTACCCAATGAAAGCTATTGGCTTTAAAGATCAAGACTCCAGCATCATGTGTACCAGTGTCTCCATGCTCAAAAATGGTGGCAGGGGCACTTTCACTAAAGCTTGTTCGATAAGCTTTAGTTAAAGCGCTTCTGCTGCCATTTTCAGTGTGGGGACACTGATACACATGACACATTGGGTGCTTTAATTAAAGCGGCTCTCAGAGCCACTCTAATTAAAGCAGACCCCCCTCCCCGGCCCCCAACACACACAATCCTGGAGCACATGCCAATTCCAGGTAGCATTTCTTTAAAATAAGAACAATATTTTCAACTTTGTTTAGTTATCCCACTAGTACTTGAACTCTTTGTAGACACCTTCATCACACTAAGGAATGTGTTTGGAAAATGTTTTAATCCAATGAAGAAAGCTGAAAAGTCCCTTAGAGTAAATCATCATAATTTTCCATTAAGTATAAGGTATATTTATTTACCAGTTTAAATATTAATATAAAATATATTATTCCTCTGTAATGATCCAAAACACTATAACAATATTCTTTGAAGTAGATGTGTTTGGATCATGACAGCAGAAGATAGTAAAATTCTTAGCAAACTTTTAATGTTTAAAGCCACACTAAAAATGAGTTATATCCAAGTACAGAAAAAAAACAACAGTATTTTATTTATAATCTTATTTTAGTGTTTGAACTACAAATTCTGATTCTAGAATTGTTTAAAAGATCATGGGTTTTATAGCTGTTCACAAGTAAATTAATTTCTTGGATATTTTCTTTTTTTTTGTTTCTTCTTTCACAGAATGGTCCTCTTGGTAAATACAGAACAGGTCATTACATGAAAAAAAAATTAAAAATTGTTTTTTGTTTTTTTTTCCTTATTCTTCCTTATAAATCTACCCCTAATGCTCCACATCCTGTTGAATGATTCAAGAAGGGCATGAGGAAAGAAAAATGAAACAGAAAAAAGAGACAAAATAGACCAAATCTCACCACTAGAATTCACCATAAAAATTCTCAAAGTGTAACAGAATTCATACAAAATTTCCTAGACCAGTTCTTTTAGGGAATCAAGAACTTCTATGAAAAATATGGCCAATGGGGGTTAGAGTAGGTAGAGGAAGGAGGAGGAAAGGACTTGGGTAAATAAGTGCAGCAAAAACAGGTTCTGAGGAATACACATAATTTTGTCTGCTTTAGATCACAATAGAATTTTTAATAAATAAATTTCTTTTTTTGTAAAGACACTTTTTTGAAACAGTAGATTTAGCCCAGTCATTTGTGTCATTTGTTTTATAAACCGTCTTTTTTGTCCCCTCCCACCCCATAACATCATAAATGTTTCAGATCTGAGTCTCTTGTACATTGTCTTTAGAGTTCATTCGGATCAATAACGGTTCATGCACTGAACTGTGTATTGAATTTATTGTGTTAACTGTTGTTGTGTGGTTGAAAGGAGACTTATAAGAGTTATAGTGATTTAAGTGCTCATGCTCTATTGCTGGCATGGGCAAGTGACTCTCTATGGGTGTGTCACCTGTAAGCTCATCATCCACATTAATAATCTCTACAGTCCGTGTTGGAGCATGGTGGTTCTGCCGGTGATGCTGTTTCCTCATTTTGTAGAAAATTACCAGCATCACAGCAGCCATGAGGGTGATAGCCACAAAACAACCAATTATGATTTTGGTAGTCTTCATAACCTCATCTATTCCTGGAATCCCATTGTTTGGGTCCGTCACTGGGATGGTGTACGTTTTTTCTGTTGACCTTGTGCTCTGTGGAGTGAGAGAGGTTGTCATGTTGGTGGTCTCCCAGTCAGTAACTGGCGTGGGCCCGACCTGCTCCGTGGTCCGTGCCTCATCCTGAGAAGGTTCCACAGTCTCTACTGTGACAGTTGAAAAGTATGTGTAACCATTTTCCACTGCAGTCACATTAAGTGTGGCAGAAGCTGTGGTATTTCCAACAGAGTTACTCACCATGCATGTATACAAGCCCGTGTCTTGCACGGTCACCTTTGTAAAATTTAATGTGCCATCACTAAGCACAGAAATCCGAACTCTGTATGCCCCATGTGTCATAACTGATCCATTTGGAGTAATCCAAGATACAGAAGTCAGAGAAGTTGATGCTCGGCATTTCATCTCTGCAGCCATGCCTTCTGTGACGTTGAGGTCTGCTGGTGGCTCCACTATCACTGGAGCATAGCACGTGAAGTAATTCAGGTCCAGTTCACCAATGTACCTTCCTTTCAAGTTAGGAGGTGTGTGGCAACGGGCACAGCATGCAGTGTTGGAGGGTGCCTTGTCTTTAATCCACCAACTGAGCCAAAGAATGTCACAGTTGCAGTTCCAAGGATTGTGGTGCAGGTGAATCCTTTCTAGTCGGAGTGGTGTGAAAAGGTCATGAGGCAGTAGTGTGAGATTGTTGTGTGCCAGGTTGATCTCTACCAGTGACTGAAGGTTATCAAAGGCATTTCTTTCAATCACTTGAATCTGGGATTGTATCATCCACAATTTTTGAAGATGCATTAATCCTTGGAAGGACCCAGGCCTGATGGCAGTTAGATGGTTCCCAGAAAGATCTAGCTCATCCAGTTTTACAAGCGGTGTAAGGTTAGGGATCTCCCGAAGGTTGCACATGGCAAGGTTCAAATATCTCAAATTGGACAAACCTTCAAAGGCACCTTCTGAGATATATGAAAGCCTTTTTAATTCACCCAAATCCAACCTACGCAGGGAAGGGATTCTGTTAAAAGCATAAGAAGGGATGCTCTCAATTGGGTTGTTTCTCAACCAAAGTTCCTTCAGTTTTGACAGGTATACAAAAGCCCCATTAGGGATGGTGGTAAGACGATTGTCAAAGAGTTCCAGAGTGTTGAGATTGGCCAGACCATTGAAGGCCCCTATTTCAATTGTTCTAATGTGATTCCTGCTTAGCTGCAAGATTTCTAGGTGCCTCAAATGTTTGAAACTATTCACTTTAATGATTTGAATCTGGTTCTCATGAAGATTCAGTAATCGTGTGTTGGTAGAGATACCGTCTGGGACATCTCTCAGATTCTTCCGCACGCAGATCACCTTGCTGAACTGGTTGCTGCAGGAGCAGACAGAAGGGCAAGTTTGAGCCCTTACTAGACCAGCCACCACAAGTAGTTGAAGAGCCAATAGCACCACAAGCAGGGGGTCAAATAGGGCCCTGTTAAACCTAGGACCTATCATTATCTGCTGTGGATGTAAGGTCATCTTGTTCAACATTCATAATTTATTTGGTGTTGGTCCTTCTGGAGTTTGAATAGTCTGCAAGAAAAGAAAGGAAGGGGGAGGGAAGAACGTTAAATAAATACCAAATATTAATGTTAGCTGATAAAAAATTCTCAGTGCTTTTCAGTCAATCATGCCTGTTCCATTAGATATGGGTTTTGGTGTTTGCAGCTTTCCACACAACAGCGCAAGCTACAACTTGCATTTCAATTTAGCAACTTCAGAATGTAGGCCATACTTCATTTCAAGTTATAAATGTTTGTAACAGGATGGCAGGTAAACTGCATCACCTACCAGTATCTAAGAGAAGCACTTGCACTGTAGGTATAGAAGGGGAGCCCAGAGAACCAATGACAAGAACCTGAAGAGACAGGCAGGCAACAACAGTGAAGAAATTATCTAAGTACCCAGTGTTTTAAAGCAGAAAAAACAAACAAACAGAAAAAAAACCCAAAACCTCAAAAGCAAGATAAGGCTTCACCTTTTTGAACCTTTAAGGCTGTGTGAATGTGAATGCAGGTCTGGGGCCATATTGTAAGTGAAGCTTTTATTGTTGAATGTAGACCATGAAAATGTGAGTGCAAGATCTTTCTTATTTCATGGAAGCAAATACAAAACTACCCAAAGCTTTGTGTGACCTGCTGAGCATCAGCTCTCCCCCACTGTTAAACAGCCTCATCCAATTTCACGATATTTCCTCCTCTATTCTCATGTTTGGCAGCAGCAGCAGAGAAACACTCATTAGTAAATGTGTGCTGAACACAGAAATAAAGAATAGCTGTTTAAACTCTGAAAAAAATATCTCAGTAGCTGCAGGGTTAGCAATTTCACTGCTACCTCTAAAAAAATTTCCTACAGATCTTAGTGCAAGGAAGAGCAGGGGGAAGACCTTTACACTCTGCAAATGATCATTACCATTAAAAGACTTTCAGTGCTGATTCATTTGTAGTAGTGCCTAAATCCCCCAGCTCTGGGTTCATTTTCAATCTGCTGCTCACTGCAAGGTCCCTCTGCTGTAGAGATTAATTTCCTATAAATCAGCCAAAAGTGAAGTCTTATAAATTACAGCAAACTCAAAGCACATTTATAACCCAGAGCACCAAGATGCATAATACATGTATTCAGTAGAACAAAATACTATCAGCTAAAGGTTTTCTACTATTATTTCCATTTTTGTTTCATTTTGCACTAAAAAGATATCCTAGTTTTTAAACTATGGTAAGGGATAATACAATAGAAAGTAAAAGAAAAAACAGTATATTGTGCACTGGAGTTGCTCATTTAATGACAGACTTGCTATAATTATAAATTCAAAGTACATGTACGGTGCATCTACATGTCACCTTACGACAATGGAGTGATGCACTATGTCACTGTATGGCATGCTATGCTGATGCACTGATCATGTGGGTCTACACATGATCGGCAGCTATGTCCAGAGTGGTGCACTTCCCTGAGCACCACATGTATGGTGTAGTATGGGCAGTTACTGCGCTGTGCTTTAGTACTTCTAAAAGGAAATAAGCATGGCGTCGTAGCAATGTTGCCGTACGGTGATGTGTAAATGTGCCCGTATTTATGTATGTGGTTTGGTACTGTTGGTACTAACTTTTTGTTATAGCTTAGAATTAGAAAGGGTTTTCATTTGAACTTTTAAATCTTTACTGCAGAAGCAGCATGGATTAATGGTTAAAGCTGATCACTGGAAGAGCTGGACTGTTGTATTTACTCTTTGTTGTTTATAAGACACCAGTCATTGTAGTATCTATTCAAGAAACTGGCACCTCTGCCTTTTGCAACCTTGGGCAACCTCCTTCTGTGTCTATAAAAATCAAGTCACTGTTTATACTAGCTTCACGGAGGGAAGGCAACGTTTAATTAATCAGGCATGATTCTGATCTTACACTGTTGTATAAAAGGGATAGTAAATCTGGTGAGGTCAGTAAGGTCACAATGGTTTGAAAGCAATAAAAGCATGAACAGGCATTTAGTATTGATACTGCTAAGATCTTTGAATGGATTTTGCTACAAATTGAATGCCATTTTTAAATATTTTTCTATCATTTTATTTTAGTGTGTTTAATTAATGCATTCTTTAAAACTTACCCTCTAAGTACTAGGCATAAACAATAAATCCCATTAGCAAGTAATAAAACAGGTAATCATTGAACCACTTCCCCCCATGCAGTAGTACAATTCTCTTGACTCTACTGTAGTTAAGAACAGAGTTTATTCCACCGCAGTTAAGTTCTAGGTTATCATGTATCGTTGTATGTTTGGAATGATATGTAGTTGGGAGATCCATCTGCATCCAGCAGATCCACTTCCACCCTTTCTCTTTATTGCCTGTTGGTTACAACACTTAACTGAGAGATGGGATACCTGAGTAACACTCCCTATTCCAGTCCATGAGTATGTCTTGCAAAAGTGAAAGTATCAACAGGGCCTAAATGTGATGCTATTCTGTGCTGCTTGAGTCCCTGAAAAACTGTGTATTGGAGTGGGAGGGAGGTGGTGACATGAGTTTATATAGTCTCAGGCACAGAAAGGTGCTGAGCCTGTATCTCTTGACTGCCATTAACTACTGTAAAAGGGGAACAATTTCCTCCTCCTTGTTTCTACCTCTTCATTTCTTTTGTATTTATTAACAGTATCCAGAGTGATTTTTTTCCTACTTCAGGTTGAACATTTTGTTTGACCGCCAAATTGTCTTTTTTTCTTCTCTGTTATGGTAACTGAAATTGAAATATTTTCCCCTAATATTTTTCTGTAACTACTGGACCAAAATTCACTTATTCACAGAGCCCTAATGCTCATGCTGGCATTACAGGCCAAACGATCCTGTGGCATTTATCTTTACCTTTCCCGTTTAGGTCCTGCACCAAGCATACTTCATTCAGACTTAAGCCTGAGGCCCATGCTCTCTGAAGTCACCATAAATAATTGTTCTCTACCTGTTATATATGTGTACATTTTCATCCCATCTTATTGTTTGCTTAGCTAACTGGATACCCTAAACATACATATTAAAAACCAAGGAGGCCACTGCAAGAATGACAGGACAAAGAAGAAGAAAATTTGGAGATATTTTCATGTGTGTATTTTGTGGGGGGTTGCTCATTTTATCTTCCTGTGTATCTAGATTTTGTTTTGTATTTTAGGAGTATAAGTACAAAAAGATAAGAAGCCTCTAGTATTTTACTGAGTGTCTGAGTGTATGTGTGGAGTTTTAGCTTTTGTAGCTACTATTTGATTTTATTTTTGAACTTATTTATATAAGTGTTTTTCCTCATCTCTAGTAATGCATGATATAAAATCCCCTATATCAGCATAGGTTGAGTCTAATTAGGCTTTGTGTCATTGAAGTGCTAGGGAGGGTAAGCTAAAATCCAGTCTCTTCACATGTGAGTCTGATGCTGCAGATTAGCCACCATAACCACTGGAGTCTAACCAGGGAATAGGGTGCTCAAGATTTCCCTTTGCAGTACACATGGGTACAAATAGTCATCCTTGTTTGGACTGTGGTTCCCCCTTTCATTGTGCAGACCATATCCATCAACGTCAATTACACCCAAAATAATATACTGAAAAATAGCCAGCACTAAATGAATTTTTAAATTCATTAGCTCCAGCCTTAAAAATGTGATATATATTTTAATGATCCTCACATAAAGACCCATTTTCAGATGCATATTGGGGGATGGGGTGGTGCTAGTGCTAAGGTGCATAGTTAACAGCTCAAAGATTGCAAATTTGAAGCCATAACAGAAATGCTCATGGCATGGCCCTGTCATATTCCAGCAAATATGAAGATTCTGTTAAATTCCTTATCACAAGGACATGGAAAAGGAATGATGCATATACTCGCAATTCAATCGCTCTCTCTTTTTTTTGCTGGCAAAATATAAAGGTTGGCTTTATCGATTTAATTCATTTATTAGATTTATGTACTACATTTCCCAAAAGAGACTCAGGGCAGCTTACAATAAAAGCCAGACTAACTTATAAAAACACAAATAAAATATTAAATTATATAGAAGGTATATAATAACAGCTCCCTAAAGCACACCCCAACTTAACCTTGCTTGCTAAATGCCTGTTCAAATAAAAAGGCTTTCATTGCTTCCAGAAGATGTCCTGGATTGGGTTCTGATGAACCACAAAAAAATGAGTTCCAAAAGCATGACTTCCTATGCACACTTGATACACAGATGATACTTGCAGATGGTTCCTCTTATTGGATCTTAGGGATCAAGATGGAACACAAAGGAAAATGAGATAGGTATGTAGGCATGTAGTACCAAGACCTTACAGGTCAGACCCAGTTCCTTGAATACTTTTCAGAAAGTTATTGGGAGCCAGGGCAGGCTCTGGAGCACTGGACTAATGTGCTCTTGATGATTCAGGCCCATCAGAAGGTAGCTGCCACGTTATACATTAGCTGCAGCTTTTGGCCAGGCGTCAAGGACAGCCCCACATAGAACATTTTGCAGTGGTGTAGCCTCAAGTTTAAAAAAGCATGGATGATAGTGGTCAGATCAAAATCTGAAAGAAATATTCCAAGCCTTTTCACCAGACAGAGTTGGTAAAAGATGCTCTTAACTACCACCACAACCTGGAGATCCAGATACAGCAAAGGATCCAGCAGCACCCAAAGACTGCAGAATTAAGTGACAGGGGGACTAAATCCCACCAGCGATGAACATCCTTACCCCCCCCCCCCCCACCATAAAGATTGCCAACAATCATCATATTTGTCTTGTTTGGTATCAGCTTTATCTGGTTCATCTGGATCCAATCCCCAGCTGTAGCCAGGCACTGGGTAATAACAAAGACTGCGGCTCGTATGAGAAAGAAAGATAAAGACGGGTGTCCAAAACTCTGTACTGTCTTTTCTAGGGGACTCATATGCTTATTGAATAAGAGGTGACAAGAAACGTATGGGACAACAAGTAAGCTCTGGAGAGGATGACAAGCACATTTACCCTCTGGGATCTCTTTATTAGGAAGGAGCAGAGCTAATTAAGAGTGGTTCCACCAGGTTGTATAAACTTTTTATCAATAATTCCATCACAGGCCACTGAAAGATTCTAGTAAGATTAACAAGGCACAATTTCCCTTTTCAGTTTCTAAGAAAATTCAAACAAAAACAGCACGTGTGGACAGTCAACAAGCTTCTTTCATTCCCCTTGATCATTCTTTACTTCCAAGATATTTTTGGCTAGCAACACATGTACAAACAACACAACTCAATAGTACTAGTGTTTACATTTAAATTTCAATGTAAAATATTGAGAATGTTGTTCAATTAAGTTCAATCCAATTCCTGTAAGTTAGGAAATGATTATATTATGTTTGCCTGCATAACCTTAACTTTACCCCTTGGATTTATGCATTACATAAGGCACTCCTTGATAGATTTCAGGCACTCCCCAATAGATTTGAGGCACTACAGAAATATAATAAAGCAATTCTTCTGTTGCAAAGAACTCGGAAAAGTCACAACAAGTCAAAATGTTTTAATTCTATGGATTCCTTTTTGAATTGCTGAGTTTTTCTACTGAATTATATTGGTACACCTAACAGTGCTAACATTGAGTGTCACCCCACAGAATCCTTTCAAGGATCTCAAAGCACTTCAGGGTACTATGGCACCCTGCCTAGGACTCGTTGGCCTATATCCAAAAAGTCGTTTGATATCACACAATTGTGTCATCATCAATGTAAAGCCAGGTCAAGCAAAGGAGTATTGAGTTCACTTTTCACAACTCAGTCATGTGTGCATGCACTGGAGAAAATCATGGCCAGTTCACACTTGCCCTTCTGACGCAAGTAAGGAAAATTACTTTTCAGCAGGCATCTATCTGTCTCTTTTTAAAAAAAATGTTTAGCCTTGGGATCATTGATGTA
>NW_017728947.1:37832920-37849684 GCF_001723895.1 Crocodylus porosus
TGGAAACAACCTATGTATCACCTTAGTTTTGCTTTAGTTAAAACAAGTACTAAATGACTGTGCAGTAACAACTGCACAGCCAGGAACATGTGTAGATGTGCCCTTGTGTAGGACACTCACCTAAGATACATAAACGCGATTGGAGAAGGCCATCCATACTAGATCCCCATTGACTTCAGTGGAGTTTGACTATCTTTTTTTATAAAGAAAATTGCTTTATTTCATAAGAATTCTGGCTGAGCAAGGCTCCTCGTTTCCTCTACTACATTTTCTTATTTCTGTCTTTTACCCTCACATTCACAATGAACACAAACTATGTCCAACTACTTACTTTTCTAAATAGACAGTTTGTACAGGTAAATTCTGGGGTGAATATTACTATAACAGTTGGGTGTATCTCTATTTTTGAGTATTCTACCTTAATCTGTTTTCACTGTCACTTTGTGTCCCTTGTTATTGATCCTAACATTTGTGAATTTTGGGCATCAAAAGAGAAATTCAGGGATCATCAGATAAGAGGTAATTAAACAGGGAAAGGAAAGACTTATATATTTCTCTAAGACCATGTCGACAAGAGACACTGACTACACAGTTGTCACTGTGCAGTCATCTAGTATTTGTATAAACAAATACTAAATGACTGTGCAGTAACCCATGCTACTACACAGCAGTGCTGACAAATGCCTTTTTTGTGATGCTGACTGTGCAGTTACCTGAGAGTAGTGTGCACTGCCATCAGGTCACTGTTTCTGCCATGCAACGCTACTGCGCAGTAGTCTCAAGCGAATACATGGACAGCAACTCATGTAGACATAGCCTAAGTGTCATAAATATATACTAGGAAGATTTGTCATTTTCATTGTCAGCCTATATACTCCCCCTACATTAAGAACACATCTATACTACAAAATAGACTCTATGGGTGTTTATACAAGTGTTCCAGGAGCGGAGGAGCTGGGGGCACTTTAATTAAAGCGGCTCCAAGAGCCACTCTAATTAAAGCATCCGAGCATCTCATGTATCAGTGCTCCTGCACTTCAAAATGGTGGATGGGGGCACCTGACCTAAAGCCCATTGAATAAGCTTTAGATAAAGTGCCACTGCTGCCATTTTGAAGTGTGGGGAGGCTGATACATGAAACACTGGAGACTGCTAGAGCGCAGTAATTATCAGGCTCCAACAGACTTGATGAATTGAGTCTGCTCTGACACACTGTAATTACAGTGCATTGGAGCAGCCTCACTGCTTGTGTATAGGTGCCTAATGGCCCTAATCTCTCCACTGAGATTTTTTCTCATAATGGGGCTAATTGGAGTCATTTAGTACCTGCCCAGTAAAAGCTGAACTAAACTCTATTTACTAATGCCACAAAACTTTAATGACAGACTTGATTTGTCTATACAGAGGCACTTAAGAATATTAATCTGAATTAACTTTTAATGTGGATTTTTTAAACTGCTTTAAACACTCTCTATAGACTCTCTTAATCAGAATTATGTAGTCTTAATTTGATTTAGCTTCGTTCATGAGTTAAACTAAATCAAATTGAGTGCACTTGAATTCTGAATAAGGATGTCCACACAGAAATGCAATGAAGTTCAATTAATCCACTGCAGAAATACTTCAGATTAATTTCCCCAAATGTCCACATGTAGACAAACCCTAGGTATCGTTTCATATTCTGTACCGGCCCAGGAAAGATTCAAACCAATTGCTTGTGGCTAAAAGATTTCCTGCCTAGCCTCTTGGGCTCCTCAAGTCATAATTTTTCCACTTCAACAATTTTATTGATGAGACACAGCTTTTCTGAAAACTTCTTTTCTGTTTTTATATTCTATATTCTCCTAGACAGATATTTATGAGGAAAGACACCTGGATACCAAAACAAATAATTGCACTGAAGAGTCTTGCAATAGCCCTGACACCAGCAAACTTGTAATTACTCACACTAAGTTGTTAGTACATCTCATGCACCAACTGTAACATGAATGAAAGTCACAAAAATACCTCCTGGATGCCACTCTCTCTGCCAAAAAAAATGTATTAACCAGTAATGGTTAAGCTGCGATTTCTCTATACTTATTAATGAAACTTTTTATGCCTATTTTTATTTTACAGTAATAATACAAACTTATTTCTGGAATAGTTTCTTGGAAGACATGTGAGTAACTTAGCCAGCCCCAAATAAATGTGATATGGTAATTTAAACAAATGATCCAAAACATTATAGTTAATACCAGTGTCAATAAATTTGTTTGAACTATTACTCTGGAATTCTGTAGTGCTTTTTATCTTATGAGGTTTAATACTTGTATAAGGCAGGTAACTTACAAAGTTATCAGAGTAATAATACAAACTATTCCAAAAAGTCTTGTAATATCCCACCACATATCCCAAAATATCGTGTGCCTATTAATTCATATAAGTCAACATCACTTTCAGCAAAATTCTACAGTATTTTGAAATAGTGGTCTAAAATTCTACAGCTTCAGACAGTGGAAAACTACAGTGTTTTTGATCATTACTGTAGTATGTTTTAGTAATTACATGTTAAAGTAATTACATACTCTTGTATGTTTTAGTAATTACAGAAGTTTTACCATTCCTTGCATAATGTAAAATAAAGACATAGAAAATCCCATCCTGGACCAAACCAGAAGGCTTTTGAGTCACACAATCATAACAGTACACTATGCTGTATGTAACGGTGATATCCAGATACTTAAGATACTTTCAGAATATTCTGGCCTTAAATAAACCTTTTTCCTGATAGCTCTTCTCAATACTACAGGTTATCTTATCTTCTGAGGCATAAGTCTGAAACATGTGCATGTTGTGACATGTGGCATGAGTCTAAAACATAACTCTAATCCACAGAAATATCCAGTATTTTTATTTTTGAACCTTCATTACCTCTTTTCGTATTGGGTTATATTGGAATGCTTACAAACAAACTTAGAGACCAAAATTTTGAATTAGTATTCATATTGATACTGTTTTACAACCACTATGAACCAGTAGTACCTTGTGGGTGTGTTTACACATACTTTTATGCATGCCTAAACTTAACACACATTTGCCTAATGTGCATTAAGGTAATTTAGGCACATGTCTATACCTACATGTACTAAGGTGCATTAATGCAGTATGCGGATCATCTTGGGACTAAAGTTAGTCCCAAGTCAATCAATATACACAGCGTTAATGCGCCTTAGCGCATCTACATGTGCATTAAGGCACTTTAGCTATTTGTGCCTAAATTTGATACTTGCTTTTGCAGGGATCAAATGTAGGTGGAACTAGCCTAAAATCACAATATTTAAGGTGCATTAAGAGTGTGCACATGCAGACCCACATCCTTAATTTGCCTTACAAATGGCTAATGAACCTTAAATTGGCATGTATAGACAAGTCCTGCATGTATGATTCAAAAGAAGGCAATTATATGACTTCCCTGGAACTCTCAAAAACCATCAAGAAGCATGCTCTGCTGCCAAAGCTGAGGTAGTTGATGAAGAATATTCATTATCTTCTTGCTTTCTTGAGATAAGACAGCCAGAAGTGTTCATTAAGGGGGAGTCAAAATTAAAAATCCACTCCAAATAAAGAACAGAGCAAACACACCTGTTAAAGGAGGGAACTTTATAAAGTGCAAAAGAGAAATTAGAAAAAAAAATGCAGGGACAGTAACAAGAATCTTGCTGAAAAATTCTTCTATTAATAGATGAAGGGAGAAATAGGAATACATCACGATTTAAATTAAAAAAAAACTTCCCCACTATGTTATATCAGCAAGCTTCTTTTGTGCCACACTGTTATTATGGGCATATCAGTAACTGGGACAGTTTACACATCCCCTTAGGTATTCCAGTTTTCTAAATTGTATTGACATGTAAAAGGCATATGGGAAAGAGCAAGAGAAAGAAGTCCTTCTATTTTTCAGGCCTACAGTATATTGTGTTGAACAGGAGACTTGCTGAATAATAGCGTTTCATTACCTTGGTGACTACAGGCTGCATCCATCTAGTATGCATTTTACAGGGAGAATATCAAGGAAACATATCCAGTTAATAACACAAAACACACTGAAGCATGAGAGTCCATTTTGCATTATTGCATTTGCAGGGGCTAACTGAGTCCAAATGACTTCCTCATTATGTTAATAAACAAAAAGGCAGGAAGAAATAGAGACAAGAGAGAAAAGGTAAGGCTCTGAATAGCCTGGAGTCCAGCAAATGATGGTTAAACTTCTTGTCCTTGGTAACTATGGAAACCCCTTAAGGTAAGAGTGGAACACAGACATTTTGTGGTCTGCAATTTACAAGCTGTTTATTTAATTATGAAGGAATATGAAACTGTTAGGGGCAATGCAATCATCATACTGTGATAGCATTCTGGGTGCAACAAATTGGTGCAGAAAAATAAGAAGTTAATTTTTTGGAAAATTACTTGTTTTATTGGAGTTTCATGCAACCGCAAAACATTGTTTTTACTGGTATTTGAGAGGGTTTTTTTCCTATAAGGTGAGAGAAGCCAAAATTAGCAATATGACATTTTGCAATAATGTCCTGCAGCAGAATCATAGCAATTAAGTCCTTTCTGTGCCCAGTGAACAAAACCAAGGTCAGACTGTATTTTCAATTAAACCCTAGGTGTTACTGAAGTGCAGCACAGCCAGAATAGCAGGGACATTATTACTAAATCTATCACTGTTGAGCAATGAATAGGTCACAGGTGCTCCTGAACACGGTATTTGTACACCTTTGAATATTACAACTGGGAAAATTTTTCAAGTCAATTTAGGAGGTAGCAAGTGAAATAAAATTAAAAGTGAAGCTATGTGACAACTCAGGGGCAAAAAAAATTGCCTATAAGTATTTGTACATGCGGACAACAAACTTTGACCTGATACTGCTGTCACTGTGAGTATGTATGGATGTAATATCTGAAATGCCCTTTGAAGGCAATGGGAGTTTGGCTGCACTCCATAGCACCCATGATGAAAGAGTCACAATTGCATAACAAATAGTATTTTAGCCTCACAATATTCCTCAGGTTAGTAATATCTTTATTTTATAACTGGAAAAATAAGGCACAGAGAAATCAAACGGTATGGCCTAATTAACACAAGGAATCCCTGATATAATTAGGACATCCTGATTCTCATTCCAGCTAGAGCATACTTCATCCATATTCAGCTGTCAAATGAAGTGGTAGAAAGCCTACCTCTAATGATATTTAAAACTAGATTGGAGAAAACATTAGGAAAAAAGCATTAATGGCACTGTTAGCGATGCTGTAGCTGGGATGGTCCAAGAATTATGTAAGAAGCAAGGATTTATTTGGGTGATATTTTTATTGGACCAAAAGTACACTTGGGATAGAGTTAGATAAGGTTTCAAATACAAGATATTTCATTTTTTTACTGTACTGTGTTGGCTCTCACTGCTCAGATATTCAGTTGGTCTAATAAAAGATATCAGTCTAAGAAATCCTTGCCTCTTACAAAAAAACATTTTCTATGTGGCTTCTTATACTCTCATTACCACAGTATGAGTGCCTTGAAGTAGTGTATTAAGTGATGTGACTATCACGTCTCCCAGAGACAGCAGTATCAGATCAAAGTTTGTTGTTCACATGAACAAGTACTTATAGGCATTTTTTATTCCCCCGAGTCATCACATAGCTTCACATCATGTGCAGTTTGTTCTCTCTTTCATCCTTTCACCCTAGGAAGGCCAGCATGTTCAGAACAGTGTTTTCTTTTGGTAGGAACGTACAGGTCTATGTACATATTTCAATGATTATGTTAACGAAGGCAAGTATGAAGAAAATTGTGTCTTGCTAAATAGAGGATGGTGACTGTGACAGTTTTTAGTTTCTCTGGAAGTTCATTTCTGAGTCTTGAACTCATCCCTGTTTCTTGTCCAGAGAAATTTTACCATTATGGTAAAAAAGATACATTGTGTCCCAAGAAAAGGGTTTTAATCCCAAAGCTTTAGGTAATCTTTTATATATCTGGGTGTCAGACCCACATCGATGGTGCACCAAGAACAATAAAGTCAAAGATCTGTAGGGCAGAGCCATTGTATCATATGAGAGCTGAAGGCCGGTTGGATGTAAATAGTGTATATCGCTGCATTGTAGAGTACCTTGCAGAGTTTCCTAAAAGGTCACAATTTCATGCTCGAGTATACTGCATTACTGAAGTCAAGAGATGATAAAAGTGCGAATAACTGAGACCAGCTTGTCATCTGCTGGGATAGAATGGTTTCCTAGACAACTGAGCATAGAAGATATCAGGGCTGGTCATCAAAAACGAATTTAAGAGCCCTTCTAAACTACAAACTGAATTAACCAATAGTGGTTGTGTATATTCAACCCACAGAAAATGTACTATGGCTGCAAACTCTCAAAATACTTTCTTCTTCCCATGAACTTCCAATCTATATTGCTTGTTTTCAGCTTTAACCAGTTGTTCTTTATCCATTAGCTGATCTCATCCAAGTACTGTACTGAGCTATCTTGGTGATTGTGATGAGGTCAAGATGAACAATATGTAGAGAGAGCTGTGTGTCACCTGCTTATTGCTGCAGGCACTTGAGTTGTTATAATCTTAGAAGCTCAACTAGTGGCTGCTATTCATGTTGAACAGAATTGGAGAAAAAAATTGTCTCACAGGACTCAAAGATTGGCAGTAGAAGAATTTCACATTACTGCTATTTAGGGGGAATCCTGCTAGGAAGCATTTGGTGAATTCCCTACCACAACTAGTAAAAACAGCATTGTATATCCTAGGGAGTAATCCTGCATTAGCAGGGAATGAACTAAATGAGTGGGTTGCAATTTTTTCATAATTTTAAGTGTGTGTGTGTGTGTGTGTGTGTGTGTGTGTGTGTGTGTGTGTGTTTCAATATGGAAGAAAAAAGGCCTCATTTTAGATCTGAGTACTGGCATGGATGAGGTAGCTCCAGTTTCAGTCCTGGAGCTGCAGCAAGAGCTACCACAGGAGGTAAGTGGCATGGAGTACAGGTAGCATAGGGAGCAGGTGGGGCAGGCAGAGACATAGGGGCAGCCATGGTTGGGGGGGGCATGTGGTGGGAGAAAGGCAACAAGGGGCCCAGCAGGGAGTGGAGGGCAACTGAGTACATGGTTAGACAACAGGCGGTAAGGGAGAAGTTGGGAGGGGGCAGGCACTGGGGGATATTTGGCAAAGAGGACAGGTGGCAGAGGACAGGCACAGGCATGGAAGAGGCAAAGGACAGGGCAAGGAAAGGGGTAGGCAGCAGGGAACCATGTGGTGTGGGGGGCACATGGCAGAAGGGCAGGCACTGAGGTGAGGCAGGAGGGCTAGAGAAAAAGGGGTGGGAGGGTAGGTTGAGGGGCAAGGGACAAGGGACTAAGGAGTGGAAGTCTGACCCTCACTCCCTGCTGTTTCTTTCCCCACTACAGTGATGGGGGTGTGGACAAATTTAATGACAACCCATCTGTAATTAGAATCTATACATGAAAAATTATAATAGATTTATAAATTTCCATGTATAGAATCTAATTATTGGAGGTTTGTCTTAAATAGAAATCTCTCTAGGATTTGTGTAAATTGGGATGGGAAGGTTAGTGGGGGAGGGCTTGAGGGATGGGGGAAAGCAGGGTCTGCAGAGGGAATTGGGGGGTCAGGGAGGCTCCATGGGGGTGGGTGGGAACCTGAAGAGTTTGACAGGAATGGGGTGGATCTGGGGGAGCTAGCAGGTTCTGTGAGGGGGTTGGTGGGGTCTGGGAGGATTTGGCAGGATCAAGGGGGCTTGTAGGGTTTGGGGGGATGGAAGGTTCTCTCCTGCCTAACCAAGGACCAGAGGCTATTTTCATCCCTGCCCCAGATGAATAACTCCCACCTAGAGAAGCAGCCCCCACTTCATTTCTGTCCACCCCTCCCCTCACCCCAACATATTTTGATTGCCTCTCAGCAATGGGGGTTTTGGTGGACTGGGGAAGTGGCTAGTTCATGGAGAGCTTGGGGGTTGTTCATTTGGGGGTGGGATGAGGGGCTGTGGGGCCAGAAATACCCTGGTGCTGGGGGTGAAGTAGGCTTTCCAAGTCTCAGGGCTGTGCTGGGAACTGTACAGAAATTCAATTAGATCAGTCTTGCCAGACCCAATCTAAGTTAGGCTACCTCTGAGATACAATTAACTTAGATCTGATTGGCCAGTTTTAGACTGTTGTAACTTTCCTGAACTTCTGTTCAGTTTATACTTAAATTCCCTAGTTAGGTCAATCTAAGTGTAAGGCCCACCACCTGGGCAAACTAAATTAGTTTGGGTGGCTATTTTTAATCCAATCTAATCTCCCTCTAACTTCTCCAAACATCTGTACCCAGCCCTTATAATTAAAAAAACAACCCCCCCCACCCCTCCAAAAAAAACCAAAAACAAACCCTATATCAAACTGCATACCTACATTGTGGTCAAATTTAGGTTACACAGACAATCTTAATGTTGGCATTTCCTAACCTTTAAATATTTGACTCTGACGTATTATTCTTTAAGTTTAGCTTGTTAGCATTATAACTATATCGATACATATTTACAGCTTTCAGTATGGACTCTTAAGTCTTTCTGCCAAAATTATTTTGTTTAAAAAACCAAGGGCGGTAGCTTAAAATTTGGTTTCTGGGTTTGCACCCTCTAAGTAGTGCTCAAGCTGGTGACAAACATATTCACAGACATACACACACGCTTCCAGCTCTCCCCAGCTGAAGATTTATGACTTAGTTCTTTATCTGTATTTGCTACCTTAGGGGATGTTGTAAGGATAAATACATTAAAGATTTTGAGGCATTTGGCTATTACAGTAATGGGGATCATATAAGTACTTATAAATGGATAGATAAGTCTCTAATTCAACCATTGCAAACTCATGCCAGAAAAAACCTTATTGCACCATTATGCATTCTAAAGTACATACACATTCTATTCTTACAAAATGAGCTTTGCCTGAGTCGTTCACACCATGTTCACATAGTTCTGTGCTGCTGCAAATGATAATAGCGTTCTTGTAAGTGCTAATGTTCCACTGAAATAACACTTTACAGGGTACATACTTTGTACATAGGTCAGCAATAGAGGTGCTGTTGATACCACATACTGGGCAGCACATAAGCTAGTACATTGAAATCATGAGTGTATTTTACTATACAATTGGCAGGTCCATGCCCTTTTTCCAGTTATAGGTGATGGTGATGATTAAGTGGCAACTACATATAATGTCCAGTCATGAAAGCCTGAGTCACAGAAGCCTAGTTTAATCAACTTTAGCTTCTCATTCTTGTTGCTCCCCATAAGTTAGTGCTTACCCATGCTCACCCTATTCAAGAAAAGCTTAGGAATTCATGAGCTATAAATGCAATATCAAAAACTATTGGAGACTGCCAGGACTAGAAAGGGTCTGGGTTCACACTGTAGCCATGAATGAGCACAGAAGTCAGAAGAAGCACAGACCTGATTGCTGGACTGGGGCCATAAATATCTGAAATGGATTTAAGCAAAGGCAGAAGCGAAAGGGAGTCTATTTCCCTATGGCTCCATGAAAGTTTGGCTAGTTGCTATTAATTGGTATTTCTCCACTGAAAACAATGAAATTATGATGATTTATAGTGGCTGGGATTTGGGCCCCTTATTATTTTCTTCACTAGATTCACCCATCCTTAATGAATTACCAAAAGGTTCAGACAAATTATTAATAGGAAGCAGCCTTTACAAAAGTTGGCTTCTGCTGTTAAACATGATATGAACACTTTTGTTTTAATTGTGTTTAATTAAGGCGATCTGCAAGCAGATTGCTAAAATGCTGGAAGGGGGATAATAACACATTAAAATGCTTGATTTATTTTTAGTTTGTAAAAATAAACTTTCTAAACTATTTTTTTCTCAAATGGTAAGTAACCCCCTTCCTCCCACACCTTATTATCATGAGATGCCTTGTAATAACAGCTGAAAAATAATAAAATGGCAAGCATGAACCAGGATGAATCAAAAGAGATTCTTATCTGCAGCCTTTTAAATGTGTTATGTCTAGTTTGGAGGGGCTTTAGAAAATTTTAAATGGACTAATAGATAATAATAGCTTGCATTTATATACCAACCTTCATTCTGAATAATCCCGGTGGGCTTTATAAATTTACACTGATAGATAGCACATATATTGTATCATGATCATTTTGTACACCACCAAAATTCAGCTATGTCTGGGGAGAACTTAGCAGGCATTTTATAGTGCACCAATATGTGACATCTTCAAGTCACACTACAAGAGAAAGTTATAGAGATACAGGATAATTCCCAATGTTAAAATTTGATCATGGAATCCCCACCCTTTTAGAAATTGCATTAGTAGACCAAATATTATGTGGAGAGGGCCACTCACTCACATCCCTATTTAGCACAACATACCGTATCAGGACTAGTGGAGAGGGAAAGGCTCCTTCTACTGAGTCATCAAACTCACTTCTTGTGACCCACCATGTTTTCTGTGGAGAGCTCTCATTAAAAGGAGCACCAGTAATTGGAATTATGGTGGCACTCATGGAGGGGAAGGGAATAGAAGTGACTATCAGGGAAGGGACAGGAGAGAGAGGTTGGTGCTGGCTCAAGTGTTTGCTACCGTGGAAGCTGCAGGAGCTGGTGCTTCCAAATTCAGTGTTGCCATTTCCCAGTGGCAACTAGATTTCATAGCGCTGGACAAGAACAGTGCCTGATTAGAGGGGCATCCTCATATTCTGAACTTAACTTGTGGCATGATTGCGAAAAACATTGGTCACTACTGATTTATGAATATTTACAAAACTGTTTTCTAGCTAGTGCCTGATACTATGGCATCTATCATCTTGAACTGGGACATGAGGCATTACTTGAGAAAACAATTAGCCATAAGTTATCCTATCTTCTCTTAAAAGTAAAGAAAAATGAAACAGCCTGAAGAAGGGCATTTTGTACAAAAGCTTCTATAATATCTCTCTCAATGATATAGTTGTTCCAATAAAACATATTACCAAACACATTTTCTTTCAAGAAAAATGATGTAAGTGGTCAGCCATCATCCAGTGAGCAGCATTAAAAATTGTTATTCACCCTCTCATATACCTCCACTAACTGCTGTATACTCCAATGTGTGACACTAACACTTATGCAATGGCAAATACTTGGATAAACAACCACAAGAAAAGATGAACGTAGCCAAAGCAAAACTGATCCCTAGCCATTTACAAGCATTTAAGGTGGCAATGTTCCATGCAGCTCCTGCATGTCACTGGACTACAACTATCACTAGGACTACATGGTCAGGCAGAACATTATACTGGTCTTTCCCTAAGACATTAGAGCATTATAGTCATGTACCTTTCACTGTAATTAAGGGTCTGTCAAGAATTTCTAAACTAAAACCTCTTTTTTTTTTTTCCCTAAAGAATACAAATTCTCCTTTTAAAATTCCATTTACCTGCAGCTTGGTGTTCAATTTGTCAGCTCTGTTGCCATTTATTCTTTTCCCCACAGTACAAATTGCTTAGTCATTTTAAAATTATATAGCTGCAAAAAGCACAGATTTTTAAAAATGGTTTGGGGTGCTTTTTTTCTTGCCACACTCTGTCATACTCACACTAAAAACACCTTCATTTTTCAAAATGAAATTTAACAAGCAGCACTTAAGGGTGAGAAAGATGCTTGCTAGACTGAATTCGACTGCTCTTCACTCCTGTTCTTTATCTTTCTATTTTTACTGAGAGACAGGGGAAGACAGTTGAACGGGGAATGCATCAGAAATGGCTGGTGCTTCCAGAAGTGGGGACTACTGTTTTTTTTTTTCACCTTTTAAGCCATTGCAGCCTCCCTCTAATAGATTAATGGAAAAGCTGGCATCACTTCCCTTAAAATTTGGAAAGTATAATAGTGATTCCATAATAGAATTTTCTACGGGAAAAAATTGTCCATCCACTGACAATTCAGAATTAAGCCATCTGAGAATGTAACGTTTGAATTTGGATGTTTCAGTTTGCAAAATGTTTCTATACACTCACACATGCCTTAGGGCAGTTTGAAGCTATGCCACTCTTCCAGTTAGCAAACTTCAGTGTGATGAGTTGTTTGGAACTCCTTGAGCTCATACTTTGCCATCGTGTCCCAAATGGACTAAATGGCATGATCTGACCCATACATAGTCTTTCAGAAAAAATAGTAATTTAACTCAAACTATGATTGATTTCTTCCTTCCACTGTTCATCTGGGATTACACTGCCCCTGGTTATTCTTGCTCCTCCTTTACAGTAAGAATTTTCCAGCTGAATTCAATGAGGGAAGAACCCATATCCTGTCTGCAATACAAATATTTTTGTAATTATGGATACGGCTCCATTGTTTCATGATATGAACAACCCCTAGTATTCCTGTAGTCATGTTTACTGTCAGAGATAAAGTTCACGGTGATCCTTAAGTAGTATAAATTGGTGTCATGTCACTGAAATTAATGGAGTGACATCAGACTACACTGACAAGATATTTGAAATCATGCAGTGCATTGGGCACTCATATGGTCGTGTACTTTAAATGTTCAGCCAGATGCTGATGAAGGACATTTGGACATACATTTAAAAACAAAGGAGAAGAAGAAGAAAAGAAGAAAGGCACTTCTATTCTCCTTCCTATTGTCTAGTGTACTCATTGCTTAGACGATTGCTTTCCTTTTTCTACTTCATTTTATATCCTTATTCATTCAATAGCAGTACTAATTAACTATCTAAGTGCTTATATACTAAGGTGCAGGTATCTATGTAAAATAGCTATTTGGCATCCAGTTCGATATATAGGGGATAAAATCTTGTTTAGTGCAATGTTTCTCGAAGTTTATGGTCTTTAATCTACAAACAGGCTAAAATATTTTCCAATAACCTTTCATATCTTGATAATGTGTTCCCTTGGAATGGCTGTTGTATTTGGATCCCAAGGATCAGCAGCAGATTTAGAAATTATGAAAGAAGGGTGATGTATCATAGAGATTTGTGGCCTGGGTCTGGTCAGTGTTAGCTGCTGAATGTGTAATTAGAGCAGGAAATGTAGAATAAAGAGCTACAGCCATCTTTGATTATGGCATGTCAAGGTCAGATGGCTGTCAAGTAACAGGACAGTTCTCTTAGGTTGTAAGCTCAAGCCGTCTTTTCTTTAACCACTCTAGAAAATATAAACTAGCCAGTATTTTTTTTTATCATGAAGTAGTGTGACATCTTTAGTTATTTAGGGCCACTGAAATGAAATGTAACACTTCGCTTTCCCCTTTTTACCCAGTCACCTAACTCAAGGAAAATTGAAGTGCCGTTATCAAGGGACCAATTAAGAAGATTTTACCACAGAAATGATAATCACTCTTTGCACATGTTCCTATTAAGCTGCTGTCTGCCAGTTCCCTCCCAGGCAAATGCCATATACCTCACCAATATCACTTTCTCATATGTGATATTCAGAAACCTTTCCTTTTAGCTTAAAGTCACATATTCACCTTAAACATGAGTTAACAATACATCCTGGAGAAGATCACAGTCTGCCATTATCTTGAATATTTGATCTTAATAGGGTCTGACTGCACTTCAAACAAGTTAGAATAAAGTGTGCAAAACTATCAGGGCTGTATTAAAAAATGGTAACTACAATCTTTGATGTTTTGATTCCTTTCTTATTCATACAAAGGCGAGTGTGAGCTAACAGAATTTCCCCCGCTACTCAAAGCAGCAGGTTGCAAATCCTGAAAACTACAAAAGCATTTTGCCAAGAGATTGTAGCTCCAAATTAACCTGCAGTTGATTGAAGGCCTACACTTTATTGTCAAAATTGTATTTAAAAGTATGATTTGCTATAACTTATGATGTAATTCACAACATTTGAAGAAGGGGAAAATGATTCATATTCACTTAGAAGGATAAAATTCTAGGCTTTCTGGAAAGCAAAATGGCTCGTGTCCAAACAAGCCATTCTTTGAGGGATATTTTTCTCCTGTAATCACCGTCTACTGTATGTGTTTCATGCTTCTAATCGCAGTACCTAAGCAATGGTGATATTAACCCTTATGAGTTATATGTAGACATGGGAGGAGTTGGGGCTATGCATTAAAACAATGTTTACATTATATTGTAGGTCATCAGATAATATTAGGTAAATATACTGACACATTTTTTCCCACTGGTCATAAGAACGTAGGGAATGTCACATGGTCAGACTAGCACAGTATTCTATGTCTGACAGTGGCAGAGGTGAATGATAGAGGAAGACCACTGAACTGGATACACCTACAGCAACCCCTGGCCCACGGAGCCAAGGCATCTGGCCTGCAGCGTTCCCCACAGGTTGGGTAACTCGACAGTGGAGAAGTGGTAACAATGAATACTGCTACTCTTCCCCCACTTCCAAATTCCCAAGCTGTGTACAGCCAGATTGAGCCTGGGCCATGCCCCCTCCCCTGTGCAGCTAGGTCAGGGCTGAGCCATGCCCCTTCTACCCATACAGCCAGATCAGGGCCAGGCACACCCTCTCCCCAACAATGGCTTTATTGGGGTTGGACCACAGCCCCTAACCTGCATGGCTAGATCCAGCTTAGATCATATCCCGTCCCCAGTCCAGGTGGCCAGACTGTGCCCTGCCATACCCACTGGATCAGGCCCACAGACTGGATCTGGCCTCCAGAAGAACACCTCCCATCTGGCCCTTGAGGGAAAAAGGTTGAGCACCAGTGGTCTACAGAGAGCTATTCCCTATAGCTCTCTGGCATCCACAGAGATGCCAGAGGAAACTTCTTCAACCATTCTGTTCAATGACTATTAACAGATCTGTCATCCATGCATTTGTCTAGTACGTTTTAAACATGGCAATGCTATCTGCCTCTACCACCTCCTGAATTCCACAAGTTGTGTAAAAAAAGTAATTTCTCTTGTTAGTTCTAGCTTTTGTCTCCTAGTAATTTCAGCGAGTGTCCCCTAGTATTCTAGTATTCTGGGACTTGGTGAACAACCATTCCAGTCTATGTGCCTCATAATTTTATAGACCTCTAGGAAGAGCTTTAGCCTTTTAGTCTCTCCTGGAATGGCAACTGCTCCATAATCCTGATCATTTTGGTCACAGAACAAACTGCTCACAAGTAAATGTTTTCTTCCTTCAATCTATTCTTCTCTTAAAGACTGTAGTGAATGCCCTTGAGGCTTGCATGGGTCCTTTTGAAATTCTAGCAGAGTTGTGTAAAATTTTTCTGTTAATGCCACAGTCTTGTTCCTTCTTCTCCTCGTTATCCAAAGCCAAGAAAGACTTTTAACTCACAGATTTCTTTGGGTGATATACAATACTACTACTAATAATAGTAACTCTTACAATGCACATATGTAACTGAAAGCCAAACGACTACACACATATTTTTTAAATCAATTCCTATAACATTTTAAAGGGGTCTAATTGTTCTTATGAAACACACTCTAGCTAGAGGATGAGCTGTAGTACTAATGCCAAAAATGAAGGCAAATTATATACTGTCTCTTATGGGATCAGTACAGGGATATTTTTAGTAGCAGGAATTTCATTAGCAGAATGACAACTAGTTTTCACTTCAGTTCAGAAGAAGTCTGAGTCAACAGAAGCCCATTCTCTTTCTTATATTGGTTAGGCAGAGATGTAAAAAAAGTTATTGACTTGTCTATGTCAGAAAAGAGATCTAAAACATGACATCTGAGTGCTCAAATGCATTTTTATCTTTTGACTGAGATAGGGTTGTGGCTATAAGGGAAGGGAAGAGATGAAACAGGTGCTCTTGCAGCTAAAACATTCTGCCACATGTCCCTTCCATACTCTGTGAGGCTCTGCTTGGCTGATTTTTCAGTTTCCTCCACGTATGCATTCCCAGTACATAGGACTGTTGCATTACTACATATTTTTGCACACCATGCTCCCCTAAATAAGAATTACACCTTGTTTTGGAAAGGAAAAATAAAGAATTTTTTTTCCCCAGAGTCTTACCTGATAGCATGGGCTCACTATGGCTAAACACTTCCAACAGCATGCAGAAGGGGTGAAGTCCAATCCTCACTACACTCACCCTTTCCTTACAGTTGCAAAACTAAAAGTCTAACCCTGTCACCACCACTTGGACAAAGGGGCTCAACTCAACTGAGCTGAGGGACTCCTAACTGTGGAGGCCTTCCATGCATCCTCTCGAGGCTGGGATATTACAGCTGTCATGAACATATACACAGGTAAGCAACAGGGGCCAGGGTAATGCTGAAAGTAGGGGGCCAGTGCACACATCCTCAGGAGGCCTCAAATGCCTCTACACAAATGCTCGTAGTATGGGAAACAAGCAAGAGGAACTTACCCTCCTGCTAGCTGACACCAACCCAGACATTGTGGGGCTCCCTGAAACATGGTGGGACCCAATGCATGACTGGGAGGTGAATATCAAGGGCTACAGGCTGTACAGGAGGGATAGGACAGGGAGGAAAGGTGGAGGTGTGGTGCTCTACATTAAAAAGGAATACATATCCTCGTCAATTAGCAAAGAATCAGAGGGGGGAACTTTGAAGTGCTCTGGGTTAGTACAAGGCAGTCGAGGGGAAAAAGATTTAATGGTGGGGGTCTACTACAGACCACCCAACCAAGGGGAAGAGCTAGACCAGGAATTCTTAAGTCAGCTCACAGAGGTAGTTAGGTCAAAGGATGTGGTCATCATGGGTGACCTACACTTTCCAGA
>NW_017728947.1:37849695-37868214 GCF_001723895.1 Crocodylus porosus
AGAGGGATGTGGACAGCATGGAGAGGGTCCAGAGGAGGGCCACTCACATGATCAGGCGGCAGCAGGGCAGGCCCTATGAGGAGAGGCTACGGGATCTGAACCTGTTCAGCCTCCACAAGAGAAGGCTGAGAGATCTAGCAGTCTGTTACAAACTAGTCAGAGGGGGCCAGCAGGCATTGGGGAAGTCCCTGTTCCTCCGAGCACCGCCAGGAGTGACCAGGAATAACAGTCACAAGCTGGCAGAGAGTAGATTTAGGCTAGATATCAGGAGGCGCTACTTCACGGTCAGGGCGGCTAGGATCTGGAACCAGCTTCCAAGAGAAATGGTACTGGCTCCTACCCTCTGGGTCTTTAAGAGGAGGCTAGATGTACACCTTGCTGGGGTTGTTTGACCCCAGCACTCTTTCCTGCCATGGCAGGGGGTCGGACTCGATGATCTGCACAGGTCCCTTCCGACCCTAGAAACTCTGAAACTATGATCCCCTCCACCTCAGGGGTGTGTGAAACCCTCAAATCTGGGAGATTGTGGCAACTGCATCTTCTAGTGCCAGGGGCTCCACACAGTGGCTGGAAAGAGAGAACAGCCCTAGCAGCCATTCCAGCATTCCCATGCCTCCATTCAGGCATGAAAATGAGCTTAAAATATGAGTTTCAGGTTTGGATAGCTAATTTTTGGGAAAAGCTATGCACATTATTTGAGTAAATACAGTAATCGTTGCTATATCTTGTGCAACAAAACTTGATAGCACACATAGAAGGACATGGTTCTTTTTCCAATATAAATACAGGTATAATACAACTAATGACTTTAGTAAGTCAAGAATGAGGCTTACAGCAATAAGTTTGGGCTGCTTAGTAGATATGTGGATATCTTAATAAGAATAAGAGAAATTATGTTTATTTCATAGATGCTTATAAGGATTAGGTGCCCAATTATCATTAAATTCTAGTGATGTATGGTGCCAATGCTTTTAAGGCCCTTCAAATACCCAAAACCATATTTCTATCTATTGTTATTACTGACTCACTTCTTGTAGACATGGCTGAAACGGGAGATGTGGATCTTATGAATAAATTTAGATGAATGGGTAGTGGTTTGGAAACATACAAATGTAAGGATATTCTGTGACAATGGGTCAGAATGGAGGAAGAAATAATGTGAGAAAGCAGATAAATAAGTCATCAGCCCCACTGGTATCTATACTCCAAAATGAGTGACGCAAGAGCAGCCTTAATCAGTCTCAGGCCAGGGGGGCCAGAAAGGGGAAAGTTACTAAAGGCCCTGGAGGAAAGGATAAATAAAGAATTAATAAAGAGTCAAATTCTAAAATACTATATTTGGATATAACTAGAACCAGTTGAAACCAATTTAGTAATATTTTCCATCTGTTAATTGCCTGCAGTTCCATGGTGATTTTCCTAAATGTATTTGTTATTCTTTAGTTCTATTATATGTACATCTTCAGGCTTATGAGTAAAATACAACATCACATCATTGTAACAAAACAAATGAGAGAAGGTATGAACAAATTTGGCTGTACAGGTTACTTGGATTTTCCCTTTGCTTTTGAGAACATTTTCCCCACTATTTGCCCAGCTACAACTAAGGTGAACAATGTGCCTGTCATATCCCCACCTGATGGTATCTATACAGAAAAGATAGCCTCCTACTATGTATAATTAACAAATTAACTTGCTTAATATAAGTAGCAAAAGTTTGTATGGCAGTAGTGAAAATTACAGGTAGAAACCCCACTGAAGAAACATGTTGGGAATCATTACATATACTGGGTTGAGGCTGATTTATTCTTAAAGCACAACAGAAAAGCTTCCTGCCTCCACATTAAGCAGCTAAAAATGATTCTCCTGTATTAAAGGGCCGTACAAAGATGAAAAAAGCAGTTCTTCACATTTCATTATTAGAGCTTACTCATTATTGCCATTGACTCATGTGGTATGAAAACAAAAGTAAAAAGGTCCTACACCAACTGAATACCACCCCCCAAATGTTCTTTCATAACTATGAATTACTTGGAATCTTTGATTTATGGTTAAATATCTCTTTAACCCACATGGCTTATCTACTATTTAAGAGCAAGGCAGGTAGACAATACAAATCCTAGGGCCTGCCAGGGAAATTTAATTTCAATGAGAAGTCATGTCTTCTTTTTAAATTGCTTGTTCTTGTTAATTATTTGCTACTGTTATTTTATATGTCCCCCTTCTTCCTCCTCCAAGTCTGCCTACCAATATAACCTACAGAAGATTGCTACGCAACACAATACAATGCACAAAATGTCTTTCAGAAATAATAAACTATAAAAAAGCTAGTAAAAGTGGTGCTTTTTATTAAAGCTAATGCTAGGAAACACTTTTCAAAAGCCCTTGGTGGACTGGTATTTTTTTTATATATCAATCTATATAATTTAATAGAAAATGTTCTTCATGCTACAGAATTCTAAGAGACAGCCCAAAACTAATACTAGTGCTGGTTAAATTCTATGAATAACATACTGGTGCCAACTAATACAAAGACAAAACTTCCACTGGCTTTATTAGGGTCAGGAATAATTCTAGAGAATTTAATGGAAATTTGTTTAAATTCTATAAGAGCTCTCCTGTTTTCATCCTTGTTAAAAGATAAAGCATTTAATAAAATATGAAGATTCTTTCTCTTACTTTTTCTTTCTCTCTCCCTCTCACCCACACACACACTTTCATCCTGGTATTTACCCAAAGGGCTAAATAAGAATATCCGCTCAAAACCTCTGCACCCTGCCCCTTTTCACCCCATAAGTCGCAAAACAACTTCTAATGCTATAATAATATGTTGATTTGTACAACAGAAGACTAAACCCTACAATGTGGCACAAGGTGAAAACAAGGGAAAATGATACTATTACCGTGGCCCCTGAAGTGGCAGAGAATTTTCTATGAAAAATTTGCCCAACTGATCTAGGAAGAAAACCATATCCCTCGGTAGCAAGAAAATAAAGTAACCCTCGACAGTCCCTCCCAAACTGACGAGAGAGAAAAATTACTTTCTGAATTACTTCTCTGAACACAGAGAACACTTGACACCTGAGCAAGACCCCACACCCAGCTACTGAGAGGTACCTCACTGTCAAAAGCAAAAACAGTGCCATGTTTAAAACCATGGTTTTCACTTCCCTGAAGATCAGGAGTGAGCCAAAAGCAGGGCCCCACCACTGATTGGTGGAGGGGTGGAAGGACAGGGGCACACAGAAACTTGCAAGATTCAAGGAGCTGCAGCACACTTCACTTCTGCCATAAATTTGGTAGGATCCTAATCATAATCCTGTGACTGTACAAGGACGGTAAATTTATCCTGATTGTTCCTCCGCTTCTCACATTAGTATATAAACACTTCAGGTATCTAACTGATTGTCCTATCTCCTCCCTGAAAACGTTGCTAAGGCTTCTGCTATTAATTTCCCTTACTAATGAACCTAGTTTAAAGCCTTCCTCACTAGGTTAGCAAGCCTATATGTGAGGACCCTCTTCCATCTCTTTATCAGGTGGACCGCTTCTCTTCCCAATAGTTGTTTTATGAACAGAACCCCGTGGTCAAAGAAGCCAGAGTTGGTGACACTATCTATGCAACCACATGTTGATTTCCAGGATGCATCAGCTGGGCCTTTACCCTTGACTGAAAGGATTAATGCGAACACCATGTGGACCCCTGTCCCCTGCACTCCTGTACCCAGAGCAATACGTTTACTTCTGATCCCTCAAGTTCACCCCGGCAGTATCATTAGTTCCCACATGGATGAGCATCATAAGATAGTAGCCAGAGGGCCGGATGCAGCATGGCAACCATTCCATGACATCTCTGGTGTGGGCTCCTGGCAAGCAGCAGACCCCCTGGGCTAACAGATGAGGCTTCCACACAGATGCCTTCATGCTCCACAGGTGGGAGTCATCCACCCCCACCACCCTTCACTGCCTCTTGGAGTGATCTTTATCTTGCCCCACAGTGGTGCATGACTTGGTGTCTCCTGTTGCCTCCTTCTCATCTGATGCCAGGGCTTCAAACCTGTTCTCCAGCTGGACAGCTGCAGGATCATCAGAGGAGTGCTATCTGTTGCCAGAGATGACAAGCTGATGGCACCTTTCAGAGTGCCTGTGTCATCTGTGTCTTTCAATGCACTTTCTAGCTGTCCCTCTTCCAAAATATGGGAGGTCTCTTTGTGCCCTGAGTCAATGAAGGCTTCATGCTTGCAGATGCCTCTGGGCCTGTCCATCTCTTCTGGCAGCTCCCTTATCTGATTCCTGAGAGAACCCACCAGGAGGCATGCCAGAGCTAGCACTCCTTTACCCCATTATCCCTATCAGGGATATGCAGGCTGCAGTCCCTGCAAAGCCAGATCAGAACATGGGTGGAAGCTTTGGTGAACAGCATCTGTATCTGGACAGAGCCTGCACATGCACAGCCAGAAGAAGAGATGGCAGTGGCATAGGATTTGGCATTGCAATGTCTGCTAGCTGGTTAATTCTCCTGATAGCTCTTTCTTCGTCTTCTTCTACTACTTCCTGAAAAACTCTCTTTTTCTCCTTTACATGTTTCAACTCAGTGAGCTTACAGTGGAAGAAGGCTAAGAAAGAAAGTGTCCAGGCAAAATCCTATTCAAGCTCCCCTGTTTGCAGGCCCCTAGGTCACTATGTTCTGGCAAGTCTGCCATTTCTGCCTAGACAAATCTCACCTCCACGTTCACACTGCAATCAACTGCAGTCAGCTCAAGCAGTTGCTGGGCATCGTAGCTGAGAGCTCCTCCCTGCTTATGTCTCCAAACAACCCTGTAAAACGGCTCCCAAACTGAAGCTACACCACCAAGCCTTCCTACGCACCAGCACCCACAAGCCCTCTCCCCAGGCAAACATGGTTTCCTGTTCAGCTCCCAAGCAGGGGTCCTATTCAAATTCTGGCTTGTTTTCTAGCTTGTTCACTGGTCCTGTGTCTCTGGATCTTGAGGCTAAATACAAAATAACAGAAGAAAATTTAAATAGTGTAACAAGTTTTGTTAGACGATGATCAAGGGAAATTAACCTAATTCAGAAAGGGCTATCACAACTTTTTAACCTGACATTCCTTGCACACATACACCACGTAATCCCTATAATTTAAACCAAAGCACATTCCTAACACTCCCTATCAAAATAGCCTCAAAACCCCCATATTATTACAAGTCTACAGTCCCTCAGTATAAGCATTCAAACACTTACATTGAAAGCATTTCCTCTAATTTCAGTCTCTGCCTTAGACCCCATACCAGCAGGGAAGTCAGAAAGACCCATGACACCAGACATTCCCCTCAGATACAAATAACTCATATGCTGATTGAGTCTCCTTTATTTTTCTCTTGGAAACAGCAAAAATTAAGCACCCAGAGCTCATAGCACAAGCTTTAATTTCTAACTCCACCACCACTCTTATCCTATTATACTCCTTTCTCCATGAACTTATCAGGCTTTATCTTGAAATGGTCCTTTAACACATTACTTTGTTTGGGAGAGACTGTTACAGAACTTCATTTATCTGATGCTTAGACCTTTTATCGTCCAGTCTAAATTTATTTTGACCAAGTTATTCCCATTTATAGTATTACTCTTTAAATAGCTTCCTGGTATTTACCACTTGAACATAGGTACAAAAAAAAAGATCTTATCACATCTCAATTTTTTTTTCCTGGTCTAAACAAGCCAGGCTTCTTCCCTTCTTCTAAGATTTCAGTAGGAGTAAGGCACTTAAAGATTTCTAAGGATTTTGGTCTCAGCATTTTCTTTTCCATATAAACATGCAACTGTCTATGAAAGACTGATAATAAAACCTTTTGTTATAAAATGGGAGCTAATAGATTAGAGGCAATGGAAGAAGAGTAGGCTCTAAACATGTTGGTTGATAGCAAAAACAATGAACTTCCAATGTGAAGCAGATGTAAAAAGGAAAAATGTAAGATGTATTTTCACTGCATTCAGGGAAATACAGGACATTGTACCTTAATTCAAGACATTAATATGACTTTATTTAGAATATTATTTACCGTTTTGGTCGCTTGTGTTCAAAAATGATTAATTTAACTAGGGCACAAAGGAGGGCTAGAAGGTTGTCTAAGAAAGTAAGAATCCTATCCTACATCAAAAATTTAGGGTCTCAAAAGGAGCAGATTAAGTCACTTGCTTACTTTGTCACTATAGACTAGCTTTGTTCCAGGATAGTCACATGCAACCCATTAATTTTAAATCTAATTATGCTTTACTGTTCAGCACAAATGCACAAAATGTTATGCATCCAAAAATATATTTCACAGTGTTTTCCTTTATGGAAACATCTGCCGTACCTATTTTTAAATCAAGGACCCAATATTATGTCTTCACTGAAATGAAGCTATCTTCTGCACAGTGAACCAAAAGAGCCATCCTCTAATGGTGTCCTGCATAAGGACAAAGAAAGAGAGGAGAACTCCATTTAAGTCCTCAGGTACAATAAAAGTTCTCATCAAATATGTCTATTACTTCTTCTTATGAAGAAAACAGGTTTGACATTAGACGTGACAAATGAATGTTTGAAGAAAATTAATTTCTCAAAGCTTTAGTTATTGTATTTGATGGACATACATCCCAGTTACTCTTTCAGATGTAGTAACGTCTGACAACAGGTCAACCCACCGCAGAAAAGAACTCTGTACACTGGATTTAAAATTCAGTCTCACCACTCTAAAATATTGTACTGCTCTGAGAACCTCACTTCATGCTGTGAGTTAAGACTCTGATACCCCTGTGAAACCCTGTAGGATCTTCATGCCCACAAGTGGTAAGGTTCTAGGTTTGCAGCTCATCTGAAAGATGAAAAGTCTTCCAGCACCACGCTGGGACATTCTTTCTGCATGTACTAAAAAGGAAACTTGCTTCTGAGTGAATTATTGCCATAAGCCTTGCAGTGCTTGACCTGCTACATGGAACTTTCCCATTCGTTCACTGACCTACTTCAACCCTGGTTAGTTTATGAGAACTACAGAGATCAGAACTCTAAATCACCTGGCTTCCAAATCATAATTAGCATAGGCTTTCCATCAAAATGAACATAGCTGAAAAAAATTAGTAGAGATCAATATTTTCCAAAAACACGTGATCCATACAACACAGAAATCACTATCAGCCTCTAAAAATAGCCTTCGGGTGCACAATGCTTTCATAACCCATTAAGCTATCTTAATTTGTACAGCCTTATCAGGGTTCTGCCATTTCAATAGGCTGCAGAGGCCCGTTATCTGAACATACAGCCTTCTATACTGGTGACTCTGCAATCAACAATAAAATATAATGAAACAACTGTAATAGCACAGTGTCCCCGCTTGAGAGGTATGTAATTCAATAAGTTTTGGTAGTTCTAGTTCTTCCTAGCTTAGGCAATACCAGGAATGCTTGCCCGTGTTTTCCATTATGATAAATTTGAGGCATTTCAGTGATACACATAGATATAGACTCTGCCATACTTTCTTTGAAGCAGCAAGTACTAAATATGAGGAACCATTAAACTACCTGGGTCAAATGCATTCCTCAGGCCTACCAACTTGAAAACTAAATTATGTTTGGTGTAGCTAACAGACTTTTTTTTTTAACTGTCCCTGCTCCCATTTGGGGGCACTATATTCTTAGCTCCATGATTCTTTGGTGAGTTCTTGCTTTTTTCCAAGGCCAACCCAACCTTATCCTTATGTGAAAATCTTCAGCCCCTGCTGAAAAGACAAGAAAGTGTTTGCAGGGCTCATGATTAAAGAAAAGCTTAAAACATTATCCCACAAGTATCAACAACAAAAAACTCATTTGGTATTTTCAAATATCCTTATTTAAGCTAATCTTATATTTTTGCAGCAAATTTGTAAATCATTTACAAAATATAATAATTTTAAATTATTTGCACAATTAAATTGAAACATTTAACCCCCACAAGAACAGAGCTGGGTTTTTTTGTAGAATTAAGGAATCCCCTGTTGCTTTTCCAGCCCAAAGGCAAGGAGGCCAGAAAATTAAACTAACTTGACTTTGAATTCCTAAAACTCAGTTGCATTTTAAATAGAAAAGAATGAAGAAATTCTGTAAAGCAAAATACACTTTTAACATAATTTCATTTTTAATAAATACATTTGTTATCACTTGTCCAAAAAGGCAGTATTTTCTTTAAAAATGTAGGCTTATTACCTTATCTCCATTAGGTTTGTATGGGCATGTCCACACATCACCATATGGTGAAGTTGCTACAGCACCATGCTTTTGAGAGTACTAAAGCATAGCGCAGTATGGAAACTTACTGCTCTGTTCACACGGTGTATGGATAGATTTTGCAGCTGCATCACCATAACAGTGCGCTATACCTGAGGAGCACATTACTTTGGCAACAAAGCTGGCAATCATGTCTAGAAACAGGTGATCACTATGTCACCAGAGCACATCCTACGGTGATGTAGCGCATCACCACATCACCATAAGTTGACATGTAAATGTGCCCTATGTTTTCCACAGAGCTAATTTTCCAGCTTTTCAGCCTGAAAGTCAGAGTGGATTACAGATTCTCTATGGACATTACATACATACGAGGCAGTTTCTCATCAGGTGCAGAATATAGTTTTAATGAAAGCACTGAAGTTACAACAACCCTACACTGTGTGAAAATTGGGCTCATGAGCCTAATAATGAGGAATATTATAAGGATAAAATATCTAGAGACCAATGTGTCTCCATTTTACATATAGAAATAGTACAGAGAAGTCAGTGGGCCTAAGTAGGCCAGGGCAAATGGGGCAACCACAATGGGTGCCAAGTGGTGGCATGGGGAGCAGGTGCAAAAAAAGCATCTGCTGCCAGCAACCACACAAATTGTAAATTGTGATTGTGCAAGCAAATGGAAATTGCCACTGCTTCTATGCCCCAGGCTCCCAGCTGCATCCTTATGCTGCTGCATGAGGTTTAGGGTTGATTTTGGAAATATGGCAAGGCAGGCACGGTCCAACACAAGGGGCTGGCTTGGTTACATAAATACAGAGGAGAGGGGTGACACAGACAGAACTCTTACTTAGCTGCCTAACCAGTGTGAAATGCCCACAGCTAACTAGTGTGACTAATCACCAGTTTTGGGTCAGGAAGAAAATTTCCCTAAATCAGTTTGGCAGGATCCTTTTCTTCTTTCTACTCCTGCAGTATGTGGAATGGATTGTCCACTGGGCCCAGATGAACCCTAATCAATTACCTTCCATTTCAGGTGCCCTTCATTGCCTGAGGACTGAAAGGCTTTGTTCTAGCTAAAATCAATGTATGAATATCCAGGTGAAAGATCATGGTTTATGATATATAGGTCAGATAATCAGACTAGATAACCTAGTGGTCCTTTCTGGCCTTAAACTATAAAGCAGTGTCCAGATGAGCAGCGGTGTGTGGTTTACAGTGCCACAGGCTTCTCTGTGGTGCCACAAACCACGTGCATTGCATGTTAAACCATACACAGCATTGCTAACTTGCATCATGGGTGCAAAATTTGCTAATGGAATTTCCCCAGGAAAAAATTGGAAAAAACTGGCACCAAGCACATGAAAATAGTGTATACCTTGACAAATGCAGAGATGGGGGAGCAGGCAGCCCATAGCTGCCTACTCCCCTGTCCCCACACTGTACCTCAAAGTGAGGGATCCGGAGTGCATGGAGACTGGGGAGGATGTAACCCAGGGCTGGGGTGCAGGGTGCTCCAGCCAGCCTCCCACCCCTGGCCTCCACAGCACATGGAGTGCAGCTGGGATCCAGGAGGAGCTGGGCAACAAAGGGCCTGAAACAAGGGCACATGCAGGGGCAAGTGTTGTGCACAAAGTAGTGGCACAAATTTATGCTGTTACTATATGTGCCACTGCAAGTGCATGCCCCTGCTTGTCTAGACAGAGCCCAAGAGTCCACGCTGCATTTCTTTCAGCTCTAGCAACACTACCTCCTAGCCTGCTTGCCCATCTCTGCCTGAAAAGATTTTTGAACTGTACAATGCTGCCAAAAAGGCTACCTGGAAGTGTGTATACGGGGAATACAAGAAAAAAAAAAACTGTTGGTGTGTTTGGGCACACATGAAAATGTATGTGAGATAAAGACCAACAAAGTCCTCTCTTATGTCAGGTCTTTGAGCAGCTACCCAACTTTGCTGACACCATGTACTGGCCTGGTTTCTTGATTCCTAGATTGTTAGGGGTTGGAAGGGACCTTGCTCTAGGCAGGATTAAAATTTTAAAAACTGATTGAGACATTACATTTCTTCCAGCTAAAGTTTGTTACAAAATATTTTAGAGTTTTATTGTTGGTTCTATAAACCAAAGTAATTGTGCGATTATCCGAGACATTAATTGCATAAGAGACTTTTAATGGAGATGGGTGCGTGCACCTGTGCATGCACATGTGTGTGTTATAACACCTATACCTTCATAACTCTTAAAAGTAAGAGGGAAAGTGTTTTCGAAAGCAACAGGAACAAGCAGATTAAACAGCAATTATTTCTGAACATGAGGGCCAGGACTCCAGGGGAGCCCATTAACATGAATCAACAATAACTTCACCCTCTTTCATAGCATTCTAAGATGATTTTTTCCCCTATCTCACTGGATACAGGTTGTAATTATTTGGCTGTGTCCTTCAGACAGACCCTATGCTGCTGTAGTCCTGTTTATGTTTTACTGAAACCAGGGACTGGTGTGGTACCCCTGCCTAATACATTCAACAGCACTGCAGCTCTGTTCCACCTGATACGGAGGTACCTGACTTAATACACAGCTCTTTTAGGAAAAGAATCCTACAGCTCTGGTGAGCACAATATGAATTACATCTCATCTACTTACTGAGTGGGTATGCTGTATGTAGCCTTACCTCCTAACAAGGCCTGTTGTTAACCAAGAATACAGTTCTTTAGTTGCCATTCTAAATAGCTTATATTCATACAATGCTTCATCTAAGAACCTCTTAGATTAATAATAAAACTACACCACCTAAAAATTAAATTACTCATCCAAAATCACACAGCATACCAGTAATAGAACTGAGACTTGAACATTGTTTTTTTGACTCACCACCCACCACCTAATCCAGGGGTGGCCAGCCTGTGGCACATGGGCCACAAGTGGCACGGGTAGCTTGTGTATGTGGCATACAGCAGATAAGGGAGGGAACAGGCAACATAGTGGTAGATATGACAGGGATTACAGGACAGAGCAGTAAGAGCAGCAGACTGGGGAGGGAGAAGGGATTGGAGTGGTACTTAGCGAAGGTATGGGGTTAATTTGTAGCATGCCTGCCAAAAATGATGGCCCACGCTGCCATAATCTAATGACAGAGCCTACCACTTAATATAGTTTTCTTGTAACTCATCTTCACTCCAGCTGTTCCAAATCAGAAACCAATCCTAAACTTCTCCCTGGTCCTTTGCACTGATCCAGGCTCTCACATATCAGGTAAACAGGGTCACTTGACTTCACTACCTGTTCAACCACAAATGACATACTCAGAATTTTATGTTTTTTCTTCCTAAAACAGACATTATACTGTATTATAACCACCATCAGATCTACCTTAAGCAGCTGAAAAATAAAGTGATAATTTACTGCTGCCTTTGAATGCTTTTCTCCTTGCATTTATCAATAATAGTATTACCATAAAAGCCTCATAAAAAGTACTAGCCTCCCTTTCCTACTGAAGGAAAAAAAAAAACTTACAGACAATCTTCCACTGTAATAAGGTTTAATTTTGTAAGACCTCCAAGCAGAAAACAAATTTCAGGGCCACCTGGTCAATATTGGGGAAGGTCAGTGACCTAAGACTGTCAGAGGCAGACAGAATACCTAGCATGAGTACCAGCTCATGTGTGATATGTAAAGACCTTCAGGCAATTTGTTGTGCCTTATGGGGTGGAAAGCACTGCAGCCTCAGTGACAAGCCAGAGCAGTGATAAACCCATGTTATAAAGCTAATCGAGAACTTTGCTCATCATTTTTGCTTAATGGTAGTGTAAGGCAGACAAAACAAGGGAAAACTGTTCTTGAAATAGCTGTCATTTTAGTATGTGCCATAAAATGTTTTATTGGGCGGGGGTGGAGTGGGCAAACTGAAGAGATGAATTAACATTGCTTATGGTGACTAGCAGGGGGAACCTGTTTTTCATCAGGTTTTATATTGACTGCCCGAGGAGATTATTGAGTCAAGTAGTATGTATGGATTTTATTAAAAAAAACAAACTGGTTAATGTCATAACCATTATCATTATCCATACTTACACCTGTTGTAGAAGAGTTTTCATTGTAACAGATATAAAGGAGATCCTTTACTGAGGTTGGATGGCATGCATAGACCCTGGGGTTCTCCTTGTGTGTTTAGTTTCCAGATTGATTAAAAACAGCCTGAGCTGTCTGTCATCATCACACAAGGTTTCCTAAAGTTCTAGTTTGGATTCAAGTCTCCAAAGGGACTCACTGTGCTAAAAATAGGGGTAATCACACTTTAATTTCAGGTCATAAACTGAGTGCTAAAGGATCAGAGACCAAATCCCTTTTCCTCTCACATAAAGCACAACATATTTCTGTGGCTATACTATGTGATGTTTTCAGTTTCATTTGAAGCGTCAAGTATTGGGCACTCCTGGAGGCAAGACACTGGACTTAATGGTTGTGTGAGCTGATCCAGTAAGGCAAAACCTATGCTCCTCTCCAGCATGCTGCTAGATCTCTCTGTCTAACTGCAGCTGCCACTGTAGTGATCATATTGTGTGCAATGGTGTGTCTGCCTTAGGGAATTTATGGGCATGCACTACAGGCAATGGGGGAGGGGGATGTGTGTGGGGTAGACAAATCAGCCAGGATGTATAGACATTTTGAATCACTGGCAATCCCCCCCGGGGCTGTGCTGTAGAAAAAAAAAAAAGTGAGGGAGTGAAGGAGCTGACAGCTGACACACTGGATGATCAGTTTCTTCCTGAAATGAGGAAAGTAAAACAACACTCAACAGTGATGAAAAGAAGTAAAAAAGCAGTCCTGAACTATCACTTCTTTCAGTGTTCCAGAGATTGGCTTAGTGCCCAATGCAAAATTACATCTGAACTCTCACACAGTCTGAGCAGCTCCAGGAAAAAGGCAGGGCCGAGCAAGGACTTTAAGAGCTGAGCTGCCCATTTTCATTTGATCCTAAAAGCAGTTCAAGTTCTCAACACAAGGATTCAAGGATGCAATGCAAAACTAAACCTTATAAATAAAAATATTACTTTATACTGTTTTAGGTAAATTTAGCGGAGATTAAAGGTGCTGAAATGACCATGAAGGAGGCTGCTTACTAACCAAGGAAATGGGCAACTATTAGTAATGTTTCTCCAGTGATGCCCTCCCATGTGTGTGCCTTGTCATAAACCTGGAGGGACCAGTGGACACTTTTCAATATTTTGCAATGAAGCCTTTAACATTCACTGATATAGGATGTCATTGGGGCTAAACTCATAACAGAAGTCTAGACGAGGAATGGATGAGTGTACAGATAATATCAACATCCACAGCTACTGTCAGGATCTTAAAAATAACAACTCAACATTTTAAATAAAGGCTACAAACTCCCAAGCTTCAAAGAAACAGCTGATCTCTTCTTGGTGGGACCCTGAAGGCAACTTCCTCGGGGCATAGTTTATTCCACCCTGCAAACGATAGGGTTTCTTACACTTTCCTTCAAATAAACTGATATTAGCCACTCACAGACAGGAGAATGGATTAGGTAGACCCCCTACGCTAGTATGGCAATTCTATATTCTTTGCATTCCTCTCCATGTTGAGGTACATATAAAAGAGGGATACAAATTAATTCCAACTTCCAAGGAAGACAGCTATGTTTTCCATGATAGAGCACTACTTCTCTATGATCTAAAATAACATGAGTCCTCAAATGCATTTCACTGAGAAAAAAAAAAAAATCATTGTTTCAAATTCAGTTCCTCCTCACTTGTTTGTCAAAACTCACATTTTTTGTGCAACAATAGCTGAAATTACCTGTCTATATGAGTAGAGCCGTCAGCTGTTCTTTAATCTGCTTCATAGCCACTATACATGTATAAGTGCTTTAAAATAATCAGGGGTGTAGTTTGTAGCCATGTTGGTCTAAGGACATAGGCAGACAAGGTTCTTTGCATGAATATGATATCTAATAAAATATATCAGATTCACACAAAGAACCTTGTCTGCTTAAAATAATCAATAACATGGACTCAGTGCTTGTTAAAAAAAAAAAAGAGCAGGCAGCAGTTTCCATTTCTTCTTTGTTTCTAGTTTTATTTTCTTCTCTTATTTTGAGCTTCAAGGACTCTCACAGAAGTGTTGGGGCCATGTTGCTGGATGAAGGAATTTCATTAGGCTAAGATGACATTTTAAGGCTTGTTTTAATCATTTCTAGAGCAATTGTTTTCTGCTTGGAAGAATTCTTTTAAATACTAGTTACTGCAAGAACACAATCAAGGCATCATTTCGCAGGATATAAGAAATGATCACAGACTTCTCTGATAGTTATTCGTATTCTGCAATACGGTAGAGGTTGGGAGAGAATAGGGCTCCAGAGTGAAGTGATCTGAAGTTGCCAATCACAGAAGCAATGACTGGCTGACTTTTACGTAGAATTTAATCAGAAACGGACTCCAAGTGGATATACTGCAGTCTAAAGTGACTCAGAATCTCTTTTGGCAAACAGCTGCCATCCCAGCTCTTATAAGCTTAGTCCAAGATGAACCTATGATCTTTATTTCCAACCTAAAATACATGCAGAGCCTATCTCCTGAGTGTATACAAGGGCACTGCAGCCCCATTTCCAGCTGAACCACATCTTGCAAAAAAGTAGGAAATATTAAAAAAAAAAATCCTAGAATGTGAGAGTCAACAAATATATTCCTTGTTTGCCAATTACTTCAGATCTGTTTCTTGCCAGAAACCAACTGTGCCTCAGATTCACCTCTAGCTCTGTATTTCTGCAGTTTCTGAGATGCTGAGTGACCTAGCATTCCTACAGATTTACTGTAATCGTATTGCAAACAAATTTGCACCAACAGGCTGATTTTATTACCAAGCAAGGCTCAATTCTCAAACACTAAATTATACAAGACAGTTTTAACTCGTCTTTCTGCAACTTTGCAGGAATCATCACTTGCATACACAATTGTTAGCACTATTACCAGTATGTGAACACATGTAAAATCCAATTTGCCTTAGAACTGCCCCAGAAATTCTGTTTCCTGCCTCCAAAATCTATTGTTTGTTTGCAAAGTGAGGGAATGAAAAAAGTCTAATCACTTGTACACAAATAGCTACGTGCACCTTGAGGTTTCCTTTTGAAAACAAGATCCACAGAATCTAACCTCCTTCTTAGATACTAACAAAGAGAAATGTAATTTCCTAATTACAAATACTTTGAAGAGTAAGAAAGGCCTAAGTTAAATGAGCTTGTTCAGATCATTAGACTCCACATTACATTTTGCATTAAAGAAGATTTTGTAAGTCTTTACTGACAATAGAAAACTAATTTAATGAAAAACTGCAGCTGCTTTTTTAACATTACCCTGCAGGGCTGTGATCCCAAATATCAACAATGTACTAGTCTATGAACACCAGAAAGCAAAACTGACGAGCTGAGATATGTTGTCCAAGCTAACTGAAGTGCAAAGAGCACACATTCTCAATGTGAACTAGCTATTTAAAATTCTGTCAGCTTTAATAACTTAGGTTATTATTAGTAACACAATGCGAGCAGGCATCTTTCCCAGAATTCTCCAAAAAAAAATCCACACAATATGTAGAGTTAAAAAATCCATGCCCTTCATGAAGTCTCACTTTGTCGCAACACAGAAATCGATAACATTATACAGAATAATGTAACATAACGCAACATAAAACAGAATCAAACTTACAGTTCAAATCTTCTCCCAAAGGCTTAGATAGAGGTATATTTCCTCACTCAGGACACCCTATATCCTCTCTTCCCACAGAAACCCATTCTTTCCCTTATATATAGGTAGGGCAATGAGCTGCCCGTATCTGTCACAGTGCTGCCATTGCTAACCTTCATGATTTACCAGGGGCATTAATTTATTGTTTTTGTTAATAAAAATAATATGAATTACCATGGCACGTCAAGTTCTTATGTTCAAAATGCATTTTTCTTTCTTTCAGGTGTGCATGCGGGGGGAGATACAACATCCTAGCCGTATCACATTATTTCAAAGGGGACTGAGGTTAAATGTCTTTTAGCCTACATTTAGGTAGTGTTTTGCTATAGAATAGAGGCCACCCCCAATAATCTTTTGTTATTTTAAATGACATTAAAAGCTAGGGTGCTATTCTGAATATTATGGTTAGTAGGGCTCAGTTAGAGTCAGCTAATGGGAACAATTTTTTTTAACATAATGCTTTATGCAAGTATCTTTGGGAAGAGGTCAAGTTTGTCAAGTCTTCCAACAAAGACGAATCTGGAGAGTCTGGAAGCCCTTGCAGACTCTGAACTCCAACCTTCATCTAAAGATGCAACAAATCAAGGAGCTCAGAGAACCTAAGAGCACAAGCTTGAGCACAGCTCTGGGATCCAAAATGGCCCCACAGTATGCCAAACTTTTTATGGGCCACGTGAAAGAAGAATCCCTCAAGAACTGCACCAGCACACCTGTGCTATACTTAAGACATATCAATGACATCTGCATTACTTGGACTGAAAACCTGCAATCCCTGATAGCTTCAATCACCCTAAATACACCAAGAAAGCTGTAATATACAGCCAAGCCCTCCAATACCACCGAATTTGCACTGAGAACACCTGCAATCATCAACTCACAAGTCTCAAAAGGACTTTCACCCAACAAGGAAACTCCTCCAGAGAGATAGAGCCACCTGGATACCACATGAAGCATTGCTGCAGTACAAAAAGAAAATCCCCATGAATCACAAGCCATTAGTTATGACATACCATCCATCCCTGGAGCCTATATGGAAAATCATCAAACAATTGCAACCCATACTCGAAGAAGACCCAACTCTTAAAGAGATCTTCCTAGAACCACCCATCCTAGCCTTTAAACAAACACCGAACCTCCCCAACCTCATCACTAGAAGTAAACTTACTATGGCCCAAAACACACCAAAAGGATACAAACCATGTGAGAACAAGAAATGTAAAACCTGCCAAAATATTTCCACCACCCCCATAAAAACTACACCCCACAACAGAACCATCACCATCCCAGATCTTACACCTGCACCTCCAGGAATGTAATATATCATATCTAGTGCATTAAATGCCCTGATGGAAAATACATAGGAGAAACCAAACAACAATTGCATGCCAGAATGAGTGCACACTGAAAATCTATCAAAGACAGAAATACCCAATTATCTGTAGGTGCACATTTCTAACAAGATAACCACTGTCTCTCCAGTCTCTCAGTTCTAATCTTCAAAGGGAATTTACAAAACACCTTTCATAGATGAGCCTACAAACTTCACTTCATACCTCTACTGGATACAAAAAATCATGGACTAAAAATAGACATCGGATTTATGGCACATTTTAATCTGTCTACTATCTGATACCCCTCCACTATTTACCAGCTACATTCCATCACAAGGTCACCATTTTCCTCCTCCCCTCCCCACAATCTGTTTCTCACCTATTGTCTCTGACCCCATCTGACTCTCACTGCCATGCATTTACACTTTCACTGACCTGAATTTTTGCATACTGGCTTCCATCCCATCCAGGAGGGCACAAAACAACTGCAGATGCTTCCTCTGCCTGAAGAAGAGTCTTTGTACCCAAAAGCTTGCAAAGAATTTTTCCAACTATTTTAGTCGGTCTGATAAAAAATATCAGATTTACCCAAAGAACTTTGTTTGCCTATGTCCTTGGACCAACACAGCTACAACCAATATCCCTCAAGCTTGAGCTAGGCTTTCACAGTTAACTGGCTTCTAATAGTCCCTCGGGGGACTTGGAAATAGGACTGTTGGGTTGTCTGGCAGTTTAGGGAGCCTCTGTAATTTTATTAAAAAGGGAAAAATTTAAAATTAAGTTGTTTCATTTTTTTTCCTTAAATAAAGGTTAGAGTGCCTGTCTCATCTTAATTTCCTGCCATGGAATGAATAGTGGCATCTTCTGTGTAATGAAAATTCCAGATTCCAACCTGTTCTATTAGGAAAAAATTCCCCTTGTTTCTGCATAGTTTGGGGGTAAGTTAGCTTCTTAATTTTGAATGCATTGGGATAATATTAGAATATTAGAGTCAACACAACCCACTTAACTACCTCCTAAATTCACTTATACCTTTGATCTATTTGGATATTTCAGGCTGAACTTACACATGTAAGTAATTTCCTTCTGACAAAATACCTATGTAATTAAAATAAATGCAGAACTCTTGAACTCCAGGTTCAGGCATGATGCCTTGTATTAGACCAACAAAGAAATATATATATATAT
>NW_017728947.1:37868339-37892217 GCF_001723895.1 Crocodylus porosus
CAAGAGTTCTAGAGTTTTGTTTTGCATGTCTGTTCATCTCAGGCCTCACTACTACCAAATACATCTATGTAACTAAAATGTATTCCTACATGTAAAAGAAACTATTTTTTTTTATTTTGTAATTTTGTAATTTTTGTAATTATTTTATTACAGCAAAGTTGGTAATAAGAATTAAGATTTTTTTAATCAATGTTGACATTTTCCATTAACACACACACACAAACACAAACAATCAATCGTACAGAATATCTAAAAAGGAGCTTGAAAGACAGATTGAATCAGATTTCCCCACTGAAATATTGGGAGCATATCATTTAATTTGAATGAAACGTTTAAGCAACAATGGGATTCCACTCTGTCCACAACTAGTAGAGAGACATTTTCTGTTTCTTTTTTTGCCCAGTGCTAAGAAGTTCATATTTTACCGTGCTATGTAGTAAAGTAAGTAGTCGGGTGAAAAGAGATATGGAAAGGTCTTCTTTCAGGAAACAGACTTCAAAGTTAACCTTGGCAACATGAAATGTAACAGATGGAAACAATATTTGACATAAAGGCTTTTTGATGTGTATATGTATGTAAGCCTTTGATATTTTTTTGATCCCCCAACTTTTACTGAATCAAGTTTCTGCCTCAAATTACTTTAAACAGCTGCAAAATTTTCTCTTTCTGCCCAGTTTACTTATTCATTTGGCTAAAGTTGGGTGAGAATAGAATATTGCTCTCTTAACAATCCATTATTTGATTTAGTGATTGTAGCTATTTAAAAAATGGATATGTTGGCTGCCACTGCAGCTAACTTTTGTATTCGCTCCAAATACTTATTAATACCCCAAGCTATAGGATGCAGAGGAGGAATCCTCTGGACTGTGAAATAGCTGAAACAGAATAGATTACACATGTGAAACAAAAGTAAAGGTTTAAGATAGATACAGAAGTAAGACCCTCCAAATACTTCACATCTTTCTTTCCTGAACACTATTTTTATTGTACCCGTATAAAGATTCTATCAAAGGAAGCTTCCTACAATTTCAGAATCTTAGAAAGATTCAGGGTTTAAGACTTATTCTTCAATAAACTTCAGGGGTGAGTCCAGACTGGCATGTATGTGAGGTATGTGGCACCTCAGACCCATCTACAATGCACACATGCAGGTATTCCCTGCACCGCTAATTTGCAGAGGGGGGCGGGGGAGACACTGGGGTTGATACTGGGAAATCTCAGTGTCAAATAAAACCCACAGAAGAAAAACGTGCAGCAGTTCACATGGTGGAAGTATGCACTCCCTGAAACTGGAACCTGGCCAGCTGGAACCATACTCCAGCTGTAGGCCAGGCTCCCTGACGCTGGATCACCAGTGCTGGAGCCCTGGGAAGCCCTCAAGTAAGGCTGCTGGGGCCAGCCCAGGTGCTCACCTCTGCCTTCCCTACCCCACCCAGGACAGCAGCGCATATTGTGCCACTGGTATTTGCCCCAAAGGAAACACACATGCATATTCATTTCTATGTGGTCCAGGTGAACAAATACCTGTATTTCTCTGAAGCACCACTTAACTTCAGTGGGGTTCCACCCAAGCACAAAAAACTGTATGACTAGGCTCTTCTTGGCATTTAGATGTCAAGTCTGTAAGAACGTTGTTCTTACATCAATTTTAGGCTATTTCTAAAACTCTTAAACCTTGGTTTTTCACACGTTAACTCCTGAAATTAGTGTTAAACACACCTTGGTGGCTTAAAGTTATGCTACTCCAGGACAGATTTATCTCTGATTCATGTTACTCAGATCATGTTCCATTAATGCAGGAGTAGGCAACCCCCCGCATGGGTGCCAGTGTGGCACTCAAAGGCATTTTGCTTGGTCCACATGCCTCTGGGTGGAAGGTGGGAAGCAGCCAAGGCTACATGGCAACAGCAAGGATTGGGCCTCTCATGGCTCCCCCATCATCCACACCTGACACACCAACATCTTACAAGTTGAAGTTGTGGGTGTTTTCAGCACTCTGCCCAAAAATGTTCCTGACCCCTGCATTAATGCATGGCCACTTCCCACAGATAAGGCACCAAGTTGCAGTCCTATGGCATCCCAGGATATAGCGTCCTCTCTCCCACCCTTCTGTTTTATGTAGACAACGTTTCCACCCCTTGAACTCTACTGCCCAGGGATGGTTTGCCAAACCAACTCTATGTCCCACCCCCCAGGGGTACACCCTCATGCAAACAGCCTCCGAGCACATTTCAGTTTGCCTTGTCACAGGGCCTAGGAGGAACTAGGCTGAATGGGGTCCACGTGAGCTGAGGCTTCCTTTCCCAGAGCAGGGCAGTAGCTCCCCCAAAAGTGCCTTCTCTTACTGCTCCTGGCTCTAAGCCACCCAAGGAAGCATGACTAGCACCTCCCACATCCCAATCCCCATCCCAATCCCAATCTATTATAAAATGAGACCATCTTTAATTTACTACCTCTTTCTTTTTAAATCCTGTTATATATAAGAGTGTGTGTGTGTGTGTGTATACTTATTTCATCCTACGGCAGCTGACTTCCTTTTCACAACTCTTCCTCCACTCCATTTCCTTTCTACCTCCCACTTCATTACCTACCCCATCTCACTACCTTTCCATCTCCCAGCTTCATGTTTTTATCCCTCCTCCCCAGCCCCAGCCATCTCTCACACAAGTCCACCTAGAGCAGGGATAGATGCTTGTCCTGCACCAGCCCTGAAGAGGCAACACACAGCTGTATCTCCTAGTTAGGCCCCTGCTTGCCAGGCCTCTAGCAGTAAGTCACAGCTGTGCAGAATGGAAAATGGAGTTGGGCTGCAACTCACCCTCCCAACCCCTTCCCTGACTCTCTCCCACACACCTTGCCCTTCCCTGAAATGGCTCTCGCTTTGACAGTGGGGTAGACAGCAGAGCAGAGCACCAGAAAGCAGCAGCAGCTAGAAGCTTGCTGGTCCATGGGGTGATGCCACTTCCCTTTTTTTTTTGGTGCCAAAAAATTATCAAGTGGCCATTTCAAGAGAGATTTCTGCAAGCAAACAAAGGAGGTGACAACTTCCCCTACAGCTGTGAACCTCCAGTTACTAATCCTGTATTTTCTGCAGTTGCTGCTCTGCCTTCCCCACTACCAGAGCCAGAGATACCTTGGGGAGGGTGCAGAGTGTGTGTGTACATGTCGGGGAAAATGGGATAGAAAGATGATGTACTAACCTAGCTCCATTCCAACAGCCCTACCTATTTTAGGCAGTGCCCTGGGAGTCATGACTCACTGACTCACCCATCATTATGCTACTGGATGACATTCTTTTCTCTGAATAAAATCAAACCAATGTTTCCAAGTGGTGGTAAAGGTCACTGCGCTTCTGGACGTGTCATCTCGTTTCAAAGATGGTAAACATATGGGTCAAACTGCATGTCATTTTTTTTTTCCAAATATAGTATGATTCATAGTTGGGTTCAAGTGCAATTCATTATCTAATGCCTCCCTGTATTCTTCCTTAGGGTAAACTGATAGGTTAGAACCATGTGTTGGGTCTTTGGCTTGAATCTTCCCATCCCACGCTGAATCCACCATATTGTCATACATGGTTAAAGCAGCTTCCCACTCTTGCTTTTCAAGTTAATAGCATTCCCAGAAATATCTACAGAAGCAATTATTCTAGACCCACTTTCAATGGCAGTAAAAAAAAATATGTAAAGATAATCAGCAAGTCAGATATTCTGCAGATTGTTAGTTTCATATACACTGAAATTAAAATTTTACAATTAATATGTAACACTGTAGAGCAGGGAGGAGAAAGTTTCAACCATTCACGCAAACAACACAGAATATATTATTTGCCTTTCTTAAGAAAAAATGGTATCAAGAAGTTCAGGAGCTCAACTCTTCTGTTGACAGAGGGCACTGGTTCTCAGCTGATCTAATTTTATCCTCGTTTGAGAGAAAATGTGAGATTTACCAGAACAGGAGGTGAGGACAAATCATCTCAAGACCCTGGACTAGCACTCGCAAGATCTGGATTCAGTCTCATACAAGGACTTCCAGTGTAATCTTCTGCAGGCTCATTTATGCCTTGTTAACACAGAAGGAATTAGCTGTCACTGTGGACCATGTACTCCAAAATAAAATTACTTTTATTAGAGAACAGAAAGCACAATTGGGGAGCTACTGTTGAATAGCTTCTTCTGCAACAGCTAAGTTGGAAAATTACCTCAAATAAACAAGGTCTATATCTCTTTATGCCTTATTTATCTTTAAAAAAGGAGAAAAATATTCCCTTTATATCATCCCTTCTTCCTGTCTAATGTGCATTTTACATGGACTGTTTTTTCACAATGTAGCTGTACAGTGTCCAGGATAATGGAGCTTCAATCTAAGTTGCAGCTGTCATTTACTATCATAACACCAGTAAAAAGAAATAATAAGTATCGAGTCCTAGACAGACATAACTAGTTGATTACTCCCAGGAATAAACTCAAGAAGTTGGACACAGACAGAAGTGCAGCTCCCGGTCTAGACCATGGTGATTTATAAAAATCTCTATGAGTTAGACCAATCCTCCCTACCAAACAGACATTAGCTGTTGGATCAGGAAGGTGAAGGATTGTTTGTAGCCAATCCAGGGAGAGAAGCTGTCTTCCCTTGGCTCTTCCCTTACATCTCTTCTTCCCCTGCATCTTTTCCCCTAGCTCTGCTCCCGCTCTCAGAGCTCTCTTGCTGTCCCTGGATGGGAGGAGGGAGAAGGCATGGGAGGGAGGTCATTCTGAAGTGGGGAGGTAGGTGGACTGAAGCCTCCCCAAGGTGAAGGCTCCAATCCACTTGCAGTCCCCCCACACTCCAGGAGAGCTAAGAAAACCCTAGTAGAAACATCTCTCCCTTGTCTTATCCCACTCATGTCCAGTGACAGCAGCTCAGTCAGGCTGCTATTGCAGCCAGGGCAGACAGACATAGATAATTAATAAAGTCGCTCCATTTAAGAGCATCTTCATTTGAACCTCATACAACAAGGGTTAATTTGTCATGGGATTGGAGGGCTCTGCAGCCATCCTCTTCTGTTTGGGCATGGCTTTAGAGTCCTTCAAGGGGCTGATTGAGTGGCAAATGTTATTTCTGCCTGTGCTAAGAAGTTGCAGGTGTTAGCAGTAAAACTGGCAAGAACAGCACGCTCCAAACTAGGGAGCTCCCCGTTCGCATTGAAACCAAGTTGAAAAAGAGAAAATCTTGTGACTCAGTTACCTTAGTATTCAGCTGGCTCAACTTATCAGAGATTTCTAAAAGTGTTTTATGTAATTGTAGCCAGGACCACTGACCATCATATGGCAATGGAATGGGATTTTCAAAAGCACTTGGCAGTAGACGTCATTTACTGCTCTGCTGAAATCAATGGAAGTGGGAACAAGGATGAGTCAGTGCTAAACACTGTTGAATGTAGTCAGTGCTACTTAATAGAGACCTACAGGAGATCAGAACCAATGATGACCAAAGTGAAAAACTCCAGTTACCCAACCACTGAACATCCAGATGTTCTTCCTTCTTTGGAGACCATTACACTTCAGTTTAGAAAAATATTTGGATTTCCATCCTACATAGCCAGGTAAAGCTTTTCCATGTGCTAGCATTTTAATTATATTGTTTCCCCTTCTTTTCTCTAGGAGTTGTCACCAAGATTAAAATCCTTGTTCAAAGCAGATCTGAGCAAGAAGGGTGACTTTAAGGTTCATTTTCTAATTGATCAAACAACCTGCTAATTAAATGCATCTGTGCCTAATCAGAATGGAGCTAAAATGCAAACGCACAGCATAACATTTAGCTAGGTTTATAAAAGTCTAGCCATCAAGGGAAATGAGGCTCAATATGTTATTTATTTACATTATAACTGGGATTTCAAAGGCACTTGACAGAGGAAGTGTACCTAAATTTCTCCGTTTCCTTTGAAAATATAAGTCCATGTTTATTTTATTTATGCACTTTACTCATAATGTATGTTCTGAGAGTTCCAGAGCATGATCTAGCCTCCCAAAGGCTTGTCTTCACATACGGAGCGTGCGATGTAAAACCTGGGAAGGATTCTCTAACTGAACAGTGTTCTGGTTGTTCTATGCTCCAAGTCAGACATACTGATAAGTAGGCATCCAGAAAGTTACAAAATACTTATTTCCTCTGCTTAAAGGATTTGTTACCCTACTAATCTATATGATTAACTGTTTTAACCCCATCATTCCTCCCCATTCAAGTTCCAGTGGATGCTATATCTTTCCATAAATTAACTAACATTTGGAACAAAATCAAGGGCTAGCCTGAGGGTGCCAGCTAATGTTTGGGATTCAAGTGAATAATGAGAAGAAAGGAATTAAACTATTTCCACTATACTATGACACTCATATAGTTTTTCCACAGACCAAATCATAAGGCAAATGTGCTGACACAAACACTGTTGTACCATTTGGAAACAGATTCAACAATGTGTGAAAGGCAATGCTGGTTAAATCTAGGGATAACTTGGGTCTATCTGACAAATATTATGCTTGATTCATTGCGACTGATATTAATTAGAATGCACACTTAGCACTATTGTCTCTCTAATGCAAGGGTGAGCCAAATGTTTTGCATTATTATTGTTGTTGTTGTTATTGGTGGTGGTGGTGTTTCATCTGGATGCCCAATCGTGATTCCACTATTAAAGATTATTTGAAAAAGTAAAGCAAAAAAAAAAGACTTTTCTGATGCTACCCCAACTCCCCTTCCCCCTGCCCCAATCCCTACAAAAACCTGTCAAAAAATCCAGGAGCAGATCCATGAACAGAAAGCACTGGCATGAAATCTCCTGCACTAACCACTGGGAAGTACTCCAGTTGTTTAATGATGGAGAGAGAAATTACAAACCACAACACAATGTCGTGTCATCCTTGGTTAGGAAATAATTGTGTACTGCCTCTTTGTTTAAACTGCCTCATAGCTTGTCAGGCTTTTATTTCCTTTTGTCCGAAAGAGTGGTCTTATGAGAAAGAGGGAAATTAGCCATTATCCCTACCCACAAACCTCCTACATCATATCCTTTTAGCACTTCAGTGTTTTTTGGAGAGCTGATGCGAGTTATAAAAGACGTAATATCAATAGTGCCCAAAGACAGGTCTTATCCACAGCCAGTGAAATGTGCTTGCAGTTGCTTGTCTGTGTAACAACAGTGACATCAAGTGGACAATACACCCAAATCCTTCTAATGGATACTATAGGAAAGACCTCACAGCTGTCTCTCATGAGCTGTAAATGGGGATAGAGTAAAGATAAGAATAGGGCTGAAAAATTAGGTCTTTGTTATCCTGGACAAACTTTGCCGTTAACCTGGGCCTCAAAGACTATCCTTTATAGCTTCTCATGAAAACTCACTGTTGCCTATGGATAACTTCAGTTATTTTTAGAGCAACTTCCCTTTGAGTTTAGTTCAGCAAATATACTACTCTTTGGCTTGGAAATAATGGCAAAGGCTATTTATGAGCCTCAGCTTATGTGGAAAATCCATCCCCCCCAAATTGGAGGGCCACTAACTGGTTAAGTCTTCTGTCAAATTCATTGCCATTTACAACCTCACTTGTTCTGAATCTAAGACAGTCCAGGCCTTTGCTAGTGGGAGATTTGGGCACATGGTGAAGAACTACAGAGATTTTATTACAGCCGCAAAATACTATATCTATATAGTAAGTATACAGGATATGAATATTTCTGTTAAACAAGTTATTACAGCACAGTATTAACATACTAAATTATACTTCCACATTTTCACGGAAGGAGGGTGTGGGCAGGTGTTCGAGTTTATGTAGGAACTAAGCTATAAAGCTTACATTACATTGCATTACCAAAGACATTTATCATTTGTCTTACAGTTGGCAAAGGTGACCTCTGGGATTCCTGGATTTCCAGGGACGAGAGGGAGTGCTGTTCTCTTTTTCATGTAGATTGAAATAATTTGCAGGCATAAGTGAATAGGATAACTATTGTCTACATTTGAAACAAATAAAAAAACCTAAAGCCCTCATCAGCTTCAGTTTGTCAAAATATGAGGTCTTCCAGCTTTTCTGTAGTGTTGTTACCTAGCAAAAAAAGAAGTGTTTGCTTGAACACAGGAGCTGTGTCCTGAGATACAGTTTCAGCATCGCTTGAGGATTCAGAAATGATGCAATTGGAGGGCAGCACACCCCCGTTAGTCCACATCAGATCTGAGGTCAGATCCTCAGCTGGTGTAAACTCGGGCAGCTCTGAAGTAGTAAGATAGACAGCAAGATTAATTGACTGATAAGGCAGAAAAGTCCATGTTGGGGACATTGAAATTCCCAACTTAAGGCTTCCATCTAAGGCCTTTTCACTGTATACTTTGTACCTTGCCATCAAGATCTCAAAAGGCTTAGCAAATATTAACAAATTTAAACTCACAAATGTTCTGATGTGGTTATTTTTCAGTCAGCTCCATTTTAGGAACACGAACCAGAATGATTAAAGACTAAATTTTGAATATATTGAACATTGGTGGGCACTTACTCATATGAGTAGCTTTACTGAAGTCAAAGGTCTATTTGAGAAGTCACTGATCACCAATTTGATCTTTAGTGTTTTGACAGAAATTCATGGACTAAATCTGTGAACAGCCAAGGGGTTTGGCAGACATTGAGTTTCGATTTTTAATATATTTTGCAGTGTGTTTAAGTGCTAGTGAAAATTAACATGTTAATACCTGTCCAGCTTTCTCTCCTCTCTATATACACAGAACAATACAGGCACTATAGCAATGCTAGCTGCCCTTGTGCTGTTCAACTGGAATGCAGGACTAATGCTGTCCCACATAACAGGTACTTTTGGAAGCAAAGAAGTGATTAATAGCTGTCCTCAGTAAGTTAGAAATATAGTAGGACTCATGGGGCTTTGTGGGAACCAATATAAATGCTTAATGCCTGTGTTGTGCTTTGCAAAGGGGCATTATCACATCTATTTTTAGGCAGATGGAAACTGAAGCATAGGAAGGTGATGTGACATGCCTCAGATTGCACTGTGTCAGTGACAGAGTAAGGAAGAATATCCAGGATTTCTTAAAAAGAAAAAGAAATAAAACAACCCTTGCCTTAGTGTAAGGAGCAAATGAGGGTATATCTCCACTATCTCTGCAGAGATACTGTAACATTTACCAAAAAACAAGAACTGCCCACTTTTTCCTGGCTCCACATAGTCCTACATACTGCTTGTCCCCAAAATTTTGTGTAATTAGTTTTTCACACGGATGTGAGGATGCTCTGCAAGGGCCAATCTTGGCTGTCATGCTCAGCACTGCTTTAACAGTAACTATACAACTCTCTTGAGGACATGTCAAGTGCAGAGGGAATGTGTGGGCAGGGGGGCACTGTAGACATACTCTGAGTGAATCTTAATGTAGCAATCACCATTTTTGTCTTTTATTTCCACTTAAACACAGTGCACTATGCCTGGCCAAATGACAAGGTAGCTTTCTCTGCTTGAAAGGCAAATGGTCCTTGCATGAGTTGCAGTTACTGTATTAATTATGAAAACATATATTTACTTGGGATTTTTTTCAAAAGAAAAACACTAAAAATAGAATCACTTAAATGTGTATTTAGTTTCAGTGCCCAAGTGACCTGCCCCCAAGGAATACCAGTTGCTGAGCCACTTGAAAATGCCCTTGTAAATTAGCAAACCTTGCACAAACACTGCTGGCAAATTCAATCATTTTTCTGTCCTACTGCATTGTTATCTGCTCCTTTCTTAAAGAGGTGAGCTTCATTTTGCTTTAATTCAGTGTAGGTTAGTGAGTTGATACAAATAACTTTCCTTAAGAGTCATCAGCTCTTAAGGAACATTCATATTAAACATTCATATTTAATTACAGACAGTAACAAAATAGAACAAAACAGTTTAGAAATTCAACTTTCAGTTGCATGGTATTTTCTGGTCCTCCTTTGTTTTAATCTTTTCCCCCAAAATATATATTTTCTGTCTTTAAAAAAGGTATCCAAACGTCCCTTATACTGCAATTCTGTTTAACACAGGACTGGTGAAAAAAAGGAACTTAAAAAAGGAGGTCCAGGCTCCAGTGGGCACGTCTACACATGTGCTTTAACTAGCAGTAGCCTATTTTATTGCAAGTTAAAGCATCACATGAGAAAAGGGCAATTATGCTAATGCACAGTAAAATAAGCTACTGCACATTAAGCGTCACTTTTAAAAAGTGTGCTTTTGGTACTTCACATTAGGGAAGCCTAATAAACTTTTATTTAGTACCTCAAAATAGAGGGTGCTTATACATGAGGAGGGAGGCTGGTCTGACATGCCATAATTACAGTGCATGAGAACAGACTTGATTAATCGAGTCTACTGAAGCATGGTAATTACTGTACTCCAGCAGCCTCCCACATCTCATGAATCAGTGTCCTCACCCTTCAAGATGGCAGTGGGGGTGCTTTATCTAAAGCTCCTTAGACAAGCTTTAAATAAAGTACCCCTGCCACCATTTTGAAGTGTGGGAACACTGATATACGAGACACTCCAGGCACTTCACAGTAACTCTTGGAGCCACTCTAGTTAAAGTGTGCGCCCCACTCCCCACCTCCCAAAGTATGTGTATAAATACCCGGAGGTACTAAATTTAATGTCTATTAGGAAAAGTGCATTAATGCGCATGTAGATGTGCCAAGTATCTCTTCAATCACCAGGCTTTTACAAACTCCCAAGGACCACAAAAACAATACCAATGATTTTCAGAAACAGGAGCCTAAAACTAGAGCTTCTAAGTTGTTGTCTCAAAAGCAAAGCCTTTCATAAAATTAGCTGCTTGTTGCAGATATACTGAAAGAAAGAATCAGGCCCTCAACCACAGCATTATTAAATCTTTTATTTCCCCTGTCCTCCCCCAACCCTCCACCCCAGAAGAAATAAGAGAGAAAGATCTTTACAGGAAAATAATCAAGTGCTCTTTTGAAGTCCGATGTAAAATTACTTTGCCTACGCTTCCACACAAAAAAACCCAGTATTTGTACAAGAAACCAGGCATTTGTTCACATAAAGCTAGATAACTGTGCTCCTATGGTCAGATAATAAAATTTGACCATATGCTTAGGTCTTCCCTACATGTTAAATATAAAGTGTCTTTACAGTACAAATGTTTCCAAAACAATCATAAGATGCTGATTCAAGGATTATTCTAAATACAAAAGTAAAGATTTGAATTTGTTCTTAGGTATCACAAGTTCAAATATAAGTAATAAAATAAATAACAAAGAAAAGAATATGTATTTTAGGGGTCACAAAGAGAGATTTGGAGATAGAAATTTTAAGTCCTGCAAGACATGATATTGCCATTAGACATGAAGGTCATTTCTACTCCATAAATGGAAATAAAAGTCTTAATTCTGAGCGAGGCATAGAGGGCTAATTAAGGTTTACAAATACACCGAGTAAAATGTTCTGGAGAAGTGCAAAGCATTGTTAGTATTAAAAGAGTTATTTCCTGATTTCTTTTTCCATTTTTCTTCCATTTTACTCTCAATCCTTAAAACAATTCTAATGTTACACTTAGCCCTACTAAAATACTTTACCTTTTATGTTCCTTTGTTTTTATAAAATGCATAGTACAATAATTGTTGGCATCTATTTTCATATCCATAAATACATGTTTTTCCTTTATTTTGAAGGAGGGGTTTTTTTTAGGCTTGATAATTAGAACCAATTAAGCAACAGTTTAGTATGAAATCACAGCAAGTCACTATTTGGCTACATCTCATACCAGCTAATATTTAAGCCTTAATGAAGTTAGTCATCTTGCATTAAATATAATGGTGCTGAGCAAACTGTGAATGATGCCAATAACTTGTGTAATTTTCTGAAAGCCACTTAAGCTCCAAAATTACCCTGTTTCTTCATTCCCATGTTCTTGCTAATGGAATCATTTGAAATTAAGGCAAAATTAAAGAATACATATAGTGGTAGTATTTTCTATTCAATATAGGGAAGATGCCAATCTTGTGTTCTGATCCCAGAATCCCCATGATTTATTTACATTTTTGGTTGCGGTATTATATCCTGGGTGTACACAAAATAGAATTAGGTTCTTAAGACAAGGCTTAAAACTAGGGATGCACCGATAGAGATTTTGAGGGCCGATCCTGATAGCTGATTTTTAAGGAGGCATATTGGCCAATACCAATCCGATTTCCATTACCAGCCTGGCAGCTTGGAAAGCTGAGAGCAGCTGTTAAGTCTGGTGTGGTGGAAGGGGAGCAGGGAGGAAAGGGGTGTGGTGGAGCAGATCCAGGCCCCCATGGTGAGGGAGGAGTGGGGCTGAAGCTGGGGCCAGAGCTGCCCAGCTGGAGCCGGACAGGTGCAGGGTGGAGCCGTGGCTCATCTGAGGGTCACAGGGGTGGACAGCTCCTGCTGATTCATGCTGCTCATCTGGGAGCTACTGGTCCGACAGCTCTCGCTGCTACTTCTGTCACGCATCTGGAAGGGCATGTGGGAGCATGTGCCCCCTGATCTGTGTGGAGTGGGGCAGGTCAGGAAGAGCCCCATGCAGCCCCAGCCCCAGCCTGCCTCACCCACGCCATGCAGATCTTAGGTGAGTGTGGGACCAGCAGCTCCTAGACCAATGGAATGCAGTGGTGGGAGCCAGTCCCCCCCTCCCCACACCCCCCAAATAAGCCATGGCTCTGTCCCACGCCCACCCCACCTGAACTGGGCAGCACTTGCCCCAGCCGCACTCCTCCCTCACCATGGAGGCCTTAATCTCCCCGCCCCAGCCCTTCCCCCGCCAGCCCTTCCCAAGAGTGCTGAAGGAACTGGTTGAGCTCATAGCAGTGCCTCTGGTGAGGCTGTTCAAAGAGTCATGGAACTCAAGAGTGGTTGAACAACTGGAAGAGGGGTAACGTGGTGCCCATCTTTAAGAAAGGAAACAGGGATGACCCTGCTAATTACAGACTGGTCAGTCTGATATTGGCCTTGGGAAAAATCTTTGAAAAAAGTGTCAAGGAGCCCATCAACCACAAGATCACAACTGGTGGGGTACTGAGAAGCAACCAGAATGTCTTTGTAGAGGGAAGGTCATGCCTAAGAAGCCTGGTGTACTTTTATGAGCAGGTAACTAATCACCTGGGTATGGGACAGGAGGTGGACATCATCTACCTAAATTTCAGCAAGGCCTTTAATACTGTTCCTAATTAAATCCTTTCAGTTAAGTTGGTGAGCACTGGCCTAGACCAGGCTACAGTAAGGTGGATTGGCAACTGGCTCAGTGGCTGATCCTAGTGAGTGGTAATTGATGGGGTGGCCTCATCCTGGAAGGCCATCTCCAGTGGTGTCTCCCAGGGATTAGTGCTTGGGCCCATGGTCTTTAGCATCTTTATCAGTGACCTGGATGAGGGAGTGGAAAGCTCAATGATTAAGTTTCTGGATGACATCAAGCTGTGGGGATAAGCAGGCACATCTGAGGACAGGACAAAGATCCAGGATTACCTTGAGAAGCTGGTCCTATAGGCTGAAAGCAATCAGATGAGGTTCAACAGGGACAACTGCTGGGTTGTTCATCTGGGAAGGATGAACCCTCACTAAACGTATACAATGGGTGGTGGTCCACTGACTGGGACTGCATCCAAAAGGGACCTGGGGGTGACAACTGACCAGAGGATGAATATGAGCCGCCAGTGTGACGAAGTCTGGTGTGCATCAGCAGGTGTCACCAATAGATCTAAAGAGGTGATCCTCCCCCTCTATTCAGCATTAGTGAGACCACAGCTGGAATACTATGCCCAGTTCTGGGCACCACATTTCAAGAAGGATATGGACAAGCTCAAAAGGGTGGCCACCCACATGATCAAGGGCCTGGGGGACAGGCCTTATGAGGAGAGACTTCAGGACCTGGGTTTGTTCATTCTGAGTAAAAGAAGGCTGAGGGGTGACTTGATAGCTGCCTACAAATATGCTCTCCAAGTCAACCCAGGACTGGGAGAGCAACTTTTCAAAAAAGCACCCCCTGGGAGGATACGGACCAATAGGCACAAGCTAGTTGGGGAAACATTTGGGCTAGATATACAGAAAAACTTCTTTTCCATGCAGGTAACCAAAATCTGGAATATACTTCCAGCAGAGGTGGTGCAGTCACCATTCCAGGCACTGTTCAAGACGAGGCTGGACAAGCACCTCATTCAGCTTGTTTGAGCCCATTACCTCCTGCCCATGGCAGGGGACAAGACTTGATGATCTTACAGGTCCCTTCCACTCCTTCTTTCTATGATTCCCTCCCCACTCCCCTTCCACTACACCAGACTTACCAGCTGCGCGCAGCTCTTAAAGCTGCTGGGCTGTGCTCTTCACTGCCTACATGCTGCGCTGTGGCCATGTGCATGCATGGGCATTTATCAGCCAAATTATTGGCCACATCAGCTGATTTCTGATACAACCAGTTTTCTTTATATTGGTGCTGATCCAATATTGGACTGATGTATCAGTGCCCCTCTACTTAAAACTGATAATTGATTATTCCTAACTTGTGATTGTTAAAAATCCCGCTGGATTCATCAGAATACTAATGGTGCTTTTAACCTCAGAAACCTATCCATATTCATATTCTGCCTGTCCAAAATAACAACTGAGTTTAGTGTTCTTCACTTCCTGTCCTAAAAGTCATATAGTATTTCTGTGCCTGTTAAACCACTCCAAGATGTGGTTGCATTAACAGATTACAGAATGTATGCAGTCCAAGTGAAATATTTGTGATGTCCAAAGGTAAAGACCTACATGCTTAAAAATAACTTGTGAACTTGAGAGTCAATTTGAGATGCTTTAAAGGAGTTTGACACTCAGAAATTGATGAGACTAGTCCTTGAAAATTAGGCTTATTTTAGTCATCTCAAGTTGGACACCCATAAACTAATGAAGCCCACATCACTAGTTACCCTTGAAAATTTGTGTTTCATTCTTCATTCATCATGTTGTCCCACAGCTTAATTTAGCATATTGTTATTTTCCTTTTATGCTTCCAGAATAGAGGCAACACTGAAAGGGAAATAAACCATATTTTCCAAAAAAATTATTTTGAAATTAAATACTGTATTGGTATATAGATTATGAATAATGAATCTTTTAAAATCTTCTTTGACACATGTATTCCCAATAACAACCATAATTAAATGCAAAAACTAAGATGTGAAATAACCTAAGTATGATGAAGAAAATGAATCAACGTGTGTGGGAGAGGGGAAAAAATAACCTCAGGAAATAGGAATGAAATCCATGAAAGTATTGTTGTTGTTGTTACTATTATGTGTTTATTCAGTGCCTTCCAAAGGAATGTTTCAAAGCAATTTTAAAATATATCATTAAAAGGATCTTAACACTCATGTATGTTAAATATGGCTTTCATTTTACAGACTGGGAAACATAGGTACAGATAGCTTAAATAAGAGATATCAAACATACAGCTCATGGAGCAAACCTGGTCTGTGGAGCTGCTCCGTATGGTCTGTGAGGCTTTTGGCATATGAGGGAATTTGGGAACTGGTCTAGATGGACAAGGCCTGCCACAGAATCCACATTGGTTGGGGATGTCAGTGGCAAGGGGGCAAGTGAAGGGTGTTTCCAGACAGAACTCACTCATCCCATGGCTGACTGCCCTGCCACAGTTCTCCCCAGGGCCACTTGGCCTGTGCCATCTTCCCTCACCCCACCACTTCCACCGCTGCTTCCCCCATGGATCTGCCCATGAAGAGCCCCGCGTTCTGGATCAGACCCAAGCTTCATTTTGACACTCCTGGTTTATTAAGTTACTAGGAAATGAAATGATAGGTAAGACCATTTGAGTCTCAAATCCTAATTTATTGAACATATAAATAATACCAATATTTAAGCAAGGTTTTAAATACAACACTCAACTTCTACACATGCTCTAACAGTCAATACAGATATTTTTACATGAGTTTCCCAATGGATAAAGTGAGTTCAGCTGGTCAAGTGTCCACCACAGCACAGATTCAAATCGTTTTGTTTCTTTTCCTGTGTGTCATTCTCCCCCAACTTTAAGTTTTTTTCCCAGGTTTTTATATACTTTTTTACAGTTCTCTTCCCATTATCCCGCATACACTTATGTCCTAAATATTCACCAATCATCTTTTACAGTGCTTGTTTTCCTGGTGTATGCATCCTGTCTCAGACTCCTAAACCACATAATCTTTTAATTTTTTTGCTGACATGGGTTATAAAGAGATCACTCCAAACTGTGACCCCTTTGCTTTGCTTTTAGTTAATGGCATTAGTTATGTCAAGACACAAAATGGCGTAGCTTATGCTAAACATTTTGCTAAGGCGGCATTCAAGTCTACAGTCTGACAAACAAATAGCACAGACTCCTGTGTCTGTCAACAAAATATTCAACAAACAAAGTGGAAACAAGAAACTACAGGTGCACCCAGATGAGCACAGACATGCAGTACACAGAGCCACAGACCTGTCTGCAGCACCAAATGCTGCACACACTGCACATGCAAGCATTTCCCACAATGCCACCTTGTAGCAAGGAGGGTCGGGAGGAGGCTGACCCCAAGAGATCCCAGGGTCAAAAAAACCCACACCTGAAAACAGCAGGGGAGTGCACGTGGCGGCAACGTGTGCCTCCTAAAACCTGCAGCCTTGCCGGCTGGAGCCACACTCTGGATGCTGGCCGGGCTCCCTGATGCAGGAGCACGATGGTTGCAGCTCCCAGAGGCCCCCACGACTGCAGGTATGGCTGCTGGGGTCAGCACAGTTGCTGGTCCCAGCCTCCCCTACCCCACCCAGGGCAATGTGCCGCATGCTAGAGTGGCATGAGCCTTCCTCAGGGACAAGTAGCAGCAGCACAAGGTTTGCCGCTGCTGCTTGGCCCTAGGGAAACACACATTCCTGCTTGTGGGGAAGTACCCTACAAGTCCATTCTATACATACAGAAAAGATTTAAATGAAGATAGCTTGGTCTGTAAAGGCACACACAGAGAACACAGTACCGTTAATAAAATACTCATACTCGAATCAAGCAGAGAAAACTCTTTACTCTTTTCTTGCAGCAGGGTGTAAACACAAAGCACAGAAGCACTACTGTAGCTTTTCTTTGATACAAAAGAAAGGGGGGAAAAAGAAAACTCTTCTGTCTTTTCACTGAACTTGACATTTGCTATATATCTTTGCATAGGAAATCAATATAAAATTCTGTGAGAGGTAAGGCAGCAATCAGAGCTGGGAAAGAAGAAAGGCCAAATAAGTAACATTTTTTTTTTGTAAAAGAAGATTTAGTTAATAACTAAGGTAAGAAATTTAATATAAATCGGAGGCAGGAAAATATAAATGATATCTGGATTAAGTTGATAGTAGGCATTAGCTAGGCACTCACCTGATCAGAAGGAACAAAAACAGGAAAAAATGATAAATCAAAAATAAGAGAGATGAAAAGATGGCATCAGTAGCAATCAATAGAAGATTTTAACAGCTACCTTGGCAAGTGCTAGAATCCATTAAATTAGATTAGACACTTTCACCAATGCTGTAGCGAGTCACATTCACTTTCCAGCAGTTAGGTACACAGGGAGGTTCATGTTTCATCAGGAGCAGCTTGGTTCTTTTTAGCACAGGTCACTATATTAGGGCTGTAGGATGTATTTTGGTTTAGATTTTCCAATTTGTGCACCTGTATTTTTAGTTCCCTGCTAGAAATATATATTTCAGTTGCCTGCATAATTCCATGCTTAAACTATTGTTCATTACATATGCACTTACTACATCAGGGCATGTAAGTGAAGCATTTGCATATTAGACAGGCAAGTCGGAACTTATTCTACATTTAGATATTCAGAAGTATATCTTAGCTTCTACATAACACTGTGAAGAACTGTAGATTCTTACCCTGTTCTCTTCTCATTTGTAGTCCATTACACTCTAACTTTCAACATGTCTAGCCTTCATTAGCTGTTGATTTGTAAACTCTGTGCACAGGGTTCTTACGCCCATTGTTACATAAATAGATGTGAATACCTTGGACTTGAAAGGCGAATACAAAGAACATGGTGCCATCAACAAAACCCTCATACTCAAATCAAGCACAGAAGACTCATTAGTATTTTCTCATATCAGTGTATAAATGCAAAGCTCAGTACCACTACTGTAACTTTTCTTCAATACATAAGAGAAGAAAGGAAGGATGGAAGGATAAAAAGCGAATAAGCAAGCAAGAGCATGTGTAGATGAAAGTGGGGGCATGTGTGCACAATACTTTCCGGTGGGTTAAATGCTTTTGCACCACTTTAATGGTGGTGGTATTTGCATGCGTCAGTGGCATATTGCACATTAATTCCAGCCACTGTAGCATAGTCGGCGGTGTAATGCACCTTAAATTACTTTGGGGTTCAGCAAACTAAAGCACCTCCGAGAAGTTGTAGTTTGCTGCCCTACAGTCATGGAGCAATGCACTGGGCTCCCTGTGACTCAGAGACTGTGCAGGTAGCCAGTGCAGACAACCTGGCAGCAGCCTGGGAAGGCAGGCTCCACCAAACAAGAGAAAAAAAAGTGGTGAGCCTTATCTTTTAAATTTTTTTCCCCCTGAAGCCTCCCTGCCTGCATGAGATGCATGGGGGCCCATTCCTCCCCTCTGTGGTTGCAGTAAACCCTGGGATTGCTCAAGCTGGGTGCCTGCGGGCAGGTGCCGTCTGAGCAGAGGGACTGCTGCTGCATCAGAGAGAAGCACCACCCTGCCCAGGGATCACTCCACCTGCTGGCAGCTCACCCTCTGCTCTCTGCTGCCACAGAGGCAGGTGAGACATGGGTGTACACAACACAGGGGTTTACTTTGCCCTAAATTGAAGCAGTGTTTTCAATTTAGGGCCCCCATTTCACCTACACATGCCCAAAGAAAACAACTCTACTAAATGCTTAATGACTGTACAGTCTCCTATATATCTCTAGAATTAGGAAATGCAACTCCAACCATGGTCAATTCTTTACAAGAAAGAGTTACTACCAAAGTGCCATTACTGATTAACAAATCACCTGAGCCAAAATTCAGGTATGTCATGATCAGACAATATGATTGGCACCAGAACAAGAATGGGCCAGAAGATTTCAAATGACTAGGGATCAATTATTTCAACTTCATTAACTTTCTATAATTTCTGTTTCAAAGTTGGGCTGGCCTCTTTAGTGACTTTTATGATGAAGCATATTTGGGTAATACATAAGTGTAAAAGTTACAGGGTGCTTTATTAATGTGTGGGGTCTGATATCACAAGGCTGTCCTATAATAAATGCCCTAATAAAACTCATAAATTTCAATTGGATTTGAGGATACTCATTACTTCAAATGATCAGACTTAACTTTACTAGGAAAATGGGTATAGCAAAACTTACCTTATAAAAATGCTCAACGGGATGGTAAGAATGAGTTTGTTAATTAAACAAGCTCAAAATTGTCCTCTGTATGTTTTGTTGTACTTTAGGACTGCAAGTTGCTTTTTAAGAAACTTTTCATACAGGTTTTACTTTGGCTGATTGGCTTACAGATTTATTTTTCTACTTATTGCAGTATCATAGTACCTTTGGTATAAAATTGGTAGCAACAGAAAAGTCCCTTGTGGAGTTCACTAATCGTATACCATATAAATATAGTATATGACTCAATAAAATTACCACCACCAAAACATCAGGGAATAAAACATAAAATAATAAAGAAAAGACACACTCAAATTTCTGTAGTAAGGTAAAGGCAAATAAAAGACTGATTCAGTTATGCAGTAACTGGTAACATCAAATTACAGTCATATCATATGAGTATCAGATTCTTACTTGGCCATACAGTCCATTTTATAACATCGAATCAAGACTCTGCTTATATTGTTAAATATCACAGAGCACTGGAAACAGCTTAGCATTTCAGATGGGACTCGCTTAGTGATAAGAGCAACAACAAATATATTTGAGATGGAGCCACTTTAGAACCAGCTCTAGGGAGATGCTGATCATGGACTTCAGCATTTGCTGCCTATTTGTTTTCCTCCAAGGATTTGGCCCTTTGGCTCTCAAAAATGGAGATGGAAGGAATATCTGTTTAAATATCTGGAAAAATTAAGGCCTTCGAACAATGGGGTAGTCAAAAAGGCTGAATCACTTAAAGAATGATACACTTAATCCAATGAGAAACACAAGCTATCAATGGTTGCTTACCCAGAAACATCCAACACCAACTTGTGCAATAAAACTGGTGCAAAGGTACTTTTATATCACACTGCCTTGTAACTGCTCAAAACAGTAATAAAATACAATAATTAATGATTAATTAAGAAGTCTGGGATTAGCAAGGCAAATATTGAAAGGAACATTTTACAAACAGACAAAAAGTGTCAGCAGGCAAGGGAATGAGGCTGTGCTGCCATTAACTGCTTTTTCTGATAGCTCATTAAGTTGGCTTTTACCAAAGGAGTCAAGCCTAAGTGTGTGTATATGTGTGTGTGTATGCATGTGTAGCAGATGAAACATGTAAAGCTAGCAGGAAGCTCCTGCTGGGGACCCAGGCAGAAGAGCGCTCAGATTTCCCTGCAAGATGCCAGAGAAGTGTTTGGGGGATATGCTCCCCTGTGGAGTTCAATAGCAAAGCTACCATTAAACAGCCCAAAAAACAGTGCCAGCAGAGGTGAGGAACAAAGGGAGAAAAGCAGTAACTGCTAAGAGAGCTGAAAGCCTGCTGCTAGCAGCAAGAGCTATAGCATTGGATATAGTGGCCATTTCTGATGTGTTTCTCATTCCACAGGAGAATCTGAACAAAAACAGAACTGGATTAACAGAGCATGAAAGGGGCAAATAGGGAAACGCCAGAGAATAAGGAAGATAGGCAGTTCCTCTAGCTTAAAAGAAGCAGATAAAAACATAGGTAAAAATTATAGCTGTCCATATATAGAGAGCAGATAGTACTATGAGAGGAGAGAGTGCAAAAAAGTCTGGTCTCTCTTATTGCTTCCTAATGGGAAAACATGGTCCTGCTTTACTGCTGCCCACAACCAATCCTAGGGTAAAAGACTTATCCTGCTAAAATACTTCCTGTTCAAATCCAGTCTAAGAAATTCAATTTTTGAATCCCCCACTTATTCTACATATGCAGTATCTAGATAAAATTTCCTGGAGTTACAAAGCAAAACATGTTCTTTTTTAGTTTTCCTCCATCATCTGGTGTTGCAAGTAAACCAGCAATCAGAATACAGATGATAAATTACACCCTTTCAGCAGAATACAGGCCAGTTCCCCACCCAACAGTAAAGTTGGCTTGACATAGCTTGAATAAACATGCATTTTTGTCAGTGAAATAAGATCCAAGGAGAACAAACTGCATTGAGTAAAAGGGTGCCATATTTTATGGTGATATTTTTATTAGACCAATAGAGTTAGACAAGCTCTTGAATGCAAGACAGGGGTACAAGATCATCTTTGCACTACAAAATGTTATGGCGTTTCTTTTTCTGATGTTTAGGATGCCCCCCAAGCCTTTCTCTTTTGCTTATTATAGTCAAGTTTTTATGGTACAACTTCTTTGTGCCTGGATGACTGGAACTGCTTAATAAACAGCTTACATGGCTTCATACTGCTACCATACAACACATAGGAAACTAAATACTGATTACTTAGAATAATAGGATTCTGAAAGGGTCATGGGAGGGAAAAGTGGATTAAATGATTGCTCCATGGCAAAAGTTTTGGGTAAGAGACTACAAAGATTATCAGACTAGGGCCTAAGGTTTAAGAAGAAACAAAAGGAAGAGTTACGAGGGAGAAAGGAACTCACAAAGACAAGGGAAGAGAGGATGAGCAGCACACACTTGTGGGAAGCAGGACAGTGCTTGTCTGCAGAGATGGAGTATGTGTCAGAGGGACAGAGGAGGATAGAATGAGTCAGAAATAACCGAAAAAATGCAAATAAATCAACAAGATGTTGATAGAATTGTTTCCAAGTAGAATGGTTTCAGTATTTTCCAAGAGGTAAGGACATAAGTGTGATAAGGCTCTTGAATTGAGCAACGGCAGAACTAGAAAACCAAATGAATACAGAAGCACTGATTAAATGCAGAGGAAAGGCAGTAAGAGCAAATCAGAGAGCAAAAGAATCTCTTCAGACTTAGAGGAGTAAGCAATTACAAGGTTTACCAATTCTCTTTTTAACTTTCATAAATAATATCCAGTTTAAAAGGAGAAGGTAAGTTCTAGTATATGAAAGGCACATGCACCTGTCTTCTAGCAGGAAGAAGGATTGAAGATGTATAAGGTTAAGCAATTAGCTGCACAAGTCAGGGCATGTGAAATATTTAACTGTTAATATCCCTTCTGTTCGATTACCTAAAGCCGGAGAAAAAAGAAATACAAAACATTTTTTTCTCTCTGAGCCCAACTGCAAAGCTCAATTTGAATCTTCTGTTCTGCTGCTGACCTCACTGAGAGTTTTGCACATGAACTGTACAGAATATTTATGTCAAAAATCTGTCCAGCGGGCATGATATGAGAATGGAAATAGAAGGGTTGAATTTGTCTTATTTATAATACATATTGCATACAGGGGAAAAAAGACTCTAAGATATACAGGTTGAAAAGTCTAGGATTCAAAAGTTAGCAAATGCTAGGTTTAGAATTACCCTGCAATCCCATTTTGCATCTGTGTGCTCCATGGGGAATAGGACCTGTTGAAGCAGGAGTGCCCTTAAGATGTAATTTGAGACTGCATCATATGTTTGGTGACCAAATAATGTATTTTATTACGTTTCTTAATGTAAGCATGTACATTTATTTTAAAGTAAAAAATCTAAAAGCAAATTCTAGTATGTGCTACTGTAATCAAATTCCAACTGTTATTTATCATCAACAGGGTCTAAACCCTAAACTTTGAACTTTGTCTTCTACCAGTTGAGCTATGGGAATAATGGGAGCTGGCAGCACCAGAGGGAGGTGGTTCCCTGGCATCAGATGGCAGATCCACAAATAGCCTCTCTTGATGGAATGAGGCTATTTGTGGCCAAGAGAGACCCCACTTAGTGCTTGGGGAACACAACTGGGGGTCATCTGGTTATGGAAAGGACCCACCAGCCAAAGCAGGCCAGTGCTTGGTCAGGAACCCTGGGGCAGACTCTCTTCTACAACGGAAAATAATTCCATCAAGACATGGCAGGGAAGAGGAGAAGGAAGGGTACCCAAGGAGCTGGAGCGGAGCAGGAGCTGCATGGCCACCTGGGAGTGTCATGACCACCCCTGGAGCTTGGTATTGTCACAGGGAGCAAGGGGTGGGGCTGGTCCCTTGCTCCCCTGCTGCTGCTTGGCCTATCATAGCAGGGGGGCATACAAATTTAAGACAAACTTCCACTAATTAAATTCTATACAGGGGAAATATTAATTTTTAATATTTTTATTAAAACAACATGACTTCCATGTGTAGACTCTAATGGGGGGGCAGCTTAAATTCAAAGTCTTCTTAAGTTTAAGTAAATATGGTAAATTAATAAAAATACCATAAAATGAAACTATCAAATCAAAACCAAAATACCATACTCCTTGTCAAGTTGAGAATGATATGACCAAATTCTACTCAAGTGAAACTTGTCTGAGAAATTTAAAAGAGCAACTGAAATCACTGAGGGCACCCATACATGTGCAGTGAGGATGCTCCAATGTGCTGTAATTACAGAGTACTGGAGCAGATTCAATTAATCAAGTCTACTGGAGCGTGTTAATTATTGCACTCCAGCAGACTCCAGTGTCAAGTGTATCAGCTTCCCTGCGCTGAAAAACGGCAGCGGGGCACTTTAAACTAAATCTCATTCAAAAAGCTTTAGTTCAAAGCCTCTTGTGCATTCAG
>NW_017728947.1:37892251-37898907 GCF_001723895.1 Crocodylus porosus
CAACTAAAGCTCGTTCAACAAGCTTTAGTTAAAGAGCTCCTGCTGCCATTTTTTAGTGCAGGGACACTGATACAAGTGACACTCTGGGTTCTTTAATTAGAGTGGCTCTCAGAGTCACTCTACAGTGCCTCCCCGCTCCACACACACACTCCTGGAGCACATGTATAAATGCCCTGACATTTTAATGGATGTTACACTACAGCTTCAATTACTGTAGTCAGTTGAATGATTACCAGTAAGTTTTAGACACAGGCACAAATAAATCTCATTAGGTTAAATCACTAAACATAGAGGTAAACAATATTACAAATATATTTTTATATTGGCAATGTTTCTAACAACATCTACATCTCTTTAGCTTCATTTTAAAATAAGAATTTTGCTATTAAGATGGTGATTGTTCATGTATATACGGAAAAAAACACCTCACTCCATCTCTTTCCTTCTATGCATGCTTATGCATTACAATTCATTAGCATGACTGAGGCATGGGAAATAAGAATAAGAACACCACAAAAAGGAACTTACATTATTATTGTCCATTTGCAAAGCAAGATGTATATCGGTGGCACAGTGATGTATGTTCCATGTTTCCTAATCTCTCATTGATTTTGAGGGGGTGGGGTGGGGGGGTGTTATTAGCTTCAGTAAGTATTTGAAGATGTTCAGAATTTTTCTGGATCAGATTTTTTATATTGGCTTTGAATTTAATAAGAATAAGAACACCTTATTTAGCCCTAATGAGTCCATATCCCTTTTCTTTTTAGAGGTTACTCTTACATTTGAAAATCACATTTGACCTTGAGCCTTAGAGGGGAAAAAGACTGAAAGGTGATGGTGGAATAGAATTAACAACAACAACATGTGTTTCTGCAAGAACTATAAAGAAAAATATAAGAACCAGGGGAATAGAACAAATTCAAGTAAATACTGTTTCAAACAGCTTGCTTACTAGACTAACAGCTTGCTTAGGGCAGGATCCAAAGCCCTGGAAGTCAAAGGAAGCCTTTCCATCAATGTTAACTAGGTCCAGATCAGGACCTATGCACAATAAATATATTCCTGTGAAATGTGTGGTTAGGGTTTGGGGAGTACTGTTTTGTTTTGTTTTGTTTTATTCTCTTATTTCTTTCTTGCCTTCTTTGAAGTCTCCAGAGCTTAAGAGTATTGACAATTCTGAAAACATTTGGAGTTCATTTCAGAGAGGCATGAACATATTAGGATGCATATATTATACTGTGAACTAGGTAAAACAAGATAGTACGGGCCATGGGCAGATTCAGCTAAAAGCACAGGGAGGCAGGTGAACCCTCCTAAAAGGTCTCATGGAACCAGGGAGTGCTGGGTTGAAGCACTACATGGTATGGCCATACTTCTCTGAAATCACACTGGCCTTCCAAAAAATAATCTCTCGAAGAGCTACAAAAAAGAAATACTTCCCTGAGAACATGCAAAACTCTAATTCTGAGAGAAACTTCTGAGCATGGTGTAAAAAAGGAACAATTGGATTCCCCTTCCTGTCATTGGATTCCCCTTCATTTCAACTGGTTAAATCACTTTACCAAAAAAACAAACAAACAACAACCCCCCCAACCCCCAAAACAAGAAAAACCCACAAAAAACCATATCAAGGATTTTAAATGTAGTTCTCTCCTGAATTCTATGACTTCATTAGGACTGAATACTTTTATAGGAAAGCTATGTTTTCCTACTTGACCAAAATATTACTAAAGCATTATGCCAATCAGATAAACTACAGTGATACAGAAGATTTCTTCCCTATCACATCAAAGTCCTGGACAAAGGAATTTGATATGCACATACACTGAAGATGCAAATGAAATTACATATCAACGTGCCCTAGCGATACAGGCAGGCACCCCAAGTGAAATGACAAAAAAAAGAAAAAGAAAAAGAAAAAAGAACAAAAACGAGTCAGGGATCACTTTTCACCTACTAAAAGACCACAGATTTTGCATTATTTTTCATATTTCAATTTGACTACAAAGAGCAACAAGAGATGAAAATTATTCCAGGCTGCTCAGTTTTCCTCAGAGACCCACAGCTCTTATTTGCATCTTATCTGTCTGTGAACCAAGATGATGGAAATCTAGTTGTAGCACTTCTGCCTCTGGGAAGCATTGAGGCATGTGAAAATTTTAAATAGCAAACAAAAATTATGCCAAACATTAAGGTAAGCAAAGTTTCAAACTGACCCTTGAATTTGGAAGAAAGTTCAATTGGTTCTTAGTCAGATCATCTGTCTCTAATACAGCTATGATATAGCTTTCTGATAACTACATACAGGACAAGCTATCTACAATGATTTTATAAACCTGACACATTTCATTTAAAGTATTAAATATGCGTATTTTTACCCTTGGCTATGTTTATTAGAACTAAGGCTTACACTAGCAAGAAATTGGTGCTTCCACTTTGTGACCTTGCAGAGAGCAAAAATCATTGAGGCAGACTGCGTTCATTATTGCTGATACAGCTCAGGCTCATTTGGCATACAATCCCTATTTTTTCAGACATATACTGCTTAGTTAATGTGATCCATGTCAGTTTGAAACTTCATTTAAAAGTGGTCAGTTCAGTCACAAATTGTTTTCCTTTTCTAAGAGAGCAGTTTATACCTTTAATCTCTGGAGACTTAGGATCAATTTATGGCTTAATTAAAATAAAAGAAGGAAATGAGTTTGGTGAGTCACAGTGAACATTTGCCAGCATTGTTAGTGTCCCCTTAAAAGAGCTTAGAACTAAAACAGTAGGGGAGGTTGTAGGTCAAGACTCAAAACATACCGATGAAGCAGCATTGGACCTTTAGCCCTCTTAGCAGAATGGCATATGGGAAATTAGCACACATTTATCTATTACTAGTTTTAGCTACTAGCACTTTGCTTTAATGAGTATCAAATTCACCTACTCTTAAAAGAGGGAAGCATGAATTGGAACAAGAGAATATATATACAAAAAAAATATTAAAATTAAAAATGAAAGCAGAAGATTTTTTTTTAAAGTAATTACATCTTGGGTTCTTTGAATGTTGGATAGCTTGGACTCTTTAGGGTTACAAATGCTTTGTGTTTTCCAATGAGAAGCTGAAATCTTAACTGCTCTTGATAGAGTTCTGCATACATAAAAGAGATCCAGTTGTGGAGAAAAGCACATTGTGATATGCACTCCAGAAGCAGAACAAAAATTCAGTCCCTTTCGTAAAAATTTGTATCAAAGTGAATGGGAGTGCACCACATTTTGTAGATGTCACACTGTAATGATGAACCCAATATCCTTATTTAATCGCCTTGATTTATCAGCTGTTCAATGGTGCTCATCACTGGGGTATCCAAAGGCTCCAAAAGCACTAATTCCTTTACAAAAAAGCAACAACCACCTCTCTGAATACTCTAAGTCCCTGGTCAATATGTAAAGTACATTAAATTTTTTAAAAAAAGGGTAACCCAGTGCCATCAATGTATTAACTGTTGCAAACTGGCAATCAAAATTCCTGATGTGCTTAAATATACTTAAAATATTTATGTCTTCACCAGTCCTTCAAGATATGCCTTTCAGTGTATTCTACAAATTAGCAATACTCTGCATAATCTTTATTCCCATTCTTCAGAGGGGGAAACTGAGGGACCTGACTGCTCACTGATGTCAACTGAAATTCTCCCACTGATTCAAACCATCCAGATGAATACACACAGCAGCCTTACCTGGGGTCCTGGAGGCCTCCTGGGGTTGCAGCTGTGTGATCCAGGTGCACAGAGCCTGGCCAGCAGCTGGAGTATGACTGGCTGGTCAGACTCCAGTTTCAGGCAGCACGAACTGCTGCCACATCAGCCATGACACTTTTTTTTGGCATGGTTTTTCTTGATAACAGGATTTCCTAGTAGCTATATTTGGCTCATCGTGGAGAACCAAATCACATGTACCGGGTGCATTTTGAAGAGTTTCAAAAGCCTTTGAGGTGCCACAAAGCACATGTGTGCACTCATTTGGATATGACCCAGTAGGTTTTATCAGTGTCATAGCAAGGAAGTTTGGCATCCAGGGCAAGCCTATAGTGGCAGCCTGCCCTCACCCCACATACAGATCCAGCAGACACATGCCCCCCACCTGTGCCAGGGGGTCATGCTGTGGTGGGAGCCATCCCTCTTCCCTACCCCCCGCACCCCACATGAGCCACTCATGCCTCTTTCCTGCACCCTGCCCCAGCTGCACAGTGCCTGCCCCAGTCTCAGCCCCCCTCCTCCCACACTGGGGGGCCTTGATCTACCCGCCTATGCTCTTTCCCTCCCTCCCTCCCTCCTCCCCCCAACAGGCTGCACATGGCATTTATTGGTGACATTTGTCAGCCAAATTTTTTCAAAATATTTATAACAATATCGACTTGTGACTAGCCAGTTGGCACCCCTTTGCTTCAGTGTCCAGGGCTGTCGCCCCACTCACCCCCCCGCCTTCCTTTGCTATGGTACTGGGCTGTATATTGTGCTACAAGGAGAATTACTCAAGATTTTAAAAAGGAAAAATTTGGAACAGAGTAAAGATTTAATATATTGATTAAAAACATGATACCTTTCTTAAGCACTTTAAACTTTATTATGTATAGCTCATAATCTCAATGACAGTTTAACTAAATAATAATGATATTACAGTGCATAACTGGAATGCTTGCACATTTGGGGACATAAAGTTTTTGCACATTTAAAATACAGTCAGATAAAAACTTTCAAAATAAGAAGTTAGCTTTAGCTTCTACATACCATAAAGTTTTTTTGCAGTTGCTTACTTGCTCTAAGGAGTGAAATGTCAGGAAGGGGGGTGTTTTATTTTGTTTCTCAACTTTTTTAGGAAGTTAATTTTAAAAAAGAAAAACCTTTATTTTGATTATGTCCACCAGTTTTAGAACTGATAAATTTAGCAATGTTCCTTTGACTATGTCTTTGTTACTAAAGTAGCTGGGCATCTACAAAGAAAATAGAGATACTGAGTGAGTATACTATTTCTATGTAGAAGAACATCTCTAACATAGTATTTGAAACTCATCTGTTGTAAGTTTTTTTCAAAGGATTTTGGCTTGTTCTTATACTTACAACTCCATATATTGCTAAATTTCAAAGTCCTTAGATTAGGATTTGATCTCCCCTCCCCCACAGAGATCTAATGGGAGCCAAGAGGAGGTAATGTCCACAAGGGAAGGAAATTTTAGATACTCCCAGCTCCATTTGGAATAGGTGATGTGATTTAGGCCCCAGGGTTTTACTGGATCTTTAGGAAAGACCAGGTAATCTTTGTCATTAGGTATACAAACAGTCAGACCTAGCATATAGATTCAATAGGATTCACTCTCATACCTAATCTTATTTCCAAGATCATCAGTAAAACAAGTAAATAAATGGAAGAAATCCTGGTCCCCTTGAAGTCAATAGTTTTGCTATCGAGTTAAAGGAGCAAGGGGACCTGGAACCTGGGAGAAACACGGGGATAACCATATACTGTGTACTCATTTAGAAACCAAGACATTTTTACATAATACCTAGTGTAATATTGACATTTTCTAGCAATTATTCTAAAGTTTACTGCATGCCAGCAGTTTTCCAGATGCACACCAAATTCTCTTCCACAGTGCCACAAGTAATAAAGCTTTGGTGTAAGCCACAGCAATAAAAACCACAGGGAAATTCTTCAGCCGGTACACACAGCTAGAGCAATGATTTTACTACAGCTACACTGGTTTACACCTGCTAACAATATGACTGTATAAATCTAGCATCTATTATCATTCATCATAATTGAACCCAACAAAACTATTTATAAAATGAAATCAAAAAAAAAAAAAGGATGAAAAAAACATATTGTATAATGCAAATAAGCACAGCAGCCACTTAATACTGCACAAAAATAGCAAACACATGCTGAGAAAATGAAAATAAGAAGCCAAGGTCTTTAGTTTCACCTGTGTTAAATCTGTGAGTGACTCCAGTGAATTCAGAAGATTTATAATTAATTCAAATGGGCATAAATGGTAGCAAAACTTGGTCTGAAGTGAGAAAGAATGCTATGTTCAATTGAAATTGTAAGTGTGACTAGTATGCCAGTATAGTTAGTACTGGGCCAAGAAATAGGCCTCTTGGTTGTGAAATATGAAATCAAATCTAAAACATTCACTGTAAAAATCTCTGTCCCCCATCCCCCACCCCAAAACGGCACTTCCAACTGCACTCCCTAGGCATTCCCAGGGCCCATATGGCACATTTGCTCAGCTGTGAATCAAAACACAACTGACAATCTACTTAACCACCTGTGCCCACCTCCACTCTCCCCTGCTGAATGTTAAGAGCTGATCAGGTCCAGTGTTTCTTGGGGCTATGTTGCACGTGATGCTCAGCACTTGTTTTATTTAGATTGTAGTTATCATCACTGTACCACATTAAAAGTTGGAACGTGTTCTTAGCAATCACACAGTAATATTTACTATGATTTCCCAGCCCACACGCTTCATAGGGAGCTCTGGCAAATCATAGTTTCATAGTTTCTAGGGTCGGAAGGGACCTGAGCAGATCATCTAGTCCAACCCCCTGCCATGGCAGGAAAGAATACTGGGGTCAAACGACCCCAGCAAGATGTGCATCTAACCTCCTCTTGAA
>NW_017728947.1:37899320-37902998 GCF_001723895.1 Crocodylus porosus
AGGTGCATCACCTTGCACCTGTCTGTATTGAAACCCATCCTATTCTCGTCCGCCCACCTTTGTAACCTGTCTAGGTCTGATTGTAGCCTGTTGCATCCTTCCAATGTGCCCACATCCCCCCACATCTTAGTGTCATCACCAAATTTGAACAGGGTGCTTTTTACCCCCTCATCCAAATCGCTGATGAAGATGTTGAACAGTGTGGGCCCAAGGACCAAGCCCTGCAGAACCCCACTGCCCACATCCTTCCAGGTTGAGAAGGACCCATCTACTACCACCCTCTGGGTGCAGCCCTCCAGCCAGTTGGCGACCCATTTGACTGTATGGGTGTCAGACCTCTGAAGCTGGTGGTGGGTAGAGGGAGTCACGGAGAGTCAAGCCCACAAGATGGTGTCATTCCTGCCACTGGATCCTGCTAGTTTCCTGAGACCTGAACTAGTTCAAGTTTCCCATGTGGGCCTAAGGCTGGGACCCACAATCACTGTGGGTCCCAGACCCAGGACCACAAATTGCTTGCACCTCAAACTGCTTTTGTTATCTCCACGGAGTGGTCAGACAATGCGTGCTACTTAATATGATCTGAAGATACTCTTCCTGTGAACAGTCCTAACTTTTCTACAATACAAGTGCACTTAGCATGTATTTTACTGATTGAATGCATGGACACTTGCATTTTAAATGCAGTTAACATGTTCTAAATGGAAAATTAAACAAGGCTCTTAGGCCAGGTACAGACATCACAGTTTTGCCTGGAATGACTGGAAACTGATCTATACCCGTAGCAGAACAGAAGTCCAGAACAAACAGACTGGTTTAAAAATGGCAGAACCTGGTCTAAGATTTGTCCCTCATACCAAAGGGTGAATGTGTGTTCTGTTCACTGCCAATCTACACTATGCCACTGACAGCAAATGAAACATAACTTAAATCGAGACTTCAGGCTTTTTGAATGTCTGTACCTAATCTTACTGTCTGCAATACAACCTGGTCTAACTTCTGATGTCTTTCTCTTACATTTACTCTGAAAAGAAATTACTTTTTCTCCATATGCCAAACATGACTAGCAGCACCAGGATTTCTTTGTCTTCTATATAGGGCAATTACATTGTACTATTAATCACCTTAGTGTTGGAGTGCCACACAATATTAAATGAAGGAACCTTACAATACCCCTTTGAGGCAAGTGTTTATTGTTGGCCCCATCTTAACGATGGAAAACAGAAATAGAGAAACACTGCGCACGGTGAAGCCGGCAATTCAGGTCAGAGCTAGGAACAGAACACCGATCACCCAATTTACAAGCAAGTGCCTTCCTTTGCTAGTGTCATTAGAAATTTGTCTTGCCAACTTGTGCAGTTTATATGAAAGCTTCAAGGAAAAAAATGCCAAAGAATCAAGCACTAATTTCTTCTACAGAGCAGTAAATAGTGTGTGAAATGTGTGTACAACAAGGAATCTCTGGGGATTTATACACATGCTCCAGAAGTGTGTGTGTGGAGTGGGGGGCACTTTAATTAGAGTGGCTCTGAGAGCTGCTTTAATTAAAGTTCCCAGAGCATCTTGTGTATCAGCAACCTCACACTTAAAAATGGCAGTGGGGCACTTTAAAGCATCCTTGAGCTTAAAAATGGTGGTGGGAGCACTTTAAAGTGCCTCCACCATTGTTTTTAAGTGTGAGGACACTGATACATGAGACACTGGAGTCTTCTGGAATGTGGTAATTACCATGCTCCAGTAGACTCAGTTAATCCAGCCTGCTCCGACACACTGTAATTATGATGCATCGGAGCAGCCTTGCTTCTCTTGTATAGACACCCTCTGTGTCTGATCACTGGACATCATTTATTACCAGTTTTGAATCCACATCACAGGACAGAAGGAGAAGCAGAGGAAATATAGGATCAAAATTATGTCTGTCTAGAAAACAAGAGAAAATGAATGACTTGAGCACCCACAAATATGCCCTGTCTTTCCATATCGCTTTTTAATTTTTTCTCCCAACTAAAATTGTTCCGTTATCTTCCCTTAGAAGAGTGTGGCAAGTCTCCTAGAGGCTTTCACATCTCTCTCTCTCTCTCTCTCTCTCTCTTTCAAGGTGATAAACCATGTAGAAAAGTAACTCTCAGTAATGTTATGATTGCAGATTGGCCTGTTGTCTTGTGGTTGCCAAGCCTGGCTAAGCATGGAAGCAATTTGTGAATAGCAGCAGTGGAATCTCTGAATAGCTCTAATTAATGGATGCCAGGGAGCTGGAGCAAGCTCCCCAGCAACAAAAAAGAAGGTATTTCCCTGAGACTTTTGAAAGGCCAGTCTATTATTTAACCAGCCAAGCCTATCTACATCCCTGAGAGCTGAGTGGAGGCAAAAACGACTCCATTTGAAAGTGTTCTATCCAGCTTCCTCTGCTTCCAATGAGAAGTGGAAAGGGACCATTGTAGAAACTTTTCCATCACAAAGTTCCTTTCCACAATCTAACAAATGTTACTTTTCATTGCCTACATTCTTTCCACCATTTTTGTGCAGAACATTTATACATAAGGAAAGGCAATTTGGTTGTCCTAAGAAAAGAGAAATTTTAGGATGGGTGTAAGTAATCTATTTGCTCAATAACCTTTTTTTTCTCCTTATCTGAGGATAAATGTGGTGAAGGCAACCCTAAAAGCTAAGGGGAATTAGAAATAGCTGGCACATAGCATGTAGCTGAGCTTTCGGCTATATGTTTCTACTACGTTCCATAGTCCGTTCTAGTTCATTGGGACTTCATGGCTCAGTCCTAGGGGATACACAAAGGATTAAGTTTCATCCCTTGCTTTATGAAATTTTGGATCACCTGGTTATCTTCCTGAATCTTCCTGTGCTTCTAAGGTTGATAAAAAGCTAATCAAGCAAGAATATTTATAGTAAGGAGTGAAGTCATCCCTTCAACACTTGCTCCACCCGAGACATACTTATTGGAGATAGGCTGCATTGTTCCTGATTTTGCTACAGCCCATGTGCTTGTATTGTCACAGAATCTTGTGAATTCCAAACCTAACAGGGCCACAAGAAAATACAAAATATTAATTTGGTAAAGAAGCCTCTGAATTTTCTGACAGGGGGAGGCATATTTTGCTCTCCATACAGAAGGGGATTGAACACCAAGTCATGAAGACCTTGGTCACTCTTCAGGAACAGGATAAATCATATGAATGACTGGAGCCTACATGCCATTGAAACTCTGTGCTCCTTTTTCTTGCCTCCTAGTACTTTTTTCACTGATAGATAGCCCTAGGACTTAGAGGAAGCTCCACTGCACTGAACTGCCTTCTCTGTGGCTTTACCATCTGGGGGAGATGAGACCAATCTCCCTGCCTAAAACTATCCTTAGACTCCCCAGCCCACCAGAGAGTCTGGTTCAGGATGTGGAAGAGGGAGTGCCATAGAGCTAGCTGGAACCTCTTACAGGAGCCAGGAAGATATAAACATGGATGCCAAGGAAAGCAACCACTCCACTGAGTGAACTTTAAACCTTGCCTCTGAATGTGTTGGCTGCTGTAATTGAGCACAATTGCATTTTGATATGGGTATTACTGCTAGGAATGATCCACATGCTAATGTTGCATTTTGGCAGTGACTGAGCTCTAAATATATAGATTATATATAGAGGTTGTGTGTGTGTATGTGTGTGTATATATATAT
>NW_017728947.1:37903098-37915303 GCF_001723895.1 Crocodylus porosus
AATTTGACCTTTTAATTCCCCCTGAAATGCACTACTAAAGGAGTGATCTGGACCTCATAGCATTGCATCATTCTTATTTATGGTACCTAACATGCACATGGCTATTGATTAAAAAAAGAAATGGTCATTTAACAGTCAATCATTTTAAAAAATAAAATAAATCGCTGCCCTTAGATATAGGCACAAGCCTTCACATAAAGAGCCAGACATCTTTATGCAGCTCAGTATATAAATACCATGGCAAATAATAATCGCATGTATAATCCCATTGCCTGAAAAGGAAGTAGATGCAAAAATAGGTCTTTCATTTCAAATGAGTTAAAAACTCTACTAATCTATTAAAGAAAAAAAATCCAAACTTTTTTATTTGTTAAAAAGGAGGTGACATCATTTATTTATTTATTTATTTGTAACAGAAGTGGAGATTCCTGTAAGTCTCTAATTTTATTTTCAAAGCCCTGTCTGCTCTCTATTTCTTCTACCTTCACTGCCTAGCAACCTCCACAGAGCTTTTTTATTCTATACTGCTTCTGGAGGGTTTACATTTATATTTATTTATGATAATGTGTAGAAGGGAAATATGGAAACAAACGCTGTTTGTTCCTCCTGGGTAACTTCCAACCCACTGCATCACAGCCCAGTGAGAAATATAACTCCTGGTCTTTCAATAATACAGGTACCTTCCCTTGAATTTAGTGAGGAATAGAACAAACCCCACTTTTATGATAGGAGGTGAACAGTCAAGTCCCTGGAGCATTTTGCTGCAGTCACAGGCACTGGTCTTTTTCAGTCTTTCTAATTGTGTTGATTGAATCTGCAAAAGCCTTTTTATACTGGAACATCATGTACTGGTAAGGCTTCTGCTTTCAAGAAGCCTTGGAATTCTTGAAGAACAGGCACTGACAGAGGTTATGCTGCAATACTGATGCTCGAAGACATTCTACAGTATCTACGCTGTGGAGAAAACAAAGATTAAACCTTTGATCTCTCACTGAGTCTGTGCTTCAAGTTGTAACAGTTTGCAAAGGGAAGGGAACTGCAGTAAGTAGGTTCAAACAGAAAAGATGAGGAATCACACTGTACTAGCCCCAAGGCATGTCTACATGTGCAAATGCTGCCAGATGGGTTTATTTCAGAGTAATTTACTCTAGAGTAAACCCATCCCAGGCAGGCTGCTTCTATACATGTGCCCATTTGGGAGCTGATTTATTGCTCCCACCCACTTTGGCCCTGCACCAGCCCCATGGGTGCTAGCCCAGGGGCCAGCAGGCAGCAAAAGGTCAGGAGACAGCTGTCTCCTGGCAGTGGCTCGAAGATTGCTCCCTGCCCTGGCCGCTGCCTGCTGCTGGGGCAAGCTCCAGTGGCAGAACACAGGGAAGGATAATGTCCCCCTGCCCTGACAACAGGGATCACCAGGCCCCAGCTCCCTGATCAGGGGCAGGGAGCTTGGAAAGGGCTGCAGGGGAAGAGCAGATCCCAGCCTCCTGCCCTGATCTGCCAGCGGGACAGCTAGCAATGAGCCCCTGGGCTGGGGGGGGGATTCCCACAACTCTTTCCAAGCTCTGTGCCTTGATCTCCCAATCAGGGCATGGGGCTAGGAAAAAGCTGCAGGGCTGGGACCTGCCACAGACTAGGTCAGTTCCCAGCTAGCCCCAAGCTGCATGAAGTCTGCATGAGCATGAGCTGGCTGGGGACTGCCTGAAACAGGACAGTCCCCAGGCAGATCCAGTATGCATGTGCAGACTTCCCCTTCTAGCCTGGGGCTGGCTGGGATCTGTCCCAGTATGGGGCAGGTCCCAGCCAGGTTCAGGCTGGGACCTGCCCCAGACCTGCCCTGCCAAGTAGAGCAAATTACTGAGCAGTAAGGGTCTGCACATTTAGACACAAACGCAGTAATTTGCTCTACTGTGCAGTAAAGTATCTTGCGTAAAGATGCCCCAAGAAAAAGAGTTATAGAAATGTACTGCTTCCCAAAACTAGGGACAGAAAACAGAGGTCTCCTGTGCCTTCATTGGATGGGAGGTGCTTCTTGGTTTTCTTTTGAATAATTCTTTCCAAGGCTTTCAAGAATTACTTTATGTGGTTATAGTGTTTTTTGACTCGTAAACTGAGGTCTGCACCATCTTCTGTTCTTAGCAAGATAACACTTATTCCTTATTCCCATTTGTAGTGATTCTGAAAGACTTTGCAATCATCACTAGATTACTAATACTCTTCCCATACCCCTGCTATTCCAGTGAACTATATCACTATTATGAGCACTCTTTTAAAGGCAGTGACAATGAGGCATGGAAAGGTAGAGTAATTTGACTGAGGTCATAGAGTCAGTGGCAGAGCCAGGAACTGAACTCAAATCTCCCAACTGCCATTCCTCAAGCTATCTGCTAAATTATTTTATCCTGATAGATAAGTCTGAATAAACAGTAAAAAAGCAACAGCAACCACACATCTTATCTACCCCAAAATATATGTTTTCAGGAATAACACCCCCCCCTTGTCTTGCTATGGTTCATATGCTTTTATTATTCATGACAAGTTGTAGGACTAGGAAATGTTTGTGAATCACAGGCATTTACCCACTTTTAAATGCAAATGGTTTTTCATCCAAAATGTCCAATACTGGGAAACGTACTATTGCTATCTATTCTTCTTTTCATTTTAAAATTACCCAGTACTTAGATGTAGTGAATTAAAGCAGAAACAATATCAAATGATTTTACTGTCTTTTCATGCAATACCATTAAATAAGTGGTTGAAAAAAATATAAACGACCATTCCAATGGTGACTTTCAGATACATTGGAATGGATCTGCAAAGAGTTTATGGTCTGAAAAAGGAGATAAGTTAAGTTATAAATCAAGAGAGAGGTATGGGTGGGTGAGCAGAGCCAAGAGTAGAACTACAGTTCAGGAAACATTTCTGTTTCTATTTGTGGCAGGGCAGTGGAGTGTGGCCTGGTAATGGGCAGTATGCCAGAGGCCCCAGAAAGAGAAGGGCAGAGTAGAAGAGGCCTCCTGTGAGAGGGAAGTTGGTGTGAATATGTATGTGTGGAGCCCAACTTTGGACTCAGTTTGCTCTGGCCCTAGACTGGGAGTATTATTAATCTGGATACCATCTGTGAGGTGTGGGCTGTGGTGTAGGGGAGGTCAGAGCTGCAGATAGCACCCCCTGGTATTGGGGCAGTAATGGGCAATCTCCCGCATGTACCATCCACATATGAGAACAACAAAGTCATGGCAGGTGGGATTGGGCAAATTACCCCATAGAGACTGGTGGGTGGGCTGACATGAGACCTGGCCTTGAGAGTTGCCACTTGTCAAACTATTCCTGGATCTGACATTGGTGTGGTATAGGCAAGCTACCTCACCTCTGTGCCTCTATTTTCTCTCCTCCTGCTTCTCAAAGTAGATTGTTAATTGTTTGGAACAACTCCATGCACAATCAATCTATCTCAATTGATGCTGCCATAATAAAAATAAGCAATGATAAATATTTAAATTGAAATTGTAGACCCTCTCTACTTATAAACATTTTTTCATGATTACTTTTCACAGAGTGCAAGCATTCATTTTAAAACAAAAATCAAATGACTCTCGTTTTCCATTTACTAAGAACAAATGTAAAACTATGTGCTCATACCCTGATAAGGCAACATTGTTAGGAATAATGTCCAGATAAAAAGTAGCAACAGAAGTGCAAACTCACCCATCTACCACCTTGTTCACGTGGGCAAGGAGGCAGCTGAATAAAGCTGAATCGCTGTCATGTAAACGGATGACTGAAAAAAAAATATGTATGAATGGGTTTCACTATATAAAGAAGAAAACAGGATTATTACCAAAGCAAACACCAGAGGAAATATTTTGAAAACAAACAAAAACGGAGATATAGAAGGTTCTTCAGGTTTCTGGAAAAGTAGGTTGGAAGATATCTTCCTAACTTCTGAAACCTGAATTTAGACATTATAAAAGAAAAGTACCCACTGCCTTTCTTTTATGTTTGAAAAAAGCTAGTATAGTCAAGGGGATCAATTCTTCCTCCTGGGAAATGCCTGCACAGTTTTTTAAGTCTCAGGTTACATTCTCTATCTAAACCTGAAATAAAGAAAGGTCCCTCAAGAAAATTAGCAAGAAGTTATGCAAAGGCAGATGAGAGCTACTTAATAAATGCAAAACAAACATGTTATAAAAAAATGCGCTAAACAATAAGGTATCTCTTGCTTTAACTGCACATGCATTTAAGCAATGAAGAGTGCTATCTAACTTTTAATAATAGGAAGTATTATTCCCATTATCAAGTCTTGATCCCATTACCCTGATGTTATTCCATATTTCTTCCAGTGTAACTGAGATCAGAATTTGACCCCAGGTTATCAGAATAATGAAAACAGGCTACATGAAATCATCAGGGTTAAAAAAAATACCTTATCCAGGCACTGTTGAATGTTCTCAACCGTTGCCTGAACAAAAGCACGGAATCATAACAAAAAGAAAGTTGTGATCAAAGGGAGATTGGTGAATGATGGTTAAATAAAAAATTTAGAACTATTGCCATAATAATGTAATAAATAAAGCATAAAAAGAAAAAGACAGAACAAAACCAAACCAATACTAAGGCTTCCATTATTTTAGGAAAATGTGCAACACTTGAACATCTACCCACATTATAAAGTGAGAGATGAGATGTTGCCAGGAAAATAGAAGTGCTTTGGATGCTTACATCTATATGTCAGGAGGCACACTGAAGACAAAAGTTACTAAAATGGAAAACTCAAAATATAACATTCTATTACAAGTCATTTAACTTCCCTTGTGGATACAGAAAGAAGAAACTGTTTTATACAATTGTGTTGGTAAAGACATTTCTTCTTCCTCCCATTCAGTAGTTGTAGTGGTGGACATCTCACCTATGAATAAGTCCTGATGTATGTTGCAGTGCTCAGCTACTAAAGGATGCTGGATGATTTGCAATACCATTTGCTGTACTTTACATTTCTCCCATTTGATAGTACTTTGTTTAAAGGCAGGAGTAGAGTGTCTAGTGGAATCAAATAGAACTACTCTGTTCTATGGTTTAAGATATCAGCTGCATGATATTTCATGGGTATTAATTTTCATGTATATAGTGTGGAGAAGATTCTTTGATGCAATTAACTGATTTATGTATACTTCAATTCTTCAGATTCTTAAAATGAAAAAAAAAAATCCATGGAAGATGTCAGAGTAACAGCCCGGGGGGGTGGGAGGGGAGGGGGAAGAAGAAGCTGTTTTTGTTTGGAGGTCTAACCACAGATGATCATATATCTCTGTCTCTGGAACATATAGTACAAGGATCCCAACCAAGCTGTGGCCTGTGGACAACACAGCATTACCACCATAAACTAATAATAAAAAATAAAAATGATATGTCCATAACATAGACAGGAATACTTCAGGTGGTGGTAGTGTGAGCCATCCCCTACTGATGAGCCTCATCTTGGATGTGTTATGTTGGTTATTGCTTACAGCTACACAAATCACTGCTCTTGGAAGGAGGGTGGCAGGTGCTAGGGGGTATCTCTCTGCTAAGAACTGAGGTGATACCCATCACCACAAGAGGAACACCATTAAAAACTGGGGACTGGCATGTTGCATACAGTGCCATATAAGCATAGGTGTTCTTAACACAATTCCAGCTTACTGTCCTTGAACCTTCTTGCCTATAATTAATTCCCTTAGTATCCTAACTATATGGCAAATTATGCAGCTAACTGGAAATGGAGTAAAAACTGAAATTTTGTCCCCCCGAAATGTATTTTTCCAATAGCTTTGCATTTTCTGACCAGGTCTATTAATTTGAAAATACTAGTTTCTAGATACTCTGCTGACAAATGGTTGTTTAACACAGGTCTGCCTATGAATGCCTTGCCCTGGTTTTGTGGATCTATAAATACACATTTATGTGCTGTAGACACAAATATGCATTTGTGTTAGCTTTTATCCCTGCTGTGTTTGTACAACACAGTGTGACATTCACAAACAGAGAAGAAAAGAGAATGAAGTGAAGAGCATTCAGTAGTGCTGTCTAGCATTTTAAATGAAGTGAGAAAAATAAATTAGTGCCAACTTCATCAACTGCTAAGCTCAGAGAGACTGAAATGAGAAAAAGAGGCAAGGAGGGAGAGGCAGTGATATAGGGAGATCTAAAATGAAGTTCTCAGTCTCCCATGCAGTCTCAGCAGCACTGATACATCTACAGTTGAACTCTACCTTATTCCAAGGTACATTATTCATTTTAGACCTAGATTTAACTCTGCCTCTGGTGACTGATCTTGTGTTTCACTGTCACTGTTAAAGACAACAGAGCTTTGTCACATTCAACTGACTTCCAGGCAAGAAAATCTAGGTCATTTCACTAACATGAAGTGATCAAGCCTCAGTGGACCAGGCAATAAGGTAAAACCCATTAGTCCCACTTTACAGAAAGTAAAGTAGTTTGACCAAAGTAACACAAAAACTAGGAAGATGGCTTACCTGATTTCCAAACTGCTATTTTGACTGCCAGAAAACAATGTCTTCTTCATTTACTAATGTTACTAGCATAAGAAATGCTGACTGTTGAGACTGAATTTACAGAAAAATGTGTGCGCACTAAATAACTAATTATTTTAAAATGTATTACATATGGCTAGATTTGCAGAGGTTGCAATCATCATCTTAGCCCAGTGACTTCATCTGGCTTTGAGGATGGTCAGCACCTATCAAAATCAAATTTAAGGCTCCTGGCTTGTTAGGTGCTTCTGCATGCTAAGTTTCAATAGCCTACATGTGCTTCATCATCACGTTTTTCCTAAAGCAATAGCTCAGAGAGTTTCAAATAAAGTGGAAATGCAGAAAGATCTACTAGATTATCTATTCTGTCCTTTTCCCTTTAGATGCCCATGTTAAGACAGAGGAAGCACTCTAGGTAACATTATCTGTTTGTCACAGCACAAAGAAAAGGTCTTCATAGCATTTAACAGAAACAAAGATTTTTTTCAGATAGCTTTTTAGTTACAGATTCCCAGACATCCTTCATGAGGCTATGAAGAACACTCGTTGCTCTATGCTGTATACTTATCGCTAGTTACTGTTATAGCTGTGACTATAATTTCTGATAGAGGAAGGCTTTCTGTGGGTATTCACGGATGTCATACAAATGGCATCACTTTAAAACAAAAGAAAAGTAGTGAATGGCATTCATTATTATAAACCAAACATGAACAGCTGGATATTAATGGCTTTGCCAACTTCAAGTAAGCAGTTGAGTCCCCTTTATTAATGAATAACCCTGGTTCAGCTGATGGCTTCCTGTAAAGGTAATATATATTTAATAAATCATTTGGCCATCTAAGAACTTTATGATAATCATTATACTGCATACTATGGACACTCAGAAATTCATGAGATAACAGGATTAGATTTTAGGGCCTTGTTACACATTATGTTTTAAGCTGTTCAAATGTTCTTTAGTCTTAGTGCCTGTTTGAGTTTGGAGAAATCACACATTCAAGCCAGGAGCACTGAAATGTAAAAATCTCTCCATCTCAGGACCCTTCCCTGACCTCCAGGGCTCCTTTGCCCCCCGTCTCCCTCAGCCCCTGGGCTTTCATCTGATCCCTTAGAGATTCCCTCTTTCCTCTCCACCTCCAGGGCTTTCCCCTCTCTGGCCTCTTGGAGTTCCCCCCTGCTCCAGGGCTCTCCGCCACCCCCAGCCCTGACAGTTCACCTGCACCCCCTGATTTACTTGTAGCCCTTGAGACATTGCCAAAATAGATGGGACTGTGGTGGGGGAGGGTAAACAGGGATCTGGGGTGTTGGGGCACAGGGACAATGAGGCCAATCCAAGGGAGCAGGATGCCAATCTGGGATGATGGTTCCCCTCTTGCCCTTTGGGGTTCATCCTCTGCTCCCTCCATCCACCCCTAGGATTCCTCCCATACCTCACCTTGGCTTACATTTAGCTACTAGGCTGTCCTGAGGAATCAGGCAGGGAAGGGGAACCCAGCTGCCCAGTCCCTTCTGCTGCCACAGCTGCTGCTTTGCTGCCACTCATCCTCTGGCTAACCCCAACCCAGAGAATGGCAATGGTGGTGGGGCTGGGCAAGAAGGTTGCCTTTCCCTGCCTACTCCCCCAGGACAGTGCCAGAAGCCAAATGTAAGCTGGGAGGGCAAGGGGGGTGAGTGGGGATCTGGGGTACTGGAGGGGAGGGAGGCAGTAGAGGATAGCATTCTTGATCCAGTGGAGTGGGCACAGCAGCAGGTTGGTCAGGGCTGATGAGGGTGGGGACAACAGCCCAAATGGGGGCATGGGGCAGGGGACCAGTGGGACCAATGTGGGCCAGCAGGGGAGGCAGGGAATGTGGGATGTTCACACTAATGCATAGCCTAGAATGGCTACAAATTAGTGTAACGTGAGCGGAGTAATAGATCAGAGAGAAACTTAGGCTGGAGTGGCGTAACTTTAAGTCGCCTAAAGAGGGCTTAAAACTAATTTCATGTTTTACTTTGTGGACAATCCAAAGGGTTGAGAGATCATGGAGCCACCTAAAATAAACATGTAAAAAGGGCTTCCAACTACTGTGCTCCAAAAATACATATAGACTTTTATTATGTGTTAGAATATTAGGACTAGGATTAACTGAGAAATTCAGATTTTGTTTTTACAGAGGAAGTGATCTACATGAACACCAATATATTTTATTACAAACTTCTATCCCTTAAAGAATAGAAGTTTATTACAAACTTCTATCCTTTAAATGGCGCTCACTGATTAAGCGATTATCATGGAATACAAGAAAAAACACATTTGCTTTTGAGGCATTATGCAGCTTTTCAACATTAATACAGGGAGCATATTTTATTCAGTGTTTGTAAGGTACTATGTAAATTTATGGTGCAATATAATTTTAATAAGAATGTTAATGAAGTGTTAAACTCCATTTAATAATATCATCCATGAGTATTAAATTGCACATATATTGGTTCTCAATTAAAAAAAAAAATCTATTTCCTCTAATGGAATAGAATTCACATTTTCAACCCTTACGGCAATTTACCATATTATCAACATATCATCATGAGCCATATTAAAATCAATCCCTTTTGAATTGGTATGCATGGTGTTTGGTTCATAGATCACGAAATGATATAATTGTCACACTTGCAAAAGGTAAAAATTCCTAACCTATTTTTTAACATTTGTCAAACTGTTTAGAGCCAGTTTTCTTTTTCTAGCAAGCAGTTTCAAGTGAAATATATATATATATATATATACACACACACTATATATATATATACACACACACACACACTAAGTTGTGAGAAGAGAATCAATAATATGTCATTAACAATTTGCATAATGACTTTATATGAAAACAGGTAAGTGTAATAATAATTACTGGAACTTAAACTACCAGGAAGTGTCATACAATTTTACATATAAAGGATAGGATATTTCAACAGAAAAAGACGACAGAGACAGAATATAGTATATATCCACTATTAACAGTCTCTAGACACTCATGATCAAAAGATTCTCTCTCAGATGTATCTGGACCCAACATTTTGTTCTACTAGAGTTGAGCAAAGTTATTATCAGAAACTATTTCCTCAGTGAAGATAATCCCTTTGTCCTGTCTGCTAACTGCCCATGGGCCAATTCACTCTTTTTGCTTTATTTTTAATCATTTCTTGACTCATTCATTCAAAACAGATAAATATATCTATTGACAGTCTACATAAACCCAAAAATTAAATGGTGGCATTAATTATTGTGCATGATTAGTCACTTAAGACACATGGTACTTTTTTGATCTCTTCCTAGTTGTACTAGTATTTGTAGTTTCCAGAATAAATCACTGGTCTTTTAATTCTTTTAGAAGTGTTGAAAGTGTCTTTTAGGGAAAGGAACTTTAAGATTATAGGTTTAGAGAATTCTGGGACATCTCATAGCTTTTCCTGTCCTCAAGAAAAAGTTCATTAGTTAGCTGTGGGCATTGACTTATATTTAAAGTTATCTGTGTTCCCTACTGGGAGGAGGAGGGCACAAACAGAGGAGTAAACTGCTCCACTATAAGATTTTACATGTGCATTGCTCTCATTTTACGGGAACTGTTGATGTGAAAGATGCAATTAGGGCACCTCTCAAATTGCAGAAAAACTAAAATAGTTATATTACAAACAAAGGCCGTACACAGACATTCCCAGGATCCAATCACCACTTTAAGCAGTGTAATTGCAGATTGCATGCTGATTGTATAGATGCTCTCCAGTGTCAGGAGCACAGTTTAAGTAAGCCATTGTGAGGGGAGGGGCAGATGGGATTGGGGGAACTACTAGGCCCATGGGTGGAGCGGGGGAGTGGAACTAGGTGGGCTACCAGGTCTGTGGAGGGGTTGGTGGAACTGGGGACTGGTAGATCCACAGGGGGTGCCTAGCAAGTCCACAGGAAGGTTTGGTATATCTGTTGTCTATCTGGGAGTAGCAGGGTGAGAGGCCTGGTCAGAGTTAAGGGCCAGGGGGAAGAACACAGCCCTGGAGCTGGGGTAAGCAGCTGGGCTCTGTTAAACCCAAGGCTGCACTAAAAACATGTACACACATTCTCAGCAACTGATCAACAAGCACATGACTCACTTCAAATTGCATGATGATATGGCAGGTCCTGTATGTATACACATTCACAGATGACTGAAGCCACACCAGGAACACAATCTAAGTAATTTAGGGTGATTTGGAGTGCTAGCAAGTCTGTGGGGAAGGATTAGCAGGTCTAATCACCCCAGAGGGAGTTAGTGTGTCTGCGGGGGATAGAGAGTGGGTAAGTTGTCCATCAGGGGAATTAGTCTATCCTTATACACGTTTGGGTTAGATTGGGCATGGGTTAGCTCAGTCTGTGTAGTTCATCTTGTAGGTCGGGGCAGGCAATTATTTTGAGTGGAGGACCACTTAACAGGTTTGGTGAGCTGTTGAGGGCCACAAGGGTAGCCCTGCCCCTTGACAGGTGCCCTGGCCACTAGCTGCCATCTTGGGATCAGAAATCCTGTCCCCTAACCCCTGACCTTTGCTACCAGAAGTCCCTCCCCTTGCCCCAGAAGTAGTCTTTTTGGGAAGCGGATTTGCCACTTTGGAATGTGGGGGGGAACAAATTATATACTAAAAATCAAACATTGACAACATATTTTCATTTTATTTTTAAAAATGAATATTTTCTCCTGATTTGTTTGTGTTTGCATTGTGTATATAGAGATGATTGAATAATAGCTCCAATTAGGTCTTACTCTTGCATATTGTGGGTGGGTATGGGTGGAAAGTTATGGGGTTTGTGGGGATATGTAGGGGTGTGTGTGTGGATTTGTGTATGTGGAGTGTGGGAAGGGTGTGGGAATGTGTGTAGGTGTGGGTGGGTGAGTATGGGAGGTTTGTGGGGGTGTTTGTGGAGATGTACAGGTGTATGTATGGATGGGTATAGGGTTTGTGGGGGACTGTGGGGTGTGTGAAGGGTGACAGTGGCTGGGGTGTGTGGGGGTGGGTGTGAAATGTCCATGGGGAGGTTTGAGTGCATGTGTGTGATGAGGGGTGTGTGCATAGCAGTGAGTGGGGCTCCCCCCAGAGGCATGTGTGTGTGGGGGGAGATTCATGTGGGAAAGGGTGTAGAGAGGAGGGTGTGGGTAGTTTAAATGAAACTAATAAATGATTAGCTCTAATAAACTAAAGATAGATCAGGCCAGCCATTTATTGTCCAATTTAACCTTAGTAAATGTTTGTACAGAATGGCATTTAGATTAATCTGAAATATCAGACTGCCAGACCAAACAGCACCCACAACTACAGCCCAGCCCAGACCGACAAGAGAAGCAATCAAACAGGTAAGAGAGAGGGGCCAGGGTAATGTTGGGACTAGGGGGTCAGTACACACACCCACAGGAGGCCTCAAATGCCTCTATACAAATGCTCATAGTATGGGCAACAAGCAGAAGGAACTCACGTCCCACTGGCTGACACCAGCCCGGACATAGTGGGGATTACGGAAACGTGGTGGGATGAAACGCATGATTGGGCGGTCAATGTCAAGGGCTATAGGCTGTACAGGAGGGACAGGATAGGAAATAGGGGTGGGGGCGTGGCGCTCTATATTAAGGAGGAATACACATCCTCGTTAATTAGCAAGGAGCCAGGGGAGGGGCACT
>NW_017728947.1:37915314-37918611 GCF_001723895.1 Crocodylus porosus
CTCAGGTCCCTTCCGACCCTACAAACTATGAAACTATAACCTAATTCAAGGAAGGAGAGAGGGTAATGTAAAACAATGAAAAATTGAGCTGGGGGGAGGAAAGAAAATCAAACAAAAAAATGTTGAGCCAAATACTATCACTTAAGCTGAACATTGCTCTATTACAGTCAAAGGGTAATGTTCCAAATTCATGGGGATTAGCTTAAAATAGAATATGGACTAATATGATGCTTTTATATATCATTCCCAAAGAATAGATACCCAGAGCAATTTGAGTATAATGTCCACAGATAAAGTTGATGCTTCTTCCAACAACTTGAAATATTGGAATTTGTCCAAAGCACTCAAAGCACTAATCCAAATTATGGTAACGTGTGGCAAGATTCCAGCATAAATACCATCTCTGAGGTTTACAAGTGAAAAAAAAAAGTGAGAACCTTTTTAGATTTTAGACAATCATATAAACTGAAAAACTAAAAAAAAACAAAGACTTTCTGTTCAAATGCTTTACAAATATAATACTTACTTTTTGGCTTAGACTTAGCAGTATAGTGCCAAGTTTCAAGTCAGAATAGATTTCACAGCCAAGTAATTAAAAACAAAACATAAAAGCACAATATGTAGAAATGACGCTCCCAGGATAAGTCTAAAATTGGAAACTTAGAAAAAAAACATGAACTGTGATGGCAATAGTGCATCTCTGATTAAGCTGTAGCTTTAATGATTCCTATTACTATTAAGACATTTAAAAAATTCTCCCTGCTGCCAACACTGCACTCAACTCAATTCAGGTTCAGGACCTAGAACAATCATTGGGATATAATATAAGTTCAGGATCTTTCAGGATCTTGCCCAGCATCTAGCCATACCCCACAGATGATCAGTGAATGATCTATAAAATATCCAGCATTATCTGTTTTGCCAGTTCCTAAGATTATATTGTAAATCTCAAAGCTGTTCGTATTGTTCTTAAAACCAGAAGTGATTAGATGAGAAAACTTTCTTTTCATTTTTAAAAAAGGAAAGTTCTCCACTTAGTTGAGGAAAAAAGCTTTAAAATCGACACAAACACAATCCAAAAACTTGAAAAATAAAAAAGCAACCCAAAACACACACACACAAAAAAAGACATAAATGTTTACTCCTAATTCTCATTATTTTTAGGCCGATCTCATGATTTCTGTATGAATGGACCTGACTCATGATTTCTGAATACTTGAAAATGGCAATACTGGATGTGCTTTATTACAAAATGAATGTTCCGCTGATGAAAGATGACTGTTTGTTCCAGAGACCAGTCCTAGATTTGTGCACAGAATGAGTAATGATTAGATAATATAATGGTTGGATCCCTTAATGCCACCTCTTTCCCATGGCAGATGAATAACCTGCATAAATTCAAGAAGGTTGTTCTTCCATTACAATGCTTTCTATTGTTCCTTTGTTTCTCTGCTGAGATTGGCTCTCAAAAATGCCATTATGCAACATGGACACTTCTCCAGTACTAGCTAAAGCAAGATCTAGCACAAGCATTTTACAAAGTCTCCCAAAAATCTAATAGGTAGCCATGTTGGTTCCTGATTACCTGAGCGGAATGTGAATCTGCATCCTAAAGGAGAAGCACTTGTATCTCATTACCATCCATCTGAACAGTTTGATAATCTCACTTATTTTGGCTCCCCATTGAAACCATATGTGTATGTGTGCTTTATGTATAGATGCATATATACCTATACATATGTCTGTGTGTGTTTTCTGTATGAGTGTGTATATTTTATATATGTACACGGACACGCGCGCGCGCGCGCGTGTGTGTGTGTGTGTGTGTGTGAGAGAGAGAGAGAGAGAGAGAGTCCACTAAATCATTTATTAGTTTATAGGATCTATCATATGCAAAGCTTTTTCATATATTTCTTAAGCTTTACAGAGCACAGAACTGACAATCTAATGAGTCTTCTCTCCATTACCCAACCTCAAATTTAGGCTGTATTGTAAGTTGGGAGGAATTTGCGAATGGATATGTTCACCATTATCCCCAGCTGGATAGATCCCATTCTGTTCACCATTTTATAGGCACTGATTTGGTAAAATTAGAAAGATATTTTCCTTTAGTTTAGTCGCGTGGTTTAGGATATGTCAACTGATCACAGAATACAGCATAGTAAAAAAGATGACTTTGCCAAGTAGTCACAGATATGACACAATATGCAAAACATAATGGATGGCCATTACTATTGGCTCTGATCCATTTGTAAACAGCGATCCAGAAAGCTCCTAAGCTGGTCTACTCACTTATCAAATGCTATTATTTCATGTGCGGGTTCAAAGACACTAGCAAATAGAGAGCCATAGTCTAACATACAGGCATAATATAGAATTATTATCCTGTTCTGCATCTACAGCAAGGCTATTTAAATGAAAGGAAATGTCTTCTCAAGGGTAGCTTTTTGTTTTTTTCTTTCCGTGTTCAGTCACATTAGTGAGAAATAGAGCTAATGCTTTGGTTTTACAGGTGATTTATGCTTTCTGACAAACCAAATGATTTTTGTCAGGATAGGTTGTAGGCAGCATAGAACTGTTGCAATTTTACATCTTATTGGTAGCAGAATGGAAATTGAAAGCAGCGTTGAGTTTCAACCCAGTAACAAAAATACTGTTCACAGGCCATACACATGCATGTAGAGCCCAGATAGAAACAAAAGAAAAAAAGAAAAAACTGGGTTTGATGTTTGCCCATGTGTCTGAATCAGGCCTATCTCACCTTTTGGGGGGCCAATAATAAAGCAATAAGGTGATATACAGCCAAGCGGGTCATTCTGTGAGTAATTCAGAAAATGGTTACATGGAACAAAAGTGCAGATCAGTGCTAGGAGGCTTAAAGGAGACATTTATTTTTGATAAGTGCATCATATGTACTGGTGGCATATGTACATTCCCACATCTTGTACAATCACAACAAACACTGTTGAAACAACAAAGCCAGTAGGAAAATTGAGATGTATTAATATTGTCCTGTTGCCTCAAACACAGACTGCTTCAATCTTCTTTTTATTTTAGATAAAATGCACAGGGAAGTGGTGATATAACTACAACAACAATAATAATATAGTGTATATATAAGTATATATGTCATTTGCAATCTTCCCATTGTACAACATTATACTGCCTTCATCACAGACTTTCCTTGGGCTCTCTTCTATTTTTTTTAACATTTGCCATGCTCTGAATTTTAATCCTTTCCCTCTTAAGTGAAAACCTTTAATACATTATTATAGATGTATCCAGAAAAGGGAAAAA
>NW_017728947.1:37918832-37987434 GCF_001723895.1 Crocodylus porosus
TTAAAATTCAGAGCATGGCAAGTGTTAAAAAAACAGAAGAGAGCCCAAGGCAAGTCTGTGATGAAGGCAGTGAAATGTTGTACAATGGGAAGACTGCGAATGACATATGTACTTCCATGTGCTCAGCAGGCTGTGATCTACTTATCCTGAAAGGTGCTTTGCTATCTTTCAGCACCTTGAACTAAAGCTGCCAATGCAGCAAACTCAAAATATAATAAACAGGTCTGCACCAAGACTGAAAAAGATCTAGGGGAGATCAAGTATTTAGGCACTCAAAGTTGCTTTATATCATCTTTTTTCTTGTCCTAACTAAAAATGCAAGAGTAGATCCCTTGCATCCCTCATAACAGTCCTATGAGACACATATGTAGTATGTGCTTTTAGAGATAAGAAACAGAGGCAAGCAAAGTGACACATACAAGGGCCTACAGGAAGCTTACCATGCTTACCAGGAATAGAAATCTCTTGACCCCAGCCTTAAAAGCAACCAATTAAAAGCTAAAAACAAAAAGCTGTTTGCTAGCCAAGAACAGCAACTGCTGAATCAACCACATTATTATTTTTTTTGCCTTTGTCCAACACGGAAAATGTAATTTACTGGTCATCACCATATTGACTGTGGTTCATTAAAGACAGGTATCATATGAATGGAACAATTATCAACCTCGTGTTGGTATTTTGTTATTAGCCTTTCACCAAGGATTTTGTTTAGCAGTTCCTCTACACAAAAATATAACTCATTATAAGTGTAATGCAACCTTATAAATGAATTCCTGTTTTCTTATTGGTTACTTAAATCTTTCCCTAAGTGCTGGAACCATAAAAAATGGTGCACCTACAAAAGCAACAGCAGATAAAGCATGAGACACTGTACATGAAAACAGCGTTTTTTTCTCCTTATGTCTTTTATCATCATATTTTATAACAGAAATAATGACCTCTACGCTGGCTGTTCTTCAAAATCAATAACTGAATGGGTCAAGGGCCTCAACCACACAAGTGGTCATTAAGTACCATATAATACTTGATCTGGTGGTCCTTGTCAATACATAAGTTTTATAAACCAGGGCTACTCAACCTCTGGTCCATGGGTGAGGTTCCAGCCTGCAGTACTGTGTCATCCTGCCTGTGGGGTTCCTCATGAGTCTGGAAATTTGGCCATAGGGGAGCATCACTCCCAATCCCAATACACCAGAGTGATACTAGACTTCAAGGACTAAACCCAGCACATGGGGGCAGGAAGGGGTCACAAGGCATGATCTGGCCTACAGACTCACCCTGCACCACTCATCTGGCCCCACAGGGCCAAAAGTACCACTGTTATAAATCAGTGAGATTTGGGTCTAGTTCATTTTTTATATATGGTACTTTAGATTCACAGATGTTTGGATCTGATGGGACCTCAGTAGATCATCGAGTGCAATCCCCTGCCCTGGGCAGGAAAGAGTGCTGGGGTTAGATGACCCCAGCCAGGTGCATGTCTAGCCTCCTCTTAAAAGACCCCCAAGGTAGTGCAAAACACCACCTACCTTGGAAGCCCATTCCAGATTCTGGCAACCCTTACCATAAAGAAATTCTTCTTGATGCCTAACCTAAACCTGTTCTCTGTCAGTTTGTGGCCATTGCTCCTAGTGACTCCAAGAGGTGCCCTGGTAAACACAGCATCTCCTATTCCTTGCTGCTCCCCCTCCCAGTGAATTTGTAGGTGGCCACAAGATCACCTCTCAGCCTTCTCTTGTGGAGGTTGAAGAGATCCAGGGCCCTCAATCTCTCCTCACAGGGCTTAACCTGCAGGCCCCTAACCATATGAGTGGCTCTTCTCTGAACCCTCTTGAGGTTGTCTACATCCCTCTTGAAGTACGGCGCCCAGTAATGCCCATTTGACAACACTGTATTTTGATTTTCCCCTCAGTGCCAGTGTATGCAACTTAAAGATATCTCTCAAGTTTTGTTATTTATTTTACTTGGTTAAAGACGCTGGATAATATGGTTATCCAGTCATGGAACAGATGCAGACTGAAAAGCTGCAGAGTCAGCTAGTCCATGGCCCAGTAACCTTAACAAGAACTGGTTATCTCTAGAAATAAGAGGACAGATGATTCCATAGGAGCACAAAACTATGTTACTTTCCCCTGAACTATACTACCAAAAAAGGAGAAAACATGCAAATGCAGAAATTCCAACTGTGTTATGGACCAGCAAAATCTACCACACTGTTTTGCATCATTATTCCATCAAAAAGGAAAGCAATGGTACTCTACATGGATTTGATAGATGAATACTTGAAGAACTGCATTAGTTTTCACAACTTTTTTTTTTTATCAGAAACTGATTGGCAAATGCAAGGAGTTCACAGAAGAACTGCAAATAAGAACAGACTAGTATGAATGATTTACGAAGTAATGATGAATTACATAGTGCCATAAAAGGAAGAAGAGAATGAAAAACTAGCAGCAATAGGAAGAAATGAAGGATGGGAAAATTCAAATGGAATGTTAAGAAACATTGAGATCAAGCCACGGAATTCTGCAAAGGAAGTGATATTAGACCCTTTGCTTGAAATTGTTAAAAAGAGAGAGGACAAAGTATGACAGAGGCAGGCAGATGACCGTTTCAATGCCCTGACAGGGATGGAGTAGATGATTCACATAGGCCTTTCCCATTTCAGTTTTTGAAGACTACTCCCTCTATTCGACCATTTTTAAGTACTGCTACGTTTCAACCTTTATTTTTTTAATGGAGCTCTCAAAAGAGATAATTTTGTGACTTGGGTTTCTTCTTTCTCTTTACTTTGAACAAACAGCTTGTGTAATCACTATGTTTATCCTGATGTTTTCATACTTGAATCTTTTTCTCTTGGTGAAAAACTTATTTTAAGCAGCCAACAGCAATGGCATTTAGCATTCTTCTTGAAAAATATAGCTCTGTTGCCCTTCTGTGATCTTTTTATAAGGTCACCCATCACCGTGGTCTCTTACTGACCTTATAAAAATCTAGATAGATAGATGGCTAAAGAAAGGCTTGAGCAGTTATGGCATGCTAAATGCCATGGCTGCTTCCCATCTTCCAACATATACAGACTCAGACTTTTTTGACATACAAAAGACCAAGTAACAGCCAAACATCTTCTAAAAGTAAGGGAAAAGTCTACAAAACTGCATACTCAACACAGAAATGTCATGCTTGTGCTAGCCTAAAAAATGGGACTATAGCTTTTGATGTCATAGAAAAATAAATAGTTATTGCTTCATGTTTAAAAAATAATCAAAACATCTTGACCTTTACTGTGAAATTGTATTTAAAATACCTGATAAGAAATATCTGGTATCTATAAATCTTTCGTTGCTGCAGTACTCTGAGAAGTCTATGATGAAAGGAAAGGTTGGTAGTTTTCTTGATGTTTTTAATACAAATATGCCTTTTAAAAATAAGTGCAAATACATCTTGAAATGTCAAAGGCAAGGAAAGGGAAAACTATAATCCAACAAAGATAGTTTCAGACATCCTAATACTGTATTTTCTTTCAATAGCTATTCATATAAAAAGTTTCCACTAAGGGTATGTCTTCTGACTAAGGGAATGGTCACAGAAACTAACTTTAACCACTTGGACTGTAACCTTTTCAAAACAAAATCACTTTCTGCTCTTCTGATTCTTTCCCAAACAAAGTTTTGAAATATAAAAATCTGAAATTCTACTTTTCTCTGCACGTTATAACTGTAGTAACCCTCACTAAACAGGAATTTAAAGGAATTTTTGGGCCATGGGTCAACAAAACACTTCAGTCCTTGCATCCATCCTCATTCACCAAGCTTGAGTCTCACTGAAGTAAATTAAAAATAAAATAATTTGAAATTAATTTTGAAAATTAATGTTCTCTAACATTCCATTTTCTTACCTTTGGTATTTTACTCTAGTTCTAAAATGAAAGTACTCAGATTCACCTTGAGGCTTCCAATATATCCTGTTGGTGCAAGAACTTTTGACAAGTAGACACTTACAAGCATCCTCCTTGTTTCTAAAACAGAGACACCTTAGGCCAGATCCAGATGTGCAGGCATATGTGGTTTGTGGCACCACAAATCTCTTTGCAGCATCACAAACTGCACATCTTGCACATTAAACCGTGTGTAGCACTGCCAAATAGCAGCGCTGGGGCAAAATATGCTACCGGGATTTCCAGGTAGCTAAAAAAAAACCCTGAAAAAAAATGGCAAGAAGTATGGCAAGGTGCTGTATGCCAGGACAATTGCAGAAACAGGGGAGCAGGCAGCCTGGGGCTCCCTGCTCCCCCATCTCTACACACTTTGGAGCACCCACACTGAGGAACCCTGCACCCCAGCCAGCCACTCTCTAGAGTGCACATGGAGCCCCCATCTCAAGGCATACTGTGCCCCAGGCAGCCATGGAGTAGCTGGCTGGGGTGCAGTGTGCCTCAAGGCAGGGCTGAAGATAGTGTGCCTCAAGACAGTGTTTCCAGGGCTTCCTGCTCTGTCTACACACACCACTCTTTGGATGGCTGGAGCACAAGGTGCCTCAGCATGGGGGATGAGTGCAAGCTAACCCTGCAAGGAGGTACTCTGTGCCCCAGCCAGCACCCCCTGCAAAACATTGGGACAGTGTGTCCTGTTGCAAACTGCAAGAGTAATGGCATGCACTGGAGCACAAAGTAGTGACACAGATTTGTGCTGCTACTATTTGTGCCACTGCCAACTCATGCCCCTGCTCACGTGGATGCAGCCTTAGAGACTAAATGGTTCAGAGAGGTTTGAGCTTTGGTAGGTAAGGACCTACCTCATCAAATGCTTGCCAATGTTTGCAAGCTGCCTTTTAGAGAGAGTCATGAAATTATTTTTATGCTTATTATTTTTGCAAAATCGGAAGAAAGCTAATTGTTAGGCATAATTTATGCCTCTTTTAAGCTTGCAGTAAACGTCCATGCTTCTCTACCACTAGGCTTTTGATTGATAACTTGAAGTGTGTTTTAAGGTGATCTATTTAGGGTGGAGTCTCTCTCTCTTTCTGCTAAATTAGCTTTAATTGCAGCTCAAAATGGTGCAAATCAACAATTGGCAGACTCCACTGGACAAACAGTTGAGAGTGGGAAAAGGGAGTTTAAGGATCTAGAAGTGACTTGCAATTTGGCAGAATGTGTGTGTTGGCAAGATGTAATGGGGTAGAAGGTTTGTGGAAATTAGAATGTCACAAAATACCATGTAGTCATATTGCTACAATGATTGGACAGTTGATACTTCTTTTCTGAGAGAGTGCTTCATACTGGAGAACCTACCTGGAATTGGAAGAAAGAGCACAGGCTACAGGAGAGAAATTCAGAAGAGGCACTAGGAACTCTGTGTGCACCTGGTTGAAATTCTAACACAGTTATGGCATCTCTGTAAATAATTATCATACTAATAGAACAGTTTATTCCCCTGCAAATACTACATGACATATGGGAGTACCAGTGAGTTTAGGCCAGGGGTGGGCAATTATTTGGGTCCAAGGTTTACATAAGCATTTTTGATCAGCTGCTGTAGGTTAGGTCAGCACCCTGCCCCCCCCACAACTCACCAAAACTCCCTATTGTGCTGTGGGTGGGTGGAAGCCGTGCTCAAGAGTGGAGGTTGAAATGCAGGAGAAGCTGGGATCACATGCCCCTGCCCTTTGGGGTGTGGGGTGTGTGTATGGGGAGGATACGAGGGGTATGTGTGGGGTTTGTATAGGGAGAAGTATGAAGGGGGTATATTGAGGGGGGCTGCCTGGGTCCTAGGTCCCAGGAATCTTCTGTAGGTGAGGGGAGGGAGGAGGGGCACTTGAGGCACATGCAGGAGAGCTCCCCCCAACAGTGCAGTCCATGCTGTCCTCATGGTGCTCCGCATGAGGCCAAGCCATGCTTGCTTGTGCTGGGGCAGCCCAGGCTGTGCTTCTGCTGGTGCCCGCAGCCAGGTCAGGTACTGCTCTGCACCGCTCACATCAAGTTCTGGGATCTGGAGCCAGAGCCCTGTGTGCCTGCTGGGAGCAGCGTGTCACAATGTGGCAGGAGCAAGAGGAGGAGCTGTCACTGGAGGTAGGGGACACAGAGCAGCACCTGGCTGCCTGCAGCCACACTAGGAACAGCCCACTGCACCATGCACTGTGCCTGCACCACACCACACTGCTTCCAGCAGGTGCACAGGGCTCTGGCTCCAGATTCTGGTTACCTTCCACTGGAAAGCTGCCAGGAGCTGATGCTGGATCTCCTCACACTCGGATAGGAGACACCCAGCTTAAACAGCTCACCTGGCATGGTACAGTGCAGCAGGGCAAGATCAGAAGCAGAAGCTGCATGCTTGTAGAGGCAAGTAATACAGAAGCTATGTGCTGGCTGAGGCTAAGGCTGGTGGGCACTGGTGGAGTCCAGTGTGGGCTGCCTCGGCATGAGCGGGCAGGGTATGGCCCTATGCAGACTGCCAGAGAAGCAGCCATGGGTCAGATCCAGTCATCTGGTGGTCCAGATCCAGCCTGTATTTTGCCCATCCCTGCTCTAGGGATCAAGGGAGGAAGTGTGATTAAGAAGTAAACAGAGTAACAAAAAAAAAATCAAAGGATTCATAACACTGGGAAGGTAAGATTTTTAGGCAAAAAATGTCTCTGTATAAATATGTACTAAATTGGTATACAGAACTAAATTTGAGGGATAAAATAATGAGGAAAAAAGAATAAGAATAACATAAGACATCACTGCCGGGATTAATGCTGAGAACAGTGAAACAACAAAGAAAGGTATTTGATGGATCCTGTAGTGAAAAAACACTCTTTATTTTTTTAACCAAAACCAAAAAGCATGAAAGAGAATAGATCCTAACTTTAAGAAAAGAGTCATGTGACTTAAGAGATATTATAGACATTGACTGAAAGTAGAATAATTTTTGGGACACATACTTCCAGCTCACTGCCATAGCCCTAGAGAAGCAGCTCTTTTACCAAGGACTGCCTATATGCATGCTGGGGAGGGGAGCAGGGAAGGAGGGATGGTGTTTTAATTAGGACAGTTCCGGGAGAGCCACTCTAATTAAAATCCCATAGCATCATGTATATTAAGTACCTGCATATTTAAAAATGGAAGTGGGATGTTTTAACTAAAGCTCATTTGAGGAGTTTTAGTAAAGGTGCCCCAGCATCCATTTTTAAACCTGAAAGGGCTTATACATGTGATGCTGCAGTGACGCTACCGTGTTCTAATTAGAATATGGAGCAGATTCGATTAATCAAGTCTGCTCCAACACTTTATAATTATAATGCTTTGAAGCACATGTACAGGCACCCAAGGATAGCTAAATTACCTAGAGAAAAGCTCAAAATAATAAGAGTATGACTATGGAACAAGTACCTCAAGCTTAAGGTAGATAAGAAATAGGAAAACAAACTGACCAAGAATCTAGGAATTTTTGTTTAGTGCAGGCCTGTCCAACATATGGCCCGCAGGCTGCTATTTTATTTGGCCTGCGGTGGCAGTGCTGCCGCTGCCGCAGAGCCACAGCAGAAGCACCGCCGCCATGGAGCGCGGAGCCGCAGCGGAGCTGCAGCAGCAGCAGCAGCAGCGAAGCAACATGGGCAAGGCCAGCCCGCAGGCCCCAGCGGGTAGTAAGGGGAGGGGAGCTGCTTACACCCATGGGGCTGGGCTTATCAGTGAGCCAGATCCTGCCACTGCTACCCCAAGAGCTGTGCGGCACAGGGCTGCCCCAGCCACATCTCATGAGATGAGCTGGGGACAGCACATGCAGCTACTTGTCTAGCTCTGCCCCTTCCCCCGGCATGTGGCCAGGGAAGCTGCAGCATGGCCTGCGCCCTGCCTCCATGCGTGTGGATGGAGGCATGGGGTAAGTTCCTGCATGGAACTGGGGGTGCCTCAGGGCCGGGCTGGGGTTGCGGGGGCATGGTTGCTGGAGCCAGGCTGGGCAGGAGGCAGGAGGAGCCCAGCCCAGAGGCGCTCTACATCCAGTCACCTCCTTGGCAGTTCAGGTCCTGCTAATGTTGCTTTCATGGCTGAGGATGGGGGGTCTTCATTCTGCTAGAGCAGCCCGTGCAGTGAGAGGGTCCTAGGGGCCCACCCCCACAGCATGCAGCCTGTCAACAAATGCTGGTGTCATCTGGGGCCCACAGCCTCAACAGATCTGAACAGCCCTGGACTAGCTTATCCTTGAGATCTCTTCCACGTCTCTGCAGTATATGCCCACAATTTCTATTTAATTAACCACAATGTCCATGATCAAGTTAGTAAAGGATCTCAAGGATAAGTTATGTCCTGCTCCTAAGCCATACCAAACATACATACTTTCTGAAAACCACAACTTCCCTAGGTACATTTCCATTCCATTTCATTGTCACTTCCTGTAACTTCATTGGTGTCAAAGGTCACGTGACATCACTTCCTGATATGATACCACTTCCTGTGAGGTCTTTGAATATGACTTGCCAGCCCACTGGGTGATAAAAAGTTTGTGATCCAGCCTCACATTCAAAAAGGTTGGACACCCCTGGTTTAGTGGATATTATCTGGTACATATATTGTGAACGACATTACAAAACATCACAAAGCAGCTAATAATCACTGATGTAAAGAACACAGAAAACAGAACTAATTCACATTCCAATGCCACTACAATCCTGGGCCTGGGGGAAGGAAACAGAGGCCATATCTACATGAGCAGCAGACTGCGCAGTTATTACTGCACAGTCATTTAGTACTTGCATAAGCAACTACTAAGGGACTGCACAGTAACCGGAATTACTGCGCAATACCGTACCTGCACAGTTTGTTTCCTGACACTACTGCACAGTAACTCATTGCTAATGTGCAGTACCGTCTCATGTAGATGTATCCAGTAGCATGTGAGAAATTGATGATGCAGGGTCTTCAAGTAAAGAGGAATAAATTTCCAGCATCACTTCAGCAGATTTAAAGACTCTTAGGATATTTCTGCACTATGCCCATGACACTGTTGGAGAGCATATTACTTGAGTACACTCCACTCCCCCACTCCCGTACCTATGTACTCCTGTACATGTACACCCACTCCCGTACTATGTTCCAGAAACCTGGAAATGAGATTATGATGCCAGTTGGGATTCCTGCCTCATTTTGTACAAGCAAAAGAGGTGGCTGAGGTGTGCTCAGGAGAAACACTCCCCAGGAGTGCTGGGAACATCATGCAGTTAATACTTTCAGTGTACATATCCTGAAGACAACTTCCAGATATTCAACTAAAGTATTTGCAACTATGTTCCTATATATATGTTACTATATCAACAGTCAATCTGATTGTGCCTGGTTTGTGGGCCTATCTGAAGTTTAATCCCAGCATTACTAATAAGCAACAATATTCAATTAGAGAATTGAGGCCAATGGTTAGATACAGAATTGGTCTGTCCTCCCTTAAATGGGATTTAGGTAGAGTTGAATTCATTAGCCACTTTTAGTTTGGCCTGAAAAGTTCCTTATATTTCTATACTTTTCTATACTTTTGCAAGTCATTTGCATATACTCAGAAGCAATTCCAATAGAGCACATGGATGCATCCCAAGAACTAATTCCTACCTAAGATCTGCTGCATTTCAAACTGTTACTAGGAGACAGCCAAATTTCCTACATCTCCTGAGAGGCACAGTCAGCATATAATGAAGCCTGCTCTGAGGCATGCTTTGAACAACATTGAAATCAGTCTAGAAATTCTATCAGCGGTGGTGGTACCCACTCTCCTAGTGGTTAGAGTACTTACTAAGGAAATGGAAAATGTGGATTGTAGACTTTTACTAAGGGGCTTCAAATCCATGCTTACCATTTCCCAGGAGAGGGCTTTCATCACAAGACTATAGAATAGGCTATTCCAACTCCTACAGAAGATAGGCCACTGTGCATCTAAGAATTAAAGTCCTGGGGCCAAAAGGGAGCAAACAAAGAGCCTATATCAGTAAACTGTTGTCTATAGCAGACTTCTGGAGGAGGACATTCCTAGGCTGTAATCCCTGTTACTGAGATACTGTATGTATCTAACCAACAGACACAGCTTAAAAGAAAAACAAAAGCAAACCAGAAATAACCTGGCAGCAGGGAGCAATGCCCCCTCTTGCTTGTTCTTCTTTCATGATTAGCAAAGTATTGATTTCAATAGGAGGAGTAGAAAATCCCCTCACTTATTTTGTAGCCGAAACAATTTTGGGGCTCTGAAGATCATTCATTGATTTGGCCACACATGGTCAAACTGAATTGCCTTCCTGAGCAAGGAACCCAGTGTTTAGGTGTCGCAATGCTGAAGTGTAGATATCGTAAGAAAATAATTAGCACCTAGTCCCAACTGCTGGTGATATAAAAACAAAGAAAAAAAAAAACCCATGTGAAGCCAAAAGACAAATGCAGCATGCTATTAAGAAACTGACAAAGCAAGAAATGTTATTTCCTGAAGTTCATGGTGCCTGATACCAGCAATATGACACAATACAGGGCAGCAAGGCAGAAAAAGCCATGGATTTAATTGTAGTATAAGATTTCAGTGTGAGAGGAGGAACAGCTTCCTGTTCCGCATTCCAGTAATGTATAGAGACCTACCTGAAGGAGATTGATACACAGAGAGCAAAATGACTGTAGGAACTGACCTCCATTTCTATTTCAGTAGAGCTGCTCAGGTTATTTTCAAGGAAACAAAGACTTGTTGAGAGAACGTACCAAAACATTCAGTAGGGAAGTCAGATCCTGGATGCAACTTCTGGTCGAAAACAGAGATAGACTCTCTCCTAAAAGAGCAAAATGCTACGAGCTCACCTGAGCTCTAAACAAGCCAAGTTCAAGACTTTAGTCCACTGAAAAAAAAGTAGAATGACTCCAGCAGAAGGGACTGAGACACCTCTTGCCTACAGCATCTACTAGCTTAGCGTTCATGGCATCTTGACTATGGGAAACCAACCACAAACTTGAACCTAGCTTTCCCATGTGCCCAAGCTGTTGGGTATTTTAGGCTTTCTCTTTGGTTTGTTAGTTTATTCTTCAAAAAGTCTTGGTTTAATCCTGATTTGGAAAAGGAACATTTCTCAGAAATTTTCACAGAATCGGGGAAACAGCTTCTAAACCAGCTCTAGCCAGGTGTGTAGCAACAGTAAGAAAACAATTGGGTAACCTGAGGATGTGCACTCCCCCAAAGCCACTACGCATCAAAAAGAAGCTTCTAGTAAAGCTGTGCAACTCACTCATTCTTACAATGCAAGAAAAATCATCACAGATAAACCTGAAAGAACACTACCACACACATATTTGAGGGTGTACCACAACATTTTAGAAAAGGCCTTTTGCATAGAATAGTTTATTTCTGATCAAATTTGTTCAGTCTGAAATTAAACATTTTGCTTTATTTTATGTTCTTTTTATAGTGAGCGCAATAAAAAAATACAATTGTGAAATGAAGAGTTATTCTGGAAAAAAAATAAAGCCTTTAATCTCTTGAATGTGGATACAAAATGCTTTTTAATTTTTTTCCCCAAAATAACTCATTACATTTCATACAAAAATAGTGAAATCTTTTAGATGATCTGAATCTATATAGGTCAACAGAGAAAGGGATTGGCCAGACATTTGGTCAGTATTGGTCCCTACTGATTACTAATGACTAAGGACATACTACATGGTTTAACCAAGGTAAAAATGTTCGCAGCTTGTGATGTCAAAAAATGGATTTTAGCGTATTGGACTAGATGAGCCATCTGCTGCCTGATGAACTTTTATACAACTTTTGGCAGGTACTGCTGAGTACAAATATCTGTGTACAAATATCTGCATTAGCCTGGCCCAAAAATCTTCTAGTATGGACTAAGCTTTGCACCAAAGTGAAGAGAACCATACTAATCAGACAGTCTGCTCATTAAAACAGCAAGGACCTGACCAACCCACATGCAAGTAAATAGGATGCACAATACAGCAGCAAAAGGTAATGATAGGAAGTAACTACAGTCTCAGAACAGAGATGACGCCAAAAGACAACCATTTAGTAGTTGCACCCAGCTATTACTCCTGCAAGAAGGGGCCAAGACCAGGACTAGGGAAATATGGAAAGAACCTCAGGCATCAGGAATACCTGAATGACTACCAGGCCAAAGAAGCCAACATTAAAAGTCAACATTAAATGCTGATACAGGACATATCCCAAGACAAATTACGTATGTACTAACAACCCCTAACACTAGCAAGTCAGCAAATCCTTGCAGATAAAACACCACAACAAAATAAAGTGAAAACCTGAACAGAACTTGGGGGTGGGAACACAGGAAAAGTTTACAGGAGACACAAGGAAGTTACTTTTTATGTACATGTCTAGACTGTAAATGTAACTTCTGTCTGTAAATAGTCCTCGTAATGGAAACCAGTTTAGTTGTATAGGCATGGGTTCCTTGAATGCCTGTAGGACATGAAACACATGGTTGTATTACACTGTAGAGGGTAGCTTGTTAACTTCAGAGAAGCAAAGAGGATTAGACTGATCCTCCTCCTGCCAAGTTGAGGGTGCAGTTACTTACCAATTATAGGAACTAAAAGGGAATCTCCATTCACTGTGAGTTGTATTAGCTAATAATATCAGTCTCATTTCCAGAATTTTTAATGTATAAAAAATGTATTTTAATTTATTTGAAAGAAGAGAAATATTATCCCCATTTCAGAGTTCAGGATCTGAGGCTTACAGAGAAAACAAATAATGTGCCTAGCGCCTTATAGAAATTTATAATGGACCATGGAATTAAACGCAAGTCTTTTGAGCCCGATGTCAGTGCTCTAATCACAGGATCAGGCTTCCTATGGTCCAGTTAAACAGTTCTGATTTCTTTCAGTGGAAGAACGAACATAAATGCACTTTTTCCTGTGCAATGCACTATATAATCAATTCCAGATTAATTCTGAATTTTATATGTGATGTAATCCAATATTATGTGAAAGACTTATTTTAAAGTTAAACTATAATGACCCTTAGCTGCAAAGGACAAAGTGCCTCGATCTAAAACCATTTCTGTTTGTTTAATAATCTTTCCCAAGGGCTTAGAGGTAGTGAAAAACTATAGCCTCTAATGACTTTGTAATCCAATTTTGCAGTTGGCTTATAATAGCAACTTGCATTTCTTAACAGCACTCAATCCTGCAAGGTACAGGGCATTCCAGTGCTTATCCAGTGAAACATATGTACTTTGCTGGATGGGGGCCTATAGTATCAGAGTATTACTATTCTTAACACAGCCAGATAGGAGAGTGAGAAAGAATACAGATATCCAAGCCACCTGCACACTGTGATCTAGACAGTGTTTGCAAGAGATAAGGGCTAGGTACAGACATTACGCATAATCTGTACTAAATGATCAGAATTCAAACACCTGTAACCATACAGAAGTCTGGGACATATTTCACACTAAAAATGGAAAAACCCAGTCTAAGTTAGTCCTGGATCAATGTGCATTCAAACTTATTCAAATTAGGTTAGTCCAGTGCATCAGACTTCTGTACCAGATCTCCTATGGAATTAAGATAGATTGCTATCTACCAGCATCCCAGCCTCCTCTGTGGGCCCCTGCTCTGCCTCTGGCCGGCTATCAGCCACAGCAGCCAGGCAGAGGGGAGGGAAAAATGCTGGCATCTGTGTCCCTGCAGGAAGCCCATCACAGTATACACACTGGGATCAGTGACACTGGGGTGCTTCATGACAGGGTCCATGCAGGGACACAATTATCAGCATTACCCCCTCTCCACCTGGCTGTGGCTGGCAGATTCCTGTGACTGACATAGTGGCAGGGGGAGCAGAGGACTGCTCATCCATGCTCAGCAGCCATTCAGGGTCCCTCTTCAGCTGTGCTTGGTGCTGGGAGGCTTGCAAGAATGCCCCCAACCTGCTGGTCTTGGCCACTGCAGGCAGCCTGTGTGCTCCCCCCCCGGGGAAACTTGTGTTTTGTCTGAACAAACCTAACCAACTTAGAGAAACCTGCGTAAACCAGTTTGACTCCACCATCGGCTTTTTGAATGTCTGTACCTACCCAAAATGCAAACATAGGAGAAGAGTAGGCTGCAGGTCCACCACTCCCATTCAGTTTTAGGTGAAGCAGTTGAAAGAGGCTAGACAGAGCCTGGCCAATATATGAACAAGAAGAACTGAATCGGGGCAAAAAATCAGTAAGCCATTTCCTTTAACAAACTGCAGTAAGCACACTGAGGCAGTGGTTGGTTGAGCTGGCATTGTGAGTAAATCACAGTTCTCTTCCCAGGGTTCCACTTGGGGTAATGCAGCCACATGCTGCCCCTTTAATCAGGATTTTGAGCAGCTGTTCGATCTAGTACCTAATTTACTCCCATTTGTATTGCTAACTTATGCACAATAAAATAATTTGAAGCTTATATATTCATATAAATAGGATTATTCATATGACTATGGGTTTCATAGTCATGCACTAATTAGGCAACACTTCTTTTTTAATACATACTTCTTTCACTTTTTCAAGTTATTTATAATATATTAAAAAAGATAAGTGTTATTTGCAACAGATGGAGTCAGATTCTTTTTGATTTTACTGTTTGTAATTGTATAACAAATAGGATCAGATTCAAATTAATTTATACAATAGATCTGTATTAGCAATGCTGAATTTTACTATTTTTCTACTGCCACATATTGAAAGAGACATTATGCCCAACTCATGACACACTTGATCCTGGCCGATGTGTATTTATATTTGGTATCCCATATTTTATCAGGTTATCTACCCATTGTAGGACTGGATGCTGCAGAAATGTATCAAGCATAGCTTTTCCTGACCATTAATATGGACTTAGATGCTTATTAAATACTGCTAGTTAATTTTCTGTACAAGAGTCATCTGTTGCAATATATACAGAAACAAATGTACACAACAGAAGGGAAAGTGATGCAGTATGGTGTCTGATTTAAGTTCCCTGTATTGGCTAGCTGCTTCTTGATTATAAATTTGGTAATAAATATTATATTTTTCCAGTGCTTATAAAATTAGATATATATTTGCTAGGATAACTTTCTTGCTATATATGTCCTCTGTAACACACTTTCCCTTAGGAGAACAAAATATCTGTTATTTTTATGTAGCGAGACTGAGTTTGTATGTGTGTGTCTACCAATAAATGCAACTGCACAGTTAAGCTTAAGCCCATTTATTGATTATGTTTAAGTGAGTGTGTGCAGCCCATAACACAAGATTTCAAAGGGATCATCCATCTTCCAGTATCTGAAAACACACTGACAATGCAATCTTAGAAAAGTCAAATGTAAAACCAAAATACACTAATCCTGAAAAGCAGGTCTAATGAAACAGATCCTTTGCATTATGCTTGAAGCTAACACTTTCAAATGTAGCTCCTGGACTGTAGGTTCTCATTACTTTGAAAAAAGATCATTTGTAGACAGTTATTTAAATACAGATTCAGTTGCCTAAAATACATATGTCTGAAGATTTTTATGGCCAGTCTTCATTATCGAATAAAAAAAAAAATAGTAAGACTTTTCATTAGAGACAGTATGCCTTTGAAATAAATAAATAATTAATAAAAGCTCTAGAAATCAATAATCATTGGCTCTATGATGTTCTCTGCCCTCCTTTTTGTCTTTGGTTTTGAGACACAAAAAATCACACACGTTACTTCACTTTAGCTTGGTAGGTGTGTTTACAGCCTATTCCATGCTCATGCTACTAAACTTTTGCAGTTCATTCCTCCACAGTCTAGAAAACACAGATAGGGAATAGCATGGGGTATGGACAGACATACTTCTGGAACCTTTACAAAAAAGAAGTGGGGACTCTGGCTCTGAACCACACAGCAGCTGGTATGGTCTACCAGCAACATGTGTACAAGCCAGGAACAACATAAACATAGCAAAAGGAGCTCCAATTTTAACACTTGTTCATCAAGGATTAAAGTTGAAGCAGTTCTGCTACATTTTCATCATTCCCATCTTGAGCACACACAACTGTTAGAATGAAACAGCTGACGAGTGTTCTCCATCAGCAGCTATCCTTTTGAAATGCTCTGCTTTAGAAACAGCTCCAAATGTATGTCTGTCCTTACCCTTTATTACTCTCTGAGACAGAGCGCTGTGCAGAGGTAGCTACATTAACTAATTCAGAGCTAACTCAGGCACAAGAAAGCACTATAATCACAGCAGAGTGGCATTCTATTGTGCTAATACACCCTAAATAGATCATAGGGTCTGCCACATTCCATGGAAAGACTGAATGGGTATTATTTGTCTATGATCATAAAGCTTACTTTAAGCTATATGACCATAGACCGGAAATGGTATGTACAGGTATTCTCTGGTCCCAGAAGTACAAGAGAAAACTGGAGTAAGTAATTTAATGTAGAGAAGAGGGACAGACAGGACTGGGAATCTACTAATTCTATGGGGGGTAGGGGGGTGGCAGGTGCAGGGGTGGTTGTCTATCAGTGACTGACAGATAAGGGGGTTAAACATAGCCCATTTGGGGGGCAGGAGAGGAATAGGAAGAGCACAGCTCCCAGGGCTGCACTCTGAATGTTTCCAGGCATTCAACAACTCAGGCTAGCCTGTTCCTGATCTAAGTTAGTTCACCTCCTCAGGTCAACTAACTCAGATCAGACCTACCGTTTTGTCTGATTTAACCTCCCTGAATGCGTGCATGATTTGGCATTTAGTTTGACCTAACCTTAGTTAGGTCCATCTAAAGATAACTTCTGTATGCCTCCTATGTGTCCTGCCAGTAGAGTCAGTGGAGGATGATCCACTTGTTTCCTCCAACCCATGCGTCCATCAACAGATTATTGCTTTTGTTTTTAATAGTTTTAGGTTAATAATTTTTGAAGATATAAAACTGAAAGTTTTCCCTGAATGACAAGTCCAAAAGTGTTGCTAGTGTTCAACTAAAAATCTAAGCCTTGCTCTATTGGGAAAAGAAATATTCAGGCATATGTAACTTTGTAGTGTGGTACCCTTCTTCATTTTAACCTTCAGCTAAGATTCTTGGTGTCTCTGATCATACTGGTTTCTCCACCCTCAGCTCCATAGTATTGTATCATAAGAAATATCCTGTGCCTTTTTATTTTTCAGACTTCAAAAATTCTAATTAACTATCCTTATCTTCTGACTTAAAGCTGTTGGGAAAAAAAAAACTGAGCCCTCATTTGAGGGTTTTTGAGTATTTGAGAGACTTACTGAAATGAAGGCATTGGGCATGCTAATTAACACACCTCAGTCAGACATTAATCTCCTCACAGCCCCAAATGAAAAAAATCACAAAACCATCAGAAAAGTGTTCTAAGCAATATTTCTGAAGGGTAATGAATCACATCACCATAAAGACTAATGGGCAAAAAAAAAATTCTCCTCCATTTCACTGTCTTCTACTGCATATTTACCTTCCTTTTGCATATGTCCACGTGTCTACTGAACTTTCCATCTTAGAAGCCTACAGTATAGACACTATTTACAACCAAAATCCATGGCCTGGTGGGTCTAAATTTTTGTCGTAAAGTTTCTGGATTCTATAATGCTTTCTATGACAGACATGAAACACTTTGGTTTAATTTAAGCTAAATTCTGTAGGTTATTGGTTTAAAGGACATAAGCATGAAATTGATTAATACAATCAGTGCATAAGTGGTTATTTATGTTTATACTGTATCCTAGTTATTTCATAACATACCTAATTAAGTTAAACTTTGATATATAAAATGTCCATATGAATAAGAAGTAGACAAAAGAAGTGGCTTGGAAAGGTATATAGCATACATTCATTGAGTAGATCTGCTGATATAAATAGGATTGAGATGATCATTTAGTTTTCATTCTGATTATTATTATTGAGAATCAGTACGTCACTGAAAAGAACAGGGCTGGTTCACACATCCAAGACATCTTTCTCAGGCTGTCTTCAGACTCTGGAAGATGCTACTGTAACCAACTTATTCAACCGTTCCCCACCAAAAATAGCACACCTTGATCTAAAATTTCAAATGAAAAACCTGTTTTTCTGAACCACAATTTTATGAGTAATATATTCTACATCAAATTCTTTAGCAGCTGATTTCCAGAACATAAAAGGAATGTGGTTTAAAGCGCAATAAGATAGATGTAAATCCATCATAATAAACCATATGCAGTTTAAAAAGGTAGTATTTTGATCCCAAAATGGTAGTATTCTTGTTATTCAAATCTTTACCTGAACCCAGTATGAAGAGAAATATTTTTATGTCTCAGATTCTTAACAAACTCTTTTCTTTGTAATTAATCAACCTCTTGCTAGGCTATGAATCTATACTTCACTACGTTTCAATAATGTATAGAAACCAGGAAGTGGAATTATCTATAGAAATTTGTACAAAAAAACTGAGCTTTGTAGCCCATGTTGAGCAGAGTGCATGTTAAAATACATATACGTGTGTGTGTGGGTGAGTGTGGGTGTGTAGATAAATATCATATATATATATATATATATATATGCATATCATACCATATCTATTTAAAGTATGATCATAGAAATCTATCGATATTATGTATCTATATCTATTATAGATACATATTATAGATATATACCTATGAACATAGTTTAAATAGATATAGATTTATAGATATATATATATAGATATCATTAACAATTTTATTTTGTTATTGGCCTTTTAAAGATACTTTGTTCTCATACACTCCACTATCTTATTTTCACTCTGACAATAATGACATCAACAGAAGGCTGATGGAGTAGACTATTTCTTGTTTTGCAAATCACAGTGAAATGCAGTAATGCTTCATTTAATTAGTGTAGGCACTTTTCATTAGTTTGCATACTGTTTAGGAGTCCTTGTTCTAGAGAACATTCTGTTTTCAGTCCCATATTTAGAAAACCTATTGTATATATTACTGGGACAACCTAACTCTTGTCAAATCTGAAGTAACGGACAATATAGTGGAAGCCAGTTTTGGCCATGACGGTACCAGTCAGTGGGAGAGTATTTTCATCATTTTTTTCAGCAGCGATATGACATTGATTTTATAGTATTGTAGTATAACTATTTTCACATACTGAGGGAAAAACTACCCCATAATTGGACTTAAAGGTCATTTTTACATCGCTATCTTTGACCTTCCATTGAACCCCTAGTATCACCATGGAATTGGAACTCCATTAGTTTAGAAGAGCTACATATGGTAAGTCATTTGCAGTGATAAATTTGAGGGATTTTCCATGAGTCAAGCCTATTATATGGAAAAAAAGAACAAAAAAGACCATTTTGTTCTCCCCACCAACTGGGGATTCCAGAAGTGGTGCGGCTTCTTGTACGGTGAGCAGAATCAGTCGTCGTGCCCCTCCTGACTCAAGAGGCACCAGGCGCCCATATCAGGAGTGGCATGTACAAGTGTGCTGGCAGCTATGTGAGGAACTTGGGGTAATTTAGGGTGGAGGGAGGGGAAGGTGAGATTAGGGGGTCCACAGGGGAGGCTGGCAGGATTGAGGTGACTAAACTATCTGTGGGGAGGATTTGAGTTGGTGGGTTCACAGGTTGGAGGGGGCTGTCTGTTGGGGTGGGCAGGAAATTTGGGGGGCTAAAAATAGCCTGTTCAGGATTAGAGTGGTAGGAAGAATGCAGCCCTGGGGCTGGGACAAGGAGCTGGTCTTTCCCAGTGTTGAGGCTGTGCTCTAAGCATGTGTAGACATTTGCAGGATTGGGTTAACCTGTTCCTGATCTAAGTTAGTTCATCTGCTCAGGTAAAGTAACTTAGATTGGGCCAACCATTTTTAGTTTAAGTTATACCCCTAGAAATGCACAGATAGGTATTTAGATCAACCTAAGCCTACTTTGTGCAATCTAAACATCTCCATGTACTCTAAGTGTGGAGGTGTTTCCTTCACAGAGAGAATTGCAAAAAAACAAACAAACAAAAAAGCGCATGGGACAAAAGCCACATATTAAATAAAGTTCATTTTATAAGGATGAGGCAACTGGATTCCTTACCTTCTTAAAACCTCCATTTACTTTTATTTTCAACGTTAATTGATTTAAAGGAGTATTTGGAATAAACACTGTGTGCAGGATCAGGGTTAAAAGGACTGACTGTGGGAGAAGCATTAATTATTTAAACAGTGATCAAAAACCTGAACCTGAGCATTTCTCATGTGAGCCATCTTTACTTATATGAGCACTCCCTGACTTCATTAGGAGACACATTTCCATACACGATGGTGTTGCTGTTGATATTACTTGGCGAGTTAAGTTATTACCTTGTTGGTTCAGCTGCAAGGTTGCTGGAGGCATGGTGTTTATAGTTGCCCTCAACTGTGCATTTCACTTCTTGCCTCAGAGTCTGAATCTATTAACCTCTGAGTCACATTTCAAAGCTTGTGTGTTCTCTCAGGGTGTTTTTTACTTCTTCTTCTTTTTAATGCCAAGGAGATTATGAGCGTCAGATAAAGGACTTTGGAGAATGCCAGTATTGAGAAAAGCTCCACGTTTTCAGATACATTTCCACTGTTTATTCAACATTAGCCCATTAATTATTGCTTTGATAATTCTCTGTACTTGTACAGAGCACCAGATAGCAGATTTTATAAAGCAAGTATCAATATGATTAAGCATTACTTGAACTAGTAGAAGTTTGCAGGACCAGACCCCTGATCCTTAAATTAACTAAATTCTTACCAATCAGTTACAGACACTGCTACTTGCCAGTCAACTACATACATCATCGAGGAGCAACCATTCATGACATTCCACTAAAGTGAGCTGAAGGGATCAACTAAACATGTTTGGCCAACAAAGGAAATCTGTAGAGTCATGGGATGATTTAAAATTATTTCACTTGGCAGTGGGCAGTAGTTCACAGCCTGAATGCATAAGTTAACACATTATTCAAAGTAATCAAAGTTGCAGAGTATGACCATGCCCCGTAATATTTAGGAATATAATTAAATTTCATATTGTCCAATGAAAACAGGGCTAAAGGAATATTTTAATCATTCCAATTATAAAATAAATTTAAATAAACCAATAATAAATTTAAGTAAAAAAATATAGGGGACTTACTCATGTAAGCCTGTATTCATGCAGACATTGTTTACTCATCCAAGTGGTCCTTCAGTGGACCCCTTGCAAAGGTAAATATACAATTCTTAAATACTTACTCCCAGGAGTAAGAACTTGCAGGCTTGTGACCTAGCTTTGCAGTGAGAAACAGATTTTAAAAACAAAAAAAAAAATCAATATATGCCTCAGGTAAAAAAGAAGTCATGGGGAAAAATCCACTTGCTAAGAGTCTGAAATAGGAATGGTTAGAGATAGGATGGAAATACTGCCAAATCTACAAAAATAAATTCAGGATGGAAGCATGAGAAGGAGGATTTTGACAAAACATCATCTCTACTTCTAGAATTAACTAATGGAATATTTAATCAAAGAAAATAGGCATACGCTCTTGCCTCCTTTAGACAGTCTGTGTTCACGTGCTCACCATATTATGTAAGGTGTTACTATGGTTATATACAAGTGTTCAAAACCACCATGAAAATTCTTGCATATTTTTTCTCCCAGTACAAAAAATTACTGGGAGAGGACTGTACAGGCATGCCAGGAACTGGGTAGGTGCCATGCAGATACCCTACACCAGGAGTTTTCAACCTTTTTTAGTGTAAGTACCCCCAGCAGCCAGACACCGAGTTGGGAGGTGTGGGGGGATAACATGCGGCTGAACACTGCAGGGAGGAGGGTAGCACATGGCCAGATGCTGAGCAGAGTGGAGATAGTGTGTGACTGGACATAAAGCAGGGAGGTGGGGATGGCATGCAGGCACCTGGGGAAGCTCATGCGGCTAGGATGGGGGCAGCTGCACCCCTCTGCAGAGCAGGGAAGCTCACCAGACTGGTGTGTGGCAGTAGCAGCAGCCACCATGTGCAAGCTTCCATCCCGCAGAGGGGCACTGCTGCCCTCGCCCCGCCCACCCACGCATACCCTCTAGGACCAGTCCAAGTACCCCCAGGTACGCATACCCAGTCATTGACAACCCCTGCCCTACGCTGCTGATGGCAATACACACATCCCAGCATGTTCTGTAAGGTCCCCTGGCTGCCAGAGAATACCAAAAGCAGCAAAATGGATAGGTCAGTGGTGACTGGCCTGGCTGCCTCAGGGGACTATGCCTCCCCACCCCACAGGGAACTTCCCATAACAACCCTTACTTCCCTCCCTACCAGCTCTCATTCTTTGAGACAGGAGATCCAATATGTCTGTTGTCTTTACACTAGCAAGCTCCTCAGTTTCCCCTCCAGCAGTCCACAATGGATCCCTGCCCCTTTTGCACAAACCAACAGAGCCAGCTCCAGTACAGGTCAGAGAAGCTCTGGCTGAATGTTTTCTGACATTCTAGGAACCAGACCAGCACTCAGTCCCACAGGAGTATACCAGAGAATGAGGCATGCATTAGTTTCCCTTGTCCCTTGCTTCACACCAATATTAGCGCCATTGACCACTGTAAGGGAGCCATGGTGAGCAAGCCCTTGGCTGTGCCCCCTCCTAGCATGTGGCAAAGCACCCAGTCCCACTAGAAAATGCCAAAAAATAAAGGGTGTCTCAGTTTCCATGTTCTCACAAAATTGCCATCTATAACCACAGGGAAGGAATCCTAGTGGGTCATGTTTGGTGAGTCTGATAAGGGTGGGTGTCCCTGGGTTGACTCAGATGAATTGTTAGACTCTTGTCCTGGTGAGCTGGGGTCAGGTGAGTCTGGTTGGCGCTGGGTGCTGGTAGGTCAGGTCAGTTGAGTCTACTTAGGGTCAGATGCTGGCAGGTTGAGGCTTAGGTGTTTCTGGGTTGGGTCAGGTACATCTCCCGGTAAAAATGTAATATCTGCACATGGCTTAAGTGTAATAATAATTGCACTTATAATTCAATCTACATTTAATGAGAACAAAACGCCGTACAGTCACTAAGCTTCCCAATGCTTCCCTCTCCTCCTTTTTCCTCCACCTCTAAGGAACTTTATTTCTGAAACTTCCACTGATGTCAAGGGGAGCATGAGTCATCTAAGGTGCTCAGGGTCTGATGCCCACTTTATACATATGTTTATTCTCCAATCAAAGATTGGTAAAATGAAACACAAGGACTTCAAGTTATTTAACAGCATGCAATGAATCAGGGGCCAGGCCTAGACTAGAACCCAGGAGCCCTGAATCATCCTTTGTATTAACCGCTACAGCAATCTTAATGGCTCCCTATGATTTCTCTTATTGAAAAATTTCATTCCTTCTTTTGCATAAATAATCTTGACCAGGAAGTATTAAAAACTTTATACATAATTGTTTCTTCTGAAACAAATACATGCTACATTAAAAAAAAAAAAAAACAAGGAAAAAATCTAATTTTTGAAAATTATTTCCTTGAAATATCAGCATCTTTTGAAGCTAGCTGCCACATTATCCAATGCTTACAAAGCCAGAGAAAACTAGATCACTAAGGTGATGTGATTTCCCTCCCACACCAAGAAGTTTATGGAAGTGGGTGCATTGGCTGATAAATCAAAAGGATTTTTAGCTGCTATTTTCCCATGATAGAGCTACCTGCCCATATAGCCATCACTTATTTTTCCTTAATAATGTTCTATTTAGTAAGGAAAATAATACAGTACTGTATATTGGAAAGGTGCATTCTATTTTTTAAAACACACGCATACCACTTGTCTTCCTCCCAAATGTTAACCCCACTGATTCTGATTCCGCTCAGACATCCAAAGTCTTTAACTTTTTACTAGAATTGTACAAAAAAGTCCCAGCCAGTATCAGGTCTGTGTTGAGCTAAATGCTGTGTACACATAAGAAGAGCCAATGCCATCCACAATCCAAATAATATCAGCACAGAAGGATTATTTTCATTTTACAGATGGATGGCTGAAGTCAGAGAAAATGATGCCTAACTTTTTATAATTTCTGCATCTGATTTGGGATACTGGAATTTTTGGCTGTCTAACCTGAGACACCTTTAAAGGATTTGATTTTCACAGAGAAACTGCTCCATGCCATCTGAAAATTAGTCTTCTTTCAAGGAATCCTATGATGGGAAGCCAAAAACTGGGACATCCCAAATTCCTAGTACATAAATTTAGGCCTTGAAGATTTGTTCAAGAACATATAGGCCAGTTGGATAGAAGAACCACGGACTGAGCATCCTTTCTAAATTCTGAAGGGACTCTGCAAGTGTTTCAGTGTCTACCAAAGTGGACTTCGCAGGAAAAGAACCTAGTGTATATCTGTTTCTAACAGTTTTCAGCTTACTTGAAAACTTTGACTTCTTTTCTACATCTTGGAAATGCTAAATATCTTTAAGGAAATATAAACCACTGTAATTTCATTGCATGTGTGTGGATGTGTGCATTAAAATATGCAGATACATTATAGAAAATGAAAAAAAAAAGAGAGTTTCAAGTTTTTTTATGGAAAACTAGGAGCATTTTTTGTAATCTACTCCTAAAATTTGCCAGTGGGGCCACTCCTAAATGTAAACTTAACCGTTAACTCTCTGTGTGCCACAGATCTTGTGGGCAAAGCCCAGACAGGAAGGAAGGAAGCACTCATGTTAATCCAGCAAGAAATCATACATGTTAATGGTGGCCATTAACAGTGATAATAGTATCAGCATGACTGGGGAAAAAATAGTCCAAATGTCCTGTCAAATGTCCTGCTTCTCTTAGAATAGGATCATTGTAGTTCTTCCTAAATGAACCACAGTGGGGGACAGATAAGACAGAAAATAGCTGCTCTGATACCAAATTAGCAGAGATGTGGTAGAAGGAATAAAGACTCTCTTAAGCATATTTCTATCCTTTCTGAAGTTGCCTATCAAGAAAGCTTTTGCATTATCCAGTAATCCAAAACACATCAGTATTTGACTGCACAGATATAAGATATTTGGCTTCAGCTCAAATTTATTAAGCTACTATTTTCCTAAACAGGAGAATATGGAAATATTGAGGTTAAAAACAATATGAATGCACATACTTATTTTTAACAAAGCCTTTTCAGAGGAAATATATACCAAGTAAGAAGTGGAATTCCATTAGCAATTGAATGAATCTAAGAAAGCAGACTGTAGCATCCCAAATGTTTCATTCACTTTCTGTAATGATCTCTAATAAAGGAAGTTATAAAAGTGAATGCATGTAGTTTCTTTTCATTGAGGCATCTGCTCTAGTAGACTGAGTAGCAACATAGGAGCTAGTTTCTGAGTTCTGGCCCTGCCTCTACAATGATTGACTTATATGACATGGGACAGCTCTTGACTCTGGTCTTCAAGCCTTAGTTTTCCTTGTGTAAAATGGGAATGACACATCTATTTCAAAGGGCTGCTAAGATGCATTCTCAGTTAATACGTGTACATTTCTTTGAAAATATGCCATGAAGTACCATGTACATTAATGGGGCACCACACAGGTGTGGGAATCAGTTGAATTACTTCGCTTTGCAATACTGATAGCAAGTAAGAGAAACAATATGGTGAACAGAAATGCACATATCTTTTACTTCTGCCACTAATGAGATGAGTAGAGAAGAGCACAATAGAGAATAATACAGGAAAAAAAAAAAAGATTTTATATCAAAATCCATTGGTCATCCTGTTGAAGAGCTGCATAAAGCATCTATGGGCTACCAAGCTACCATATCTCAAGGGTTCTTTGGGACAGCTCTACCATAAAATATTCCCTGCCTTAGAAAAGATATTTTTATCACTCTATATCTTGTCAACCAGAAAAGGGGCATCACAGGCAACTCCTCACTCAGAAAGAAACTTAGGTCTGGGACAACCAAAGTTAGCTTTGTCAGTCGTCAGATTGAATTAATTCTGGATGCTGCTTCATTCAATTGGCTGCTCCCCAGATGGCTGAATGGTTCTTAGAAGTAGTTAGATTGCTATCTAGTGTGGGAAGCTGAGATGGGGGAGGGGAAATGGCATGTCTGCTCTGCCGACAGGCTAGGACTTTATTTTTCTGACAGCCAAATTTTTCACTGACAACTGGCTAGTTTTTTTCCAACTACTCAGCTGGTCTAATAAAAGATATCACATCTACCCAAAAAACCCAGCCTGCCTATGTCCTTAGACCAACACGGCTACAACCAAAACCTTCACTGCCAACCAGTAATTAAAACTGACAATGATGAAACAAAGTTTTAGCAACAAATACGTCATTTCCCAACTCAATTTACAATATAAGAAATGGAAGAAAACTTGAACTTACTAGAACAGAAGGATGGATGCCAATGGAAAGGAAAACTACAGAAAATGACAAAAAAACCAACCTACAGTTAAATGACTGATTACAGGGTGTCAGGTATGGGAATAAAAATGAAATTGGAAAAATCCTAGATCAAGAGAACTTTCTGAGACAACAAAAATTATAGTTACCCATGGCACTTGGGCATGCAGTTCCTTGGCTTCAAAGATTTAGGGCTTTTGTACTTGTGAAATCAGTTAGGAGTTAGGTAAGGTGTGAATTTACAGCACATTAACTACTTGTCTCGTATGCCCCATGTAGACATTCAGTCTTCCTTTGTGTGTTACAGCTACAAACCTTGAAGATACACTATAGTATTTTAGGATATACCTCCAACTGCAGATGACAATGTAGTGTGGAGTTACTTAGGTTAAATGAGTTAGCTTTGGTATTGAATGTAGTCTAGATGTGCCACATGGAGCTCTTACAAGCTAACTTACCCTGCCAAGAAGCAGGCTATATTAGCCCAGTGGTTGCCAACCTATTTGGCACTTCCACAGCCCTGCAAACTTCAAATGCATATGGCAAGCAAGGATCAGAAATATTTAAATTTGGTAGTGGCTGCAGGGCTAGGGAAATTTTAACCTCCTCTCACAGAAGTGTTCTGCCACCTCACTACCCTATGCAGCCAGAAGCTTGAACCCCACTGCTGTCCCTTCAGTGCCACCTTTACTGAGCATCTGGGACTCAGACTGGTACCTCACATGCTACAGACTGGTCAGCCCTATTCTATCATTTTGCATCACCTGGGGTTAGAATAAAAAAGAAAAATAAAGTCAAAGGATTTATTTTAAACATTATACAGAAGTGTGAAGAACCACTGCTGTGCACTGGTTCTGCATGGGATCTTTGGTGCGGGAGTCTCAGTGCCCCTTATCACCAGGGCTGACTTTATTATTTTATTGCTACAGCTGTAACAGGTATATTTACCCTATAGCCTTGGTTGAGGCATCTAGGGCAGCTTTGGCTAAAGCACCTAAGGATACTTTCAGTGATGGGTTCGCCATGTGACCAGTGACTAGCTCCAGGGCCCACACTTCCCATGGGACAGAACGAGCAAGGCTTGGGGATGCAGCAACAATCTGACATCTGAAGGGCCTCATGAAGTGGCACCTTCAGAGGCCATGACAGTGACAGGACAACTTGTATTCTTGGGCAAATGCAGGCCAGAAGCTGCCTGTAGAGTCACTGGGGTCTCCTGAAGCAGCTTGTCCCTCTCCTCACTGGGCAACACCTTCAGCAGGAATTCTCTTAATGGGATTGCCCCAGTTGTACCCTAAGGACCTAGCTGGGTAGCACTGTCTGCATCCAGGGGATTCCATGTGACAGTGGGATGTAGTGTCCTTGAGGGCTGATTCTAAGGCAATGCCACCCCATACTATCTTGGTCTCAGGGTGTCTTGTAGGGCAATGATATCAGAACCATGGCTCTGGGTGTTAATGAGGGCATCCTGGATGGTGAACACAGTGTGGGGAAGCATTGGGCCTTGTGGGGCTGCATAAGGGTTGCCCTGCCACATTACTGGGGGCACCTCCCACAGAGGGCTTGGCAAGTGGCAGTTATAGGCATGAACGCCTCAGGCCTTTGGAGGCTGGGGAGTACAGGAAACTCCCACAGGTGACGGTGGTACTGTCAGTGGTGAGAGCATGGTGATGGCAAGTGGTGAGCTCCCACAGGCAGCCACAGTGCTGTTGGCAGCGGGGGTGGAGGAATGGCGAGCGCTGACCAATGGTCGGCAACCACCTACAGACACTTCCAGCAGCAGCGGTGGCAGCCAACAGCAATCAGGGACCACTGCAGATGCCGCCGGGGGTGTTGGCAGTGTGAGGGATGGTGAGTGGTGACTGCTTGCAGGAACTGCCAGCAGTGTTGGTGGTGCCTTTTTGCAGGGGGTGCACTGCCAAGCTCAGGGGATGCATGTGCACCTGCGTGCACCCCCTACGCATCACCAATGGTAACAGGGTTGGCCTTAATCTGGTCTCCCTGGACTTAGAGCATACTGCAGATGTACAATTTCTGGCCTGGGGCTGAGAGCTGGGCTGTGTCAGGTCAGATAGGGAATAAGTTTTTCACTCCTCATGCTCTGTGGAGGGGAGGGTGCAGAACACCAGAGAGCAGAAAGAGGAAAGAAGAGTGCTCAGACTTACCTTTTCCTAGAGGATATGGACCCCAGCTGCTGCTGTAGTTGTCCTGCACCTGGTCCCTTTGGCTGGGCAGCATGGGTGATGTTGTATACCCAGCCTCATCTAACCGGGCAGCATGGCTTGTGCCCTGCACCCAGTCCCTCCAGACGGGTGGCAAAGGCTGTGTCTTGCACCATGGGGTATGTCTTGCATGCAGTCCCTCTGGCTAGGCAGCACAGAACAGTTCCTGCCCAGCTCTTCCAGTGGAGCAGGTCATCAGGGGCAGGGAAGATCCTGTGTTCGTCTTCCCCTCACCTTTGCACAGATAATCCTTCTCCAAACCCACTCCTATCTCTGCCCTCAACCATTTCTCCTTCACTTCCAGCAGCCTTTGCATGCCACACACAGCAGCAGCATGGGCTACTTATAGTATACATGATCCAGGTTGGCCACTTCTGCTCTAATCCATCCTTCCCCTAGTTCATACAAGTGTGAGATTGTTCCAAAACAGTAAAGGCAATATTTGAAAAAAAATACACAAAAACAATATGCCTGAGAATGATGTGGCAGAATTTTGAGAAAGAAGGAAGAAGTACACAACAGAAAAACTCAAGAAAAAGTAAGTGTAGAATTTCTAAGTCGCCAGATTACTTCAGTGGTGAAATAGTTTAATTTGTTATGATCATAACTTTGTTGGAAGTATGGCCTTTTCTCTAATCAGATTGTTCTATTCAGATTGTTCTATTTAGAAATACTCCTAGTTTTGCCAAGACCAATAGACTCTCAGAATACCATTGTGGGTGATCCAATTTTCTTTCAGAGTACTCAATTTTCTACTCCCTTGTATATGATTGCAACTGTACTGAGTGAGCACATCTACACATCCATGTTAATATGCATTAGCCTATTTTAACGAACATTGGAGCATCACAAAAAAACTCTATGCACTTTTGCTGATGCGCATTACAATAGGCTAATGCACCTTTTTCTAGTACCTCATAATGGAGGTACTAAATTGAATGTGAATTAGCAAAAGGAAATGCATGTTGTATGTATGTAGACATGCCCCTTGAATTTGTTTGTGCTTGATCTCCATACTACTTAGTTGTAAATGATAATAAAAGGCACAAAACAGTGAAGAACTGGGACTACTAAAGTTTTAGTTCTGTTTTTAATGACTTGGCAAACCAGCTCCAAACTACACCTCATGAAGCTACGTTGCTAGAATATATCCCATTATCTCATTCACTGACTGTCTAAAGAACAGTAATGAGGAGACAATTAGATTTAGTATCAGAAAAAATATTGTTTACATTTTCATTAAATTGATAATTAAGGGTGGTTTATACTGCACAGATAGTGGGTGGCAAAAAAGGAAAGACTGGCACGAGACAGAAAAAGTAAAACCAACAATGTTTAGATCTACCACCTTAGAATATGCCTCCATGTATTCAGATACTACAATAACATCACAGGCAGAGAGCCAATTGGAAATTTTAATTAGGTGAAGATTTTCTTAAACTTCCAAGATACAGACTCAGGATATGGCATGTGCTCACAATTGATAGTCAGTAATGACTGAATACAGTTAGCTCCGAGAATGTGCCTCCCCATGACCAGGATTTCCTATAACAACTACATTCAGCTGGAACAAGAAGACGCTTGAATTTGGGAGACAAACATTATACAGAAGCTGGACCTTAGGTATGGAACTCACTCCATCCCCAAAGAGAAAAAAGTACCACTAAATATGAAACTCAGGACTTTAAGATTTCCCTCAGTAATTTCTTCACAAAGATATAAAGCATACTTTCATGAATCAGAAAAGATTTTTCTCTTAGCGGCTCTGAAGAAAGAATGAAATACAGGTTGTTTTTTTTTTACTTCTAGTCTTACACTATGAGAGCCATTCGGGTACTATGATAATAAGAGCCAAATATATCCACAGGAAGAACAATAGGTCTTTCCATAATTATTTAGTGGCATATTTGAAAAAAGCAGACGTGCGTAGAGAAAGATACTTACATTTCAGAGAGGAATTAAATGTTTCATTTCCCCCCCAAATTGGAATAAAACACCAACAGGTTTAACTTTTCTGTGAAACAAAACATGACCCCTACTGCAGGGCAGCCTGTTAGTGGGAAGACCCCCTGTTTTCCAGCCTCCTGTCTTCCTATTAGCTTACTAAGTAGGCCACTTCAGAGCCAGGAACCTGGTAACCCTAGATACAGAGAAAATGGAGACCTTGGCTAGGAACAAACATTCAAAACATTCAGAGCCTGAATTGATTAAATCTTTGTAGTTTAGTTTAATCTGCCTAGGTTGAACCAATTTACAAGTGAATAGACATTCAGGAAATCCAGGCATATGGCTGTAGCGGCTCAGGCTAGAAGCCGGGGGGCGCTAGAGCATACTTTCAGCTGCTGCAGGGAAGCTGTGCTGGGGATGGGAGGCGGGGTGGGGGTGGGGAGTGGCCAGCCCCCTCAAGTGAACTGGCCAGGGAGGAGATTTAATTTCCCCTTCCCTGTCCCACCAGCACAGACCTGGACCAGGGTCTGCCTGGCAACCTCACCACTGCAGTGTCAGGGGCAGAAGCATGGCCAGACACCACCTGAAATACCCCCGAGGCAGAAGGGCAAGGGAGGGGGGTTATTCTCTGCTCTGCCCCAACAGGAGCAAAGCTCGGGTCTGCCCACCCCTACAGCCACCACCGCTGATTGCTCCCTGAGCAGTGCGAGCAACAGGATAAGCTCCCTCCCTGCCCCCTCCACCAGACACCACAGGGAGGGGGGAAATAACCCTCCTCCATGCCCCCTCAAGTAAGGGGGTCATGCTGGCTGGCGTCTGGCTGCCTGAGGGGAGCACAAGCCTCTTTCAAGCAGGGGGCTGCACTGCGGGCAGGAGTGGTGAGGTACAGTTGCTGCAGACTGTGCGGGGCAAGTAGCAGTAGCACTAGGGGAAGCTTGAGGGGCTGTGGCCACCCCTCTAAGCCTTTGTGCCGCTGCTCATCCTACACAGTTTGTGACATCTCTGCCTAACCCAGTGCAGACCCCCCTGGGAAGAGGCTTGCACTCCAGGGACACCATGAGAGAGGGCTCTGCCCCCGTCATGGGTAGGAGAGGAGGAAGAGAGGATTCTGCCCCCATCAGTGGCAGGGCCATGGCCAGAAGCCAGCCAGCATGGCCCCCTGAGGTGAGGGGGCAGGGATGGGGTTTATATCCCCCCCTTCCTCTGGCATCTGGAGAAGGGGGCAAGGAGATGGTTTATCTTGCTGCTCACCCTGTACAGGGAGCAATCGGTGGTAGCAGCAGTCAGGGTGGGCAAACCCTGGCTGCAGTTCCCCAGGGACAGAGGGAGCAGAAGGGGGAATAAACCCCCACCCTACCCCTTTTTCCTCAGGGGCTATGCCAGCCAGCGTCTGGCCACATCCTGCCCCCGCTGCTGCTGCAGCAAGTGGGGAGCCCCAGGCAGACCCTGGCTTAGGTCCATGCTGGTGGTACAGGAAGGAGGGAATTAAATCCCCTTCTTGGTCAGTTCACTTGAGGCTACTGCTGGGGCTGGCCATACCCCTGCCACTGGAGCAGCAAGCAGAGAAATGCCTGGCAGGTCCATGCTGCTGGGACATGGGAAGGAAGGGGGAATGAACCTATTCCCTGCTCCCTTCACCTTAGAGGGGCTGGCATTTAGCCATGTCCCCACCCCTGCCCATCCTTGCTGTGACTAGGGAGCAGAGAGTACAGCCCTGTCCAGGGCTGCAGAGCAGGTGGGGGACTGTGGTTTAACTTAAACCAGGAAGAGGTCTGGGAGAGAAGTTCCTTAAACTGGTTTGAGCTCAGTCAGTTAAGTCTGACACTATATTCAACCAGATTTATGTCAAACTGGTTTCAGCCATTTTGAAACTGGTTTATGTGCACTTGCTTATGTTCTGTTACAGGTTTAAACCAGTTTATAATCACGTAAGTCACTTCAGTCCATAGCCCTTGTGGTTTGCACAAGCTTTCTGCTTTCCATTAGTTTGTCACAGGACTTCTCAGGAGCTAGGAGCCTCGTCTCCTCAATAACTCAACAGGTTGGCTGCCAAGCAACCAGGCAGGTAAGTACTGTTAAACCCCTGCCTGATCTGGAACCTGTATGAACTTTATTGAAATCAAAGTATCTATATAAAATATTTCAACTCTGATTAAATTTAAAATTCAAAAGAACAATTTTTTTTTCTGACCAGGAAGAATTTTGGAGTAGTTGTCCTTTGCTAGCAATTTCTTCTAGTAATACCTGGTACTCGATTGTACATTAAACTCTCCCTTCAACCAACAAGACTGTCTCCATCACAGCAATGAGACATATTAGTCAGGAGTAGAAAACTGTTAACCACTAATAACTAGGATATATCTCTTCTATATATAGTTTCTTAATCTAATACCAAAAGAGACATTTAAATCATGTTGTCTGACATTTCGTATAGCAACAAGCCATATAATCTCACCCAGGTATCCCTACAACAAGCTCAATAATTTGTATTTGGATGGAGTCTTCTTCCCTGAATATATCCAGTCAGACTTAGAGGATGTGGAGAGATAAGAGACACTGGCACCTCCATTAGTAGTTTGCTTCAATGATTAATCACTATTGCTTTTAGGAAGTTGTGCCTAATTTCTATTTTGAATTTGTCTGACTTCAAATTCTAGCCAATGGTTCTCTCTTTCTCTACTAGAACTTGCTGTCCACACCAATACCCAACAGAGCCTGGTCTCCACCTCCATTTCACCTCCCCCCGCAAAAAAATCATTTAGCCACTGATTTAGCCACCTCTCCGCCTACTTTTGAAAAGATTGATCTCCTTAAGTCTCTCGCTATAAAACATTTTCAACCTTCATTTCTTTTTATCTTTTCTCCACCCACTCCCATTTTTTTCAACATAGTATTCCAGTAGGAATACTGTAGTTTCACATTTATAAATCCAAGAATCATATTAGATCTTTTGTAAGAATCTTTTACTGGGAGTTCACACTTAGCCTTATGATCCCTACATCATTTCAGATTCCTTCTTTTCCCAAGATAAATCCTTTACTCTCTAGGTATGGCCTGAGTGACCTGCTGTTACGTAATGTTTTAGGACATTTCATTGGTTATTTTGTTTGAAAAAAACAAAGTTCACTCTCTTTTACTAACCTGCCATTATTTTTAAATCTACCAGTCTTTGTATAATTAATAAATGTTATCGGTGGCGATTTTTTACAATGTCTAAAATCATAGATAAATACTACTGAATAGTGTTGATGCAAGAAAATATGGTAAATCAGTCTCATGTGCTAAGTATTTATTATCCTGCTTTGTTACAAATATGAAGTATTTACTGAACATTCCTATCTTTTCTGCAGCATTCTTATAAAACGTATTATCTTCATGTATACCAGGCTTCTAACAGCATCAGGATTCCTTTTATTCATTATATACTTCAAAAAAACCAACCCATCTTACTATTGTTAGCCTTTCCAAACATTATTTTTCCATAATGCTGCTGGCTTCCCTTATCAATTGTCTATCTGTCAAAACTTTTAAAGTGATACTGATTACTGTATTTTTTCCCCTTGTTTCCATATTCTAGATGGGTATGTATGTATATACACATGCATGTATGTATGCACACACTTCCTTTTTACTATATACCCAATATGATCTTTTTGTCCTCTTTCTCAGTTTTGCCTGTTTGTCCATCTAATACATTCTTCTTAAGGAACCTCCAATTTCTTTCAACATTCTTCATCTATAATTTTTCCATCAATATGTTCTACTCATAACTTGCTTAGCTTTCAGAAATTAATGCTATTTAAGAACAATGCAGCTTCAAAATGAAGCTATATGCAGCTTTTCCTTTGTTAGTCTATATTCAGTGTTATCAGGTTCAGTTTATTGGGTTTTCAGCAGTGACCACTTCCTATTCCTATTTATCTTTATTTATAAATTTATTTATAGGTACCTCATCCTTGGATGTATTACCTTTTGTATTTGAAAGTCATTATTTCTATAATTATTTTAAATTCTAATTATGTTTTATTACTGGGAGCATGAGACCTCCAAATTAAAATCCCCAAAGTAAAGTCCCTCATGAAAACATAGTCATTATTATCACACATTCTAAATAGGTGCTTATGGAATTCCTCATCTTGTTCCTGGTTGGATTTGGTATGTTATAACCAGTACAATTTCCTGGGCTATTGTTAGCATAGAGAGGGCTTCAGTCTCCCAGCAGCCCCTGCATCAGCAGTCTCAAGTCAATATGGAATTTACATTAGTGAAAAAAATCAACAAAAACATTATTTGAAGGTTATTTCCAGGTTCTCCAACTTCTGCGCAGTCAAAAAAAAGAAATAAAATATGGTCCTAATTCTATGAACCACATCTATGAAAAGCTACCATGGGCTTCTGCAAAATTTTGACCTGAATCTGAAGTAAGGATGTATTGGCCAATTTCCTTCCCAGTTATGCAGTGGACAATCACAGCTGAAATTAATCTCGTATCTCCAAATAATGTACTGTAAATAAAAGTCTGCTTCCAGACAAATAATATATAATCACTTGTAGAAAAACCTGACTTTCAAATAAGGGATCACAAGCAGTACTATACGCAGAATAAAGTCATGTTAAAAAAAAAAAAGCTAGGAAGGAGCTTTATCACATCATGTATGCCCTTTGGCAAAGAAGTTTATAGAATATATTTTTTCACTTTCCACTTTAAACTCTCATGCAATGAGATAAAACCATAACCCATCAGGTAAACTGTTTTCTCCTCCCTCCTCCCCCCACCATGATTATTCTACTTTCCAAATCCTCTTTGTAGTTTTTAAGAGATGAATTTAAAACAAAATCTAAAAACACTCATTATTTCAGATCAGTAACAATGCACAGAACACATAAAAAGGATTGGATAAGCTAATTTCTTTAGGTTCTTTTGAGAATTGTTACCTAAAAGTGTGAAGTGTTTATTTTAAAAAACAAAAGAGATGAATGTGTTTCTCTGTCTCATGTGAATACAAGTAGAAAATGAGTTGGTGACCTACCTCTAATCACAAACACTACATAACAAGGACAGAAGTATTTTTTCTGCTTTCTAAGTGCCTGGGATGCCATCAAGAGTTTCTAAGGACACCTGGGATATTTGTCAAATATATATATGAGAGAGAGAGAGAGAACTACACTTTGAGCCATACAATATGTAATTTTGACATTTTTAGCTTTTAAAAAGGCTTGGCACTTCATATCTGGGGAGGAGGGGAAAAAAAAAATCCAAAACAGTACATTAGATTTGATCCTACCCTGACTGCAGCCATTGAGAAAGCTCTCGCTAATATTAGTAGTACCAGAGTTGGGTTCAGAAATTCTTACTGCAGGGTGAGGGGGCAGAAGTGAACTGAGTAATATAAAGAAATACATTGAAATCATTTGGTTTCTATGAGATGTTACAATATAAGAGTCCTGCAGCTAGAGTGCTGCATTAAGAGAATTGGTAAGTGGGCACTGCCAGGTAAAATAAAAAGAACATTCATATTTCATTATTTGTATGACTTTATTTCAATTAATAACACTGAATAGCACAACCTACCATTTTAGCAGTAATTTACGTTGGACACTTGTAGGTCAATATATAAAAATACATTGATATACATAAATTGGCACACATTTTTTGTAAAGCTATAAATGTGGATACCTTGTATTCATATATATATACACATACAAATATAGCTGTACAAATTTGCAGCATACATTTTTATATCTATATGAATGCAAATCTATTATGTAAAATAGTTTTTGGCAGGAACTAAAATCTTGAGGTGTCCCTACAGTGTTATTAAGTAGAATAAAATCATATAAAGAATAACTGTGTACGTCTGGCAGCTGATTTTAAGGTAGAAAATTCAGTCTCTAGGTCACAGGTTTAAATTCCACTGAGGTCAATAGCATCTGATTTTTAAAATGGTCTGATGGCTAGTCAGTATAGTATATATGGAACAAATTGATTTACAGCAAGCTTATTGGTCATTTCAAATGCGTCAAGGAATTTTCAAGTTAAGTGAACCGAATTAATCCCACACCCATCCCTAAAGGTGATCCTGTCCTTAGGGTCATGACCAAGGCACTCTGACAGCTAGCATGAGGAAGCCTGTACTGTCACTTCAAAGGCTATACTTATCTTGTCGATAGGCAGATGACTGTATTCTGTTTCACCAACACTACAAAAGCACTTGATTTTATTTTCTATCTAACATGTGCCCAACACTTATTGACATGGAAATACTGAAAATGTGCAGCAGACCTGAACTACACTAAATACCTTTAAAAATTAATACTTTTGGCTCTCCAAATTGGGCCTGACCCTCCAAGCAGCCAACGATTATTTTTACCTACACATAGTCAGGAAAAAGTACAACTACCAAGGCTCTCAGGAAGTCAATTTCACATTAAATTGCCCATGTGAGCGTGACAAGAAAACATATCCTTGTTTCTGAGAATTATTTTATTGCACTAGGCTGTATGGATCCTGCTGCTGCAAAATAACCAAGAGGAGATCCCTTGCACACAAAGGACATGCCCAGTGCTCTGAATCTCTGCTGCCTGTTGAGACAAAAGCATATTGCTTGAATGTCATTTGCAACAATTCTCTCTGGTTGGGTTTAATTAATTGTACGCAAGGTCAAAATTGCTTCCCCCTCCGTTGTCTTCTCGTGCACTGGTTTCATTGCTACATGGCACACATACAGTCCTGGCGTAATAGTGTATGTTCTGCAGCATATGCAAGGGGAACTTTGCTTATATGCTTAGCAATCCAATTCTGTTTTTTAATTTTCCTTTTGCAAACAGGAAGGATTAGTGGTGCCCTTGCTTTAGGAAAACCATATGTGAGGAGTTCTCAAGAGTTCTGTTTGTGTCTAAATGTACAGCTATCCTTGTATATGCCTGCAGAACATTTTAATCCACTCAGTGATTACAGGAACGGATTCAGTCCTGGCAAATTCATTGTTCTTTTTAATTGTCAGCGACTGCTACACACCATTTGCCTGAAGCTATGCAATTAACATATCTTCACTACGCAAAATATTGCAATATGCTAAATGTTTTAAGGGCAAGTCCCTCACTCTCCACTTCTACCCAATAGTTGTCTCCTAATTAGATCTCCAATATATTAACAAACAGGAGGGAGGTGGGAGACAAGATAGAGGCTCAGATGAACATGAACGGACAATGCAGCTATCTAACACTTTTTCCTATTCTTGTGAAAAGTTTGATGAGAATATTTCTTGTTGCTCAGTGAATCAAAAGGAGATGGGGGAGGAGAAGCTCAACAAGAGAAATGAAAAACATGTAACCTGTGCCCTAAGATATTGCTATGGCAACATTTAAACAATGAACAGAAAACCCTGCAGGATTCTGCTCTTGCTTCCTTGGATACCAAATGTAAATCCTCTCTCTCTCTTTGTTGTGTGTGCGTGCGCGACTGACTTTGGCTGTTCTCTTTAATGGATAGAAGAACATTCCTGCTGCCCCTTTGTTTTAATTCTTCCAGAGAGATCACAGGTTGTTCACTTGCAATTAAAATGGACACGGTCACCATCACCCTCCTAAACACATACATACATGCATTCATGCATACATACAAATGAAGATTTTACAAAAAACTTCTGTCTATCTAAAGGAGAGGGAACTAATGGTTCTGGGAATGTGGGGAAGTATGGAGCCTTTCCTTTCCTTTTCCAAACATCAAATAGAACTTGCAGAAGAAAACAAGAAGTCAAGGCAAGTCTTTCCTGTCCTTTACCAGATGGGTGAAAATGGGAAGGATGAGAGGGAAACCCTCCTCCCAGTGACAGTTTTCAAGAGAAGTTACTTGCTGATACAACTACATTAAAGGGTTAGATCCAGTTTAAGGGACAGATCTTGCCAAAATTACTCACGTGGGCAAGATCATGAAGCGAAATCTCTAAATGAGCAGGAGTTGTTTACTTTCATGGGTCTACTGGCATGGACAAGGATATGTGGGATTAAATTATAGGCTAGCAGTAATACAGAGACTTACAACCTCACAATTATTTGGCTGCTCTAGAAATGAGTTGGTAGATCTAAGTGCCATGTCTTTGTGGGCAGAAGTCCATACCACAGGACCCCTTCCTCATAACTTTCTGAAAATCAAATATAAATTAAAGATTCTTTGTATGCCAAAGTAGAGGCACCTTGGTAAAGCTAGAAAGAAGCTTGCATTGCAGATAACTCTAGCATATTTTTTTTTTTATTGAACAGAGTAGCGATTTCTGTCTCCATAGTTGTGCAGCTGATACTTTCCATCACTGCAAATTCCCCATCATTTAAATAAATGAAAATAGAAAAAAAAAATCTTGTTGACTATCTCACCCCCAAAAAGACACCTCCATTTTCATAGTACTGAATGCTCAACCAGTTGCAAGAATTACACACAATTTCATGTGAAATTCTCTCTGTAATGAAGCAATCTTAATATCTTTACAAATATCTTTAACAGCTCTCATGTGATGTTGAACTATCAAACTACAAGATTGTATATACCTATGTATCACTAGTGTTGACTTTACCAGGTTCTTTTTCTGTTGGCCGTTGCCACCAAAATTATAGCACTAGATACACTGACACAGAGGCAGCTTGAATACAAAAGCTAATGTGGTGCCCAATATAAATCAGTTATATTTATATATATATATTTCTAAAGTGTAAAAAGATGGAGACTACCTAAATTTTAGATTAGTGATAACCTTTGCATCACTAAATAGGTTGTGGTTTTAGATTAAGTGATCTTTGACCCAATGCTCCAATCCCCCAACAATGACAACAAAATAGGACTTTCAAGCACAGCAATCTGATTTTCTTCTGCACTGGCATTTGGCATTTTCCTATATCCATAGTAGCTCATTGTTCACACTCTATGACCACATTTCCTAGCTGTCTTGGGTAATTATGGAATAGTTCACCCATATCTTGAAAAAGAAGACTGTTTACAGGATTATCATATGCTGCTGCACATTGCACCTGTGTTTTGCCACAAGTGATAGAAATAGAAAATGAGGCTTCATGTCCACTCAAGTTACTATAAAACATCACTCTGCATCTAAGTTTGTTTTCTAAGATCACCACTCATATTTTAGCCATTTGTTTTGTGCCCACAACTTCTTTGCAGTTGTCTGAATGCAAAAATATTTGAATGCAAATATTATGTGCATGGCAACTCCCGTCCAAGACTGAAACAGTTAATCCCAGGCTGCTTCATGTGTCTTTGGCTACTGTACTGAGTGATTCATTGAAGTGTGAAACTGTTGCCTTTTAAGAAGCAGACACATCCCTAGATTTCTAAAGTTGACAAGATTTGCCTATTCCAGCCCAGCTTTGTGAGTAAATTTTTCCCCAGTACTTCCTTAATATGAATGTATTGTAGAAATGAATGACACACGTATGTAGTTTCCCGTTGTTAAAAGATAGCCTGACTTTACCTACAGTTCCTCTGTTTATACATTCACTTCTCAAGCAATCCAATGAAAAGCTTCAAGATGTGTTTTCCTTGGCCAGCTTCTCTCTCCTCAATAATTACTGAGTAGCAGCTTGACATAAATTTAGCTGCTCTATTACTGCAACTGCTGATGCAAGTTTAGCCCACAATAAAGCAAAGAATTTGGATAAAATATGCAGGTACCCATGGGTAGGAGGGAGGAGATTGAGGGAAGTTGTATAATTATTTTGAGGGGCTGACAAACTTATTGCCCACTCAGTGTCCCAACAGAAAACACGTGTCCCGAAAAATAAATGGGTCTGAAAGCATTGCACCCTGTGCTGACTTAGTTAAGGAATAAGAAGAAGGATAAAAATAGACCTGTCTGTAAGGGATATAATCGTGCCTGCTTGCTTCTTGGTTTAATCTCAATAGAACAAATGAAAGGCCTAATGCTATGCCTGTGGGAAAACAAAAATTCCCATGGACTTTTCTGGGAACAGGATTGAGCCCAAGGTCTTTTATTGCCGTCAAGTTGCCAGCCCTGAAGGGCCATGACCTCTGAACTGAAGTCCACCTTTTAAAAGGTGGAAGCTTGAATTTCCATAAGGCCCATTAGCCTCAAATGGTTATGATCAGATAGGTAGAGTGAGTGTGTGTTTGTTTAACATGTATTTATCTGTCCTGTCCAGACACCTTGTAGGTCTGATTCATGCTTGGGTTCTTTGAGACAGGAATCTTCAGAAAGACTGTCAGAGAGGGGAAGATAGTCAGAAGCCCAGATCAAGAGCTGATCAACTGGTAAATTTTCCCTCTCAGATGGAAAAAAAAAAGTGGTAAACCTTGTTGTGCTTATTGCATAACAAAAATATCCTCATCTACACAATGGTGTACCAAATTATGTGCATGCCCTCCCCGAAATCAGTCTATTAAGTACTTGCACTTGGAGCCTCTACACAGAGACACCAAGGTCTGAAGAGAGAGAAAAACCTTATAGATTAAGAAAGCAGCCATGCTAGCAGACAAGAGAGGAGAAAAATGGCACTGGGTCCTCTCTAAAATGCAAGAATCTCCAGTTATTTTAAACACCATGTTATCCACCCTTTATTCCTCTCACCTCATTTCTGTAGGCAAGGACAGATGTACTTACTAGATACTGGTCCATCACCTGTACATCACTCCTCATCAGCCAAACCCTGCCTACCAAAGGGTTGGCATGACTATTATTATCAATAAGAATTATTATTATAAATTATAGTAATTATTACTAGTATTTCTGTTAGTACTGTTATTACATAATGTTACAAAGTCTATCAATTGCAATTCATCTACAACTGCTATTAAAGTCCTATGGGAATGAGGAGGTTTTACCACAAAACCACAGCAAATTGCTTATGAGATCTGGAGTAAATCTGTGGCAAGAAGAGCAGCTTTCTAAACTCTCCTTCGGTAGAAGGCCACCCACCCCCTCTTTGCCTAAAAACATCCTTAGTCACTGAATGCAAAATGTAACATTTCTCTCTGAACTGACTCAACATCATTTTTTTTCCCTTCCCTCTCCAAAATTCATCCTTCATCTGCTCACCTTATTATCATATTTTCATGTTATTACACTAAGTTTATCCACAGTGTCAGACTGAGTAACAGAATTTAAATAGGATCCCTTCAATTTCCAGGTGTTGAGGGGAAATTCTATGTGCATCAAACTCCTTTTGTACCATGCAACTTGCAGTCCTGATACAGTTTGGGCAATCAAGCAGCACAGCACCACACATTGCAGAGGCTTTCTTAGGAGATTTCTTTGCTAGTGAACATTTATAAATGCTGTCGTGCCAGGCAAGCAGGCATCTGCAACATCCTACCAAGGTTTGATTTTTACTAACCATAACATTTGATCTGCTGTGAGACTTTAGGTATATTCCTCCCTCCATGAGCTACAAATTAAATCTTGTAACTCAAGCAGATTTTGTAAAAGAAGAAGAGAAGACAAACACTCAGGGAAGGGGGCAAGGGGAAGGGTAGAAGAAAGAAGGATGTACAGTCTTTTTCAAGAATAAATTATAATAATAACAACAATAGTAATAGAGAAAAAGCACTTACTGTATACTCAGAAGACTATCCAGATAGAAATCCGAACGGTTAACAAAATAAATGTAAAAAAAAAAAAAAAAAAATGCAGCTGGTGTGGGTGGGAAAACTATTTCATTTCAGCAGCAAAATCAAAATTATGAAAAGGAAAGAAAAAAGAAATATCCAACTGCAATTTTCCATCAATTTCAGTCCACATAGGCTCCAATCCTTCCCTGACTCCCTTTACCTCCGTGGTGTTTTAACTTTTCTGTTTAAAATTGTCGTAGCCATAGTATTCAATGTTTGTCATCTTTGGGGGATTCTTTTGCTTTAAAAAATAAATAAGCATTAACACCCCCCACCACCAGAAAAAGAATGGTCCTTTTCCTTTCTGAAACTTTTCATTCCAGTGAGGATCCTTTGCTTAGTTCCCCTTTTCTGAGGTTTTCTGCCTTTTGGCTCCTCTGTTCTCCATTGCAAATGATTTAGTTTTTCTCTGGAAGGCAGAGGGGGATATATTTATTTCTTTAAAAAAAAAAAAAAAGAACAACCCTCTATCTGAAGCAAGACTGTTTTCATTTAATGTAATTTTGTTGTGACTGTTAAGATCCAGGTCTTGCTAGGCAATTTTCTTCTTCCCCCTTCTCTGCTGCACTATCAATTATCCAATCCATGTGTCTCCACGTTAGATCGGGGTTTCCCATTCTTCCATTTTCCCTATTCCTCCCCCCCCCCCACATACATACATACCTTTACCAAAGAGTCTTCTCTCACATTTGGATTTTTTAATATTAAAACAATAAACTTTTCAGTCTCTCTTTTCCCCCTCTCCAAAGATCTGATTAGATTTCCAATCACAACCCAATGCGCAATTGGATTTTTGATTTCAGTGAAAAGCCAGCATCCACAGCATCATCACCATCTCCTCTCTTCAAACTCCACATTATATCCTTTTGCTTTCCCTCCAACTCCTCTGCATTGTCATAATCTCACATTTAATGGAAAGCTGGGATGAAGGGTAGGAAAAAATTCAAGGTTCCTACCAGCTGTCAAGAATAAATCCATTCCCTTTTTATTTTATTTAAACACTTGGGATGAGTGTTTTTAACACCCACTTTTGCCTTTGCCCCCACACTTCACAGATCTTTCTGATGTTAAAAATCCCCCTATGGGGCACAAAAGTACCCTGGGGGGATGTGATTTGTCCTCCTAGTTGTGAATTTCATAAGCACCGGGCTCCCCTGGCTCTTCATTTCAGATTCCTCTCCATCTTTTGTCCAGCAGCAATAAAGATCCAGCAGCAGCAAGATAGATAAACTTCTTCTATTTCTTCTTTGGGGAGAAGGGGAGAGGGGGAGAGGGAGGGAGGGAGAGAAAAGCCCTCCAATCTCTGCCTCCCTTGTCCTCCCCCTCTCTTACAATTGCAGTTCCGATCTCATGTTCAAGCTCAGCCTGGTATATTTCAGATCTACAAGTTGGATTCCCCTTCCGCGCAGCGGAGACTTAGGTTCCCATCTTCTTCCACATGCCAGTTACCTTCCCCCTTGACTCCCGCCCCCTCCAAGACGAAACATTCCCAGGACCGCAGCAGCTTCTTTCAGTCCTTAGTTTCATCCCAGAAAAGCCAGCCCTTTGCACAGCAGAAAACCTTCCTGCCTGCCATCAGCTTCAGCTTGAACACTTCCAATATATATACATGTATAAATCCAGTTCCAGACAGCTGCTGCTGTGAGTAGCTTTGTGCGCGCTCTCTCTCTTACACCCCCACCTTTACACTGGCACCTCAGGATTTGCAAAGGTCCCGGGGGCCAGTCTTTCTGGCTTTGCTTGTCCCTTTTCCCCTCTTCCTATCTCTCCCTTTCTCCCTTTTTTCCTCCTTTTCTCTGCTTGTGATCAGTAAAATACAATTACCCAATTACCTCCCATCATCTTAGCACTGATTGGTCAATTGCATTAACACTTGATGGCAGGGAAAATGGTATTAGAGCTCTTGTGATAGGGCACTGCTGCCACCTGGCTGCCAGTCTGGGAACAGGCTCACAGTTACCTCAAGAAACCTCAAGTCAGGAAGGGGTAATTGAAAAACAAGGGATCATCTTAAGGAAAGGAATGTCAAAACTCATTTTCTTAAAAGCTTTTCTCATTGTGGCAGCCCACCAGCATTCACAGGTACATGCCTAGCCACAAAAGGAGAGGGAAAGTTAAACAAAGCAGAAAAGGTTTCTAAGTACAAACTGAGACTCTGTGGATGACATTTATTCATTTAAAAAGTTTTTAACATGTTTACCTCAATAAAAGAAAACACACTCAGTATAGGTTGCTTGCATATTTATAGGCCAAAAGATCTATAGGCTCTAGGGGTTGCTACTTCCATTAAATGAGAAAGGTACATCAATAGAATTAATATCCATCCCAAGTGTAATTCCACAGGGCTGAAACTGGCCCAAGATTGCCCAGATTTTGAAGACAGGGTAGAGTGGTTGCCTGCTGTAGTGAATATACTGCTTTTTTTCCTGCTTGCAAACAGAGCCCCCGATCTCACACATGCTTATATATACACTTAATTTGAAGAATATTGATTGAACTAATCCTTGGGTGTACATGAGAATTTACAAAAAATGGGCCTTACACTAACAAAGGTTCTCATGTGTTAAAAGTAATATGTATAAATACTTATAGGATCAGAGCAGAGCATGAGTGATGCACTCTCTCACTTCTTTCTCCTCAAATCAGAAATAACTTATTTATAGCTCTAACTCCTCCACATGCATACACAGAAAGAATTAGTCAAGCACTTTCATGGTAACTGTAGTGGATTTCATAAATCAAGCTATTTCTTCTACCTATTTTTTTCATTCAGTAGCACAACGATCCATTTACTCCCTACAGAAGTAAAATATATGTGGTATCCTTATCTTAGATCTATAACCTAGCTTCATATGAAACTGGCAAAAGTTAAAAGCAAGAAAAAAGAAACCGGAGGAGGTAAGCTCACAAAATATATGTTGCAATATGAAAAGATCTACAATTACAGAATACATGCTCTAGTTCAGTTCAGTTCAGTAATAAAGTCATCAGATCATTAAGAGATGTTGGAACCCAGTCCCATGAGCAACTTTACAATGAGTGCATCTACACATGTTATTATGGTGAAGAAATAAATTCCAGCACAGTTTGCACCAGAGTCAACTGTTCCTGGGTGCACCATTTACATGTGCAGCCAGGACAAGAACACTTTAAGCCGGGGCAGAGCAGCCCCAGGCTGGCAGAAGGCAGAGGGGATCAGCTTGGGGCTCCAGGTGGCATTGAGCTATGGGGGGGCTGGCCAGGACACGAGGATGTTACAGTGCTAACAGCAAGCACAGGCCCCGCACTTTAACACCCTCATGACCCAGCCAGTCTCTGTCACTGTCTACACATGTGTTTTAGTGTATATGAGTACTCCACCATAACATAGTACTATCTGCAATGGCAGAGTTAATTAATTTACTGCACCCTAATACCAGCGCATGTGTAGTTGCTGATTCTTTCTGCAGAGCTAATTAGTCGACTATGCAGTAAAATGCACATGTATATCCACCCAGCTAGTCACAATGAGTCTGTTGGAAGAAAGGCTGCCTATAAACATGCTTGGAGGGGGAGGGAAGGAGATGGTACTTTAATTAGACAGGTTCCTGGGCAGCCACTTTCAGCATCACATGTATTAAACCCCCATGCATAAATCCTGATGCATCTTAAAATGGCTCTGGAACATTTTATCTAGACCTCATTTAATAAGGTTTAGTTAAGGCACCCCATGGCCATTTTTAAACACTTAGGGGCATAATTCATGTGTAACGGTGGTTACGCTGCAGTGTTCTAATTAGGATTAGAATTAATTAGGATTAAGCATTCTAATTAGGATTAATAGAGTCTGCTCCAATGCATTCTAATTAGAATGCCAATGAGCATGTGTATAGGCAGCCAAAGAGCCTGTTGAATGTAAGATAACCAGAATCTTGCCTTTACTTAGTGTTATATCTTTTAGGGCCTAATCCTGCTGTCATTAAATTGAAGGTTAAATATATATTACTTAACTCAACAACAAAGAACTCAGATGTATTTAAATTCTGAAGGTCTGCTGAGACCAATAAAGGGGAAAAAGGGGCTCCTTTTTTTGTCAGTGTTAGGCTTACTATGCTTCTAATGCTCTAGGGGTTTTTTTATGTTAAAAAAGTACCTGGGCCTAGGTCTTTATATAAACACTCTGTTTCTTCCTTATTTAAATCAAAATAACAAACAAGAAGGGAAAGTTCATTTTACACATCCTAAAAGTATAAACATCTTCACAGTCAAATAAAAGTTTGCACCAAGTATGCAATTTTAAAGGTGCTTGTACACTTTACCACTAAGATGAATACCCTGTCAACAGATGTGACTTGTTTTTTTAAGTTAAATTAACTAAATTATCTTGAAAGCAAGGGGGGCTTAGCCTTTGAGGGTCTAAACAGATTCTCAGATGCTGTAGTAGATACAGCATCTCTTTAGCTAGAGACTAATATTCATTTACATTTTTGCCATACATCTGCATTTTATGCAGCTTTGATGTCATTCCAAATGGCATCAAAATATGAATTTCTAAATGATGTCAGGATTGAAACAAATATATAGACACATAATATCTTAGCTTAAATTAGCTGAAATAGATATGATTAAATACAAAATTAGTACCAAGACATTAATATGCTATCAGCTAAAGTTATAAATTCCTTCTTTAAATTTTGGGTATTTTTAGTATGCCAATTATAGTTTATCAACAAATAAAACACTGAATATAGAGTGACCAGCCATTCAGAACATAACTTCAAAACAGTCTAATTTGCAGCATTTATTACAGCAGACTGCACACTGAAAATACAGTGCCCTTTCAGTAAATAAAATCAAGTCAAGGAGCAACAGTCTCAAGTTGCAGCAAGGGAAGTTTAGGTTGTCTATTATGGAAAAACTTTCTCACTAGGAGGGTAGAGAAGCACTGAAATGAGTTACCGGGAGATTTTATCTTTGGAGATTTTTAAGACCTGGCTCAACAAAGGCCTGGCTGGAATGATCTAGTTGGGGATGGTTCTGCTTTGAGCAGGGAGTTGGACTAGATGATCTCCTGAAGTCCCTTCCCACCCTAGTTTTCTATAATTCTATCATAAATCCAGAATTTAACTGTATTTGGTTTTCAAGCTGGAGTGTCCATGTATTTGCAACATATATATTTAAATATCACTATATTAAGTCATGTATCAATGCACACACAAGAAAAATATACTTTTATAAGTGTGTGATTATATCTGGTCAAATTGGATGTGCAGTTTTTTTTTTTCTTTTCCCTGAAATCCATTAGAATGTAGAAGTCCAGTTTCAAAACTAGTCTTCAGGGATCATTGGTCCCTCAAAATCAATACAAAATGAACATTTGGATCCACCTATGGAGCAGTGCCTTTGGTACCATTCAGCTGGGGTGGGGAGGTGGGGCTCCCTACTCTGTGCCGCAATCAGGCACCTGAGGCTTTGGCAAAGAGGGTCTCTCTTTGTGACACATTGCAGTTGGGCAGCAAGTGCTCCAGCGGATAGGAACCTTTTGCTGTGCCCCACCACAGCTGGGTGGCACGGAGAAGCAACAGCTGGATCCTAGCAGCCTCCTATCTGAGCTGGGTTATTCCGGCCTCCCACCAGAAAACACTGTTGACCCCTGCTCTAAATGAATTATTTAGAGTTGTGATTGCTTAAGACTGAAGAATTAGGGATTGACCCATGACTGACTGATCTAGGGGAGTTAACAGCCACTTGCTGACACACTAAAACCGAAATAAAAAACAGGCTGCTGGCTATGTATATGCCCAACGGCTATGTTCATATTCTCAGTGATTTCAAGTTCTGCTTAAGGACCAAGAGGATTATGGAGCAAGCACGAACAGCTGTGAAGAGACTTGGTTTTGTTCAGATGAGTAAATTGAAACAAAAAACACAGATTTGTTTCTCAACGTGCTGGACAGTTTTGCCAGATTGCAGGTAAAGAAGAGTATCGATATTTACTGGTTTGCAGAAGCAAATGTTGATTAAATTGACAAAAGGAAAATGACAACAGGCTGTAATAACAAAACTATTTCTATTGACAGCTGATGAGAGTTAAAAACTGAGCTGCTATATGTGAGTGGCATTGAGAAGTGCTAAGTGTACAATACTGGACACTCAAAACTGCCAATCACTTGAAAAAAAAAGAAATATGGCTTGTTCCCAGGAAAAGCAAATATTCTAATATGGCAGTGACATACAGATCAAAAGGATGTGACAGATATCAAATGCACAATCAGAGAACCCTACAGAGCAGAAAAAGGTACTGTAAAGTATAAGCAAATATAGGGAGGAAAAACAATCAAAAGAATTATTTTACTAATAACTAATAAAAAATGACATAGTTTCAGAGCTCTCAGCTGCATTTCAACATTTCTTTTAAACAGGAAAATAATTGTTTTATTTTATGAAAAAGATACTTCTGACAAACAAGTTGGTTGTACACAGAGACAGCATAGCTGTTGGGATTCTTTCATAGTCTGTTACTGAATGAAGCTGCTGAGAATATTCCCATTGCCCTCATTAACACTGGGTCAGGCCTTCTCTGATTAATTTAAAAGCTTTTCTCAGGAAGGATGATAAGCATCTAGTGGACTGTGTCTCCCTGGGCACGCCTACATGCGATGCATGGCAAAAAATGTGCTAATAATCTAATGCGCAGTAGTATTTGTCTCCTGAGCATTGTGTCACACAGAAAGTGTGAGATCGCATTAATGTGCAGTACAGCAGTCTACTGAGCATTTATTTAATACTTGATTATACAAATACTAAATGTAATGCTCAGTAGGCACTGCACATTAATGAATGTCTAGACACGCCTTCTTACAGAAAGGAAATAAAAGCTCAGTTCTGACGTGCCTCAAATCCATTTTACACATGTATAATTCCATTTTTTTGTATTTACTTCAATATTAGGAGCTAAACATGAAAATACTAAGCTATAAAAATCTCTCCCCCCACCATAAATTTTATCTTAGCCATTCACAAGTCCTGAATTGATGATTTGTAATGGCCTATTGCAGAGATGTCAAACATATGGACCAAATGCTGGTTTTGGCCCATGAAGCCAATATATCCAGCCTACAGGACTACTGGCAAGCCACTGAAATTTAGGGATATGGCCACAGAATTGAAGGCCCCTAGCCCATGGCAGACATAGTGACAGGAGGGCAAGCGAGGACTGACCCAGTCCCAGACACCCTCTGGGTGTGTTGCCTGTCACCACTGCTGCAGCCCACCTCCCCAGCCACCACCCTTTGGCATGCCCAGTGCTGAAGCTGGAGCTGCTGCCACTGTATACGTTAAGTCAGAGCTAGAGCTGTTGCTGCCACCACTCCCTTGTGCCCCAGGCTGGATCCAGCCCAGCCTGGAGCACAAAATGAGTTTAATGCCCCTGGCCTAGAATATGCAAGAGGTCAAAACGTCTCATCTAACAGTGTATTTTGCAATTAACTCTATGAATCTATCTTTCTAGGAGGGAAAGAACAAAGCACTGTATATTTCTCTTGTAAAGACGTTCTTTGTAAATTGGACTCCATTTCACACAGACACACACTCAGTATGTTTGTGTCTGCGACTGTCCAGCAACACATAAGCTACTGTTAAAAAATGTCTGTGTTTGTTTATTTTTGAAACAAGCATGATTCTTCTTTTTTTTCCACTGTGGCATAGACAAATCTACTGATCTAATCCAATGACATCTTGTTTTCCTTGCAGGCTGGGCCAATGAATTAGCAATTGAAATGATTTTAAAAGAACTTTACAGAGTAAGAAAATAAAATTTCCTCTAATTACCTGTCCGAACTCCCTTTTTCAATCTGCTTAAGAGTCTTTTATTCACCTTATGTGAGAGCCCTGTATACAGAAGTAGTAACTGAGGCTAGCACAGTAAATCAGTGAGGAAAAATGTATTCTCATAATTTAAGAGGTGTTATAAAAATATGAACTAGAGAGTTAAACTGTTTCTAATCCATATCTATGGATTATAATATTGTAATACTGGAAGGTTTGTTATGCAAAAAAATATTGCAAAACTTAAATTCCTATCTGCTAAGGGCTTATCCTGAAAGGATGCTAAGCACTTCAATGTCCTGTGATTTTAGTGTTATTTCCAGGTGGCTAGCACCTTAAAGGGGCAAGCTGATCACTCTTTACAATATGAATATTATTAGAAGCATATATATATTTCCCTTATATTCATCAAGTGAAATGTGCTAAGACAGCAGTAATACCCAAAAATTTAAAAGAAGAATTTCATACAAGCTCTCTCTCTCTCTCATGTAATTCAGTAACAGCTACTGTATTGTTGTTTTTTTCACTGCATTCATCATATTGGTCCAGAATGCCTTCTTTTTGTTTACTCTTGCTCCAATGTACTGCTACAGTCACAAAACCAACTAATAGCTAAGTTTTTTCTCTTTCTATGTCATGAATAAAAACAATGAACCAAGGTTATTCAAAGGCAATGCTTAATTCCCCATTATCAATTAGGGATAGGCTGTGAAGCTGTCCCTGTAGCAGCCTGAAACCAATAGACAAACTCAAATATCTTAACCCAGCCACGAATGATCTCTTACGACGCCCCATTTAAGGGGCTTGTTTTTGGTGTGGCTGTTTACTACTGTCATATCACAATTTAGTCCAATATTTATCTGTAGCATTGATACGTGATCCAGAAAAAATATGTAGTTTGATTCTTTCTGCTCTGAAAATCTGAGGATCTCCAAATTATAAGTTTGTTTCTAAAACCATAAACAGTCTAGTTGCAGCTGTACTATCACAGGGATAGCCAGTTCTCTCAGCATCCAGGGCAAAAATGGTGGGCAGGGCTGGGAGGATAAGTATACTGACCAGTGAAAGTGAAGGAAGAGAGGAGAGGTCTTACTTGCCCAGCTCTGTTCCTTCCAGCAGCGGCTGTGGCTGTGGCTGCTTTTACAGTAGTAGGGGATTAAGCCGCTGTCAACTGGGAGACAAGCAGTGGCACAGCTTCCCATGGGCCATTCCTGATGCCCTGTTTGTTTCTCTTCTGCCCCACTTCCTGTGGCAAAGCTTTCTGGGGAAGTAGGGAGGAGCTCCCCCAAACACACTATTGGGTCTGCCTAGCTCCTAAGACTGGATGAGACGGGGCTACCCCTACAGTGGTCCATACTCCTAAGGTAAAAGGGGCCTTCTTTAGGTGAGCACCTGAGACTGGTGCCTTGCTTTCCCTGGCCTCAGCTATGCTACTGCTATTTATAGTAGTATCCATAATGCTCATTTGTATCATAAGCCATAATACATGACTTGAGTGATGCCAATAAGGAAAAATCCTAAATTTTGGAAAATGGACATTTTTTTAAAATCCTGTAAGAAATCAGAATTATTTAGTTGAAGATGGGTGACTTTTTGCTGATAAGTAATCCTATTTTTGACATAACATTTCCAATTGAAAATACGGTTTTCAACCAAAACATTGTACTTTTTTCTCTTAAAATTTCCCTCTTCAAAATGTTACCCAACTCTTCAAACTTGATCCTACAATGGAAGGCTGCTGGGACCAACACAGCATTGGCCCTAGTATCCCCAACCCCACCCAGTAACTTGTCATGCATCAAAGAGCTTGTGGCCTGGGCATTCCCCAGGAACAACTAGCAGTGGCACAAGGTGCACTACTGCTACCTGCTCCCAGGGAACCAAACATCCACACACATCTGGACATGGCCATGGGTTCAGATTCTAAAACTATTTACAGTGTTATGGATGAGTAATGATTCTTTTTGTTTCATGAAGTGACTCCACATTTATGCAGCCATAAATGAGAAGAATTTAGCTTTGAGTTCTGGCCCTGGCATAGTACTCAAGTCAGATCAAGACACTGGTACGATATGGGCACTGAAACTGACAGACAGCTCAGTCCCAGCCTTGGTACCACAATGGAGCCGGTACAAGACTCCTGAGCAGTGGCAGGGCTGGGACTAATATTCATCTGATTGTTGGGCCCAATCCCAGCACTGCATGGTTGTCTTGAACCCACCTCAGTAGCATCTGACAGAGTAGGCTGTGTGGCAAGGAACCCCATCCCTGTAGCTGGGGGAGGGAACAGAGTGGAGTCAGGGCTGGTGGGGTGAGTGCTGTTTGCAGAGGTCCTGCCTGTGAAGGGAACTATATACAGATGGTGTGGGTAGATGGGTTGCAGGACCCAGCCTGCATATTGCAGGCAGCTGGGCTGCCACACAGGGAGTTTGCAGCATCTGAGCCCTGCTAAGTGAAAGTTAGGTCAAATGATCAAAAGGGGAGCAGGGCCTGACCTGCACATATAGGCTTGCCTCCAGGGCAGAGGAGCTCTGGCCACGGCTATGGGGGAGGTTGGAGCTCTCTGTCAAGATGTGATGAACTCAAGCCCACCAGAAAAAGAAGAACCTCTGCCTGCTGGTGAGAGCACATGGAGGGATGAAGATCTGAGTTCAAGATTGCTTGCATTTACCCAGAGGGGGGGAGATTTTTGTTGAGGGCTGTTTATGTTAACCCAGTAGGGTTCTGTTCTCTGTTAGTGATTTAGTTCTAACTACTGGAGGACTGGAAGTGGCTGTAAGAGGTGGTCAGGAGGTCACATAGCAGTGTTCCACATGATGTGATCTTTTTCTTTTTCTTTTTTCTCTATAGAAATGAGCCTGAGTGGAGAGGGGCTGAAGGTACACGGCCAAGGCTTAAATATGAGAAAGAAGAGACCACAAAGCTGAGGCACAAAAAGACCTGACTGAGGCCAGGGCCAGGAAGCCCAGTAAACAAAGACTGAGTAAAATCTGCAAGGAATAGGTGTGGCTAAGGGGATGGCTAGAGGCCACAGTTCTTGCCCACAGAGTGAATAGGGCCTGTGTGGTTTAGAACCACTAGAGTGAAAGCTTTAGAGATGGCACCAGAGACTTAGCACCAGACTCTGCTTTTTCTGACACCAGGAAACCTCCCCAAGATACTTTACTTTCATCAAGTGTGGCAGGCCACTGTAAAGAGGGAGAGGACCGTAAGGGGACCGGGGAAGTACAGGACTTGCCGATAGGCATGGTCCATGATGAATCTTTTTGGGTTGGTCCTGTCACCGGCTAGCATCTACAAAACTTATGACTCTCTAAAAGAGTTAATTTATAAGGTGCCACCTGCCCTGCCTTCTGCCTAACTCCATTGGCTTATATTCAATGGTGGGTCTATACAAGATGCTAACAATGCAGTAGACTAATTCTACTGTGCATTGCTGCAGCACAAAAACCTGTGCTAATGCACAGCAGAATTACTCTACCGCATATTAGTGTCACTTAAAAAGGGTGTGTGGACACTAATGTGCAGTAGTGCCAATTTACAGCACATTAAGTTAGTACCTATGATTACAGGTACTAAACTTAATCTGCCATAATTATGGTGCATTAATGAACATGTAGATGTGCCCAGTGAGTCACTTAACTTCTGCCTGTTGAATTTCCTTTATGTGTAAAATGGACATTATTCTTAAAGGGTTGTGCTAAATTCCTCAAGATCTTACATAATATGTCTTTATTATAACTGGTGTTTCCTGGAGTAAGAACCTTAACAATTAGTCCTAATTCATTAATAATGAATAGAGGTATACAAGTAGAACAAAATTAATCATTTGCCTTAGCCTTGAATTCACTGAACTTTCCTTTAAGAGAGTCAGCTCTTCATTATCATTCTCTACTCCTACCACCAGTGCTATTTTCATACTCTGGGATCTGGCTTCATATTTAATAACGCCCTAAAGATTAAATACCTATTTTTCTTCTAATAACACATAAGAGAGGTGGAGATAAAATAGCAGCAGTAATCATATTTTTACATTGAAAATATGAATGTATTTTTCCTTGGAGATTTACCCAATTATTCTGGATCAGACCACTGGCCAATCTAGTTCAGTATCCTGGCACTAATAAGGACCAGCTCCAGATGCTTCAGAGGAGGATGAAGCAAATCCCATAATAAATTACCCTGTAGTGTATAGTCTGCCCCTGTTTCTCACTGTGTAAGTGAAAGAAGAATCAGGTCACATGTTTGCAATGCATGCTAATCTGTGACTAAATACGATTGGAAAAAGAAGGAATTAAGGTCACAGGTTTTTCTTTTATTTTTTATGTAGCTATAGATACAGATAGTCTATGATTTTCTAAAGATCAGAAATCAGCTGTCCAATATTGTTTGTTAAATATTCTGGGAACTACTATATATTTACAGCCCTGAAAATTTACAAAAACCATACTGAGCCATACCACCAACTTTATTTCTATACACTGAAATAGGGATTGCTACTTGAATCACACACACACACACACACACACGCACACATACACACACACGCCCATATATAATGCAAAGGAGCACACTGAAGACCATGTAGGAAAAATTGCACACATATTCTGTAGAGGGAAAAAGGGAACTTAATGTAGCTCTAAATATTTCAGCACTATTATAAGAAGATGCTCTAATACAGAGTTTTTACCTGGCTGGCAACAACTCTTCTCATTTTATATTGATTTGTCCACTTGATTCATAAATAAGAACCCCCTTTAGAGAGAGCGGGTTACGGAAAGTTAGGATGACTACACGCATTTAATCAATTGTTCTCTCTGTCCCTTTTTACATTTCTTGTTTCCAATTTTTCCTTCTTGGTATGTCTCCTGCAACTTTATATACAGACTTACCTTAACAAAGCAGATCTGATCTTCAGAATCTAGGGAAGAGCTGCTTAATAAGGGGATGATTTCTTGGGATGAAGAGGACATCAACACCTGCAAAGAAAAAAAAAAAACCACGTACTGCAAGCTTGTACATGACAATTTTACAAAAATTCAGGAAAGCACAGCACACGAGCCAAAGTCTGGGTATGGTCCAGATGAGTATTGTGGGAAATCAGATATCCCACTGTACAAGCTGGAATTGTTTCATTACATGTCATGCCTTCCATTTCATTCTCTCCTTTCTTCTCCACTGGTTTAGGTTGAAATTGAGTTTCCTCACTATTGTCTATGATTTCCACTCCATTGCTTCACGGGTGTGGAATTCCTTTTATAATGCTGATAAATATAGCTGCCATGCAGCAGATGACAGTGTGTTGGCAAGCACCAGAGTGTACAATACTAATAGTTTTGGACAGCAGGTAGGGATGCTACTGGAAGGGAAAGTGGCTCTTTTGCTTTCAGAAGAATGAACACATTGGCCAACATTTTCAAAGGTAACTAGTGCAATTTGAGACATTCTGAAGAGGCCCTGAGTTTCACGAGGATTTGCAGGATTTCTGCAAGTATGTCTCATTGAAAGTGAGCTGCTTGGGAAAGAAAAAAAAGTCAAGAATCAGTAATTGTCTTTTGATAACTAGGCCAAAACTTGTTGAGCAGATTATGCCACATAAGCCAAGAAGTTGGAATTATTCTTGTTTATCTGTGAAATGCATAAAGTAACCAGTCTATTAGAATTTCTATACTACTTTAGGAAGAACACAGAGTAACAAAAACAAGATTTTGCAAGCAAGTCTCCTTTTCCATTAATAAGGCCCTATTTCCCATAAAGCTTAAAGTTGTAGATTTGTGCCTAATAAGAATTAAAATGCCTAAGTTATTTAGATACTGAACTTCCATTGACTTTTGTGTCTTAAATGCCATCAAATGGGAACACTTGTTCTTTGGTTTGTAACACTGTATGCTGAATGTGCAAGCTTCTGGGGATTCCCCAAGCCTAGCCTGGGGTTTCTGACAAGTAGTCTTTCAAGATAAATTAATGAAGTGGCTTCCCCCTCTTTTTTCCCTATCCTTCAAAGGAATAGACTTACTTCTAATTTCCTGTGAACAGAAGAGAATCAGTGGCTTGTCCAAAAGAAGTGGAAGGTAGTGTGCAAATTCAGTATAAGGCTTAGTGAGTATAATCCAGTATTTAAGTTTACTGGTCAGCAAAATAACTTGGTATGGCAGGTGTATGCTGTGCAAAGAGACAATGCTTTTGACGGTTCACTACAAGATCCAACTTTACTTCAAAGAACATTGTAGCTATTTTAGGATGAAGAGAACATAAGATTTCAAGAACCCTCTCTCCTGCTTCTAAAAGCTCCAAATACCTGCTTCATTATGCATCCCAAATGCAATGAATTATCATACACTTTACGTTTGTTCTGGAATGCATTATTCTCTTCTGTACCCTCCCCTACCTTTGAGGCCTGATTCTGCAAGAGGCTGAAATCGAATAATTCACTGCAATAGGATGGTTAGTCTGGGGAAGTGCTTAGACTATAAACTATATCATGGCAAGGATTCCATGCTTTGATTGAATGTGAAGAAGTGTATAAATATATCTTCGCCCATTGTCACACAACAGTGTGGGCGTAGCAGAGTTAGTTAGGCAAGGAGCTGGGAGCAAGAGAGAAGCTCTGACTAGTTGGAGCTATGACAAATTATTATTCATTGCATGGTGTGTCACTCAGGCTGACTGTCATATGGCACAGTACAGAATATGCACAAACTTAAACAATGAACAGCACCAAAAGGGAGGGCAAGGGACAGGTCCTGAGGGTCAGCACTTCTGCCATACTTCAAGCCTCATATTTTCTGCTGTTTGGCATGCATCTAGCAATGTGAACCAGGACAATTATATTCTGGTTAACAACAACCAGTGAAATAAATTCATTCATTACACATCAAGATTGGTTCATGAAGGCTTCATAAAGAGAAAAGGCATTAGCATTCATCATGCTTAGTATTCACTGAATATTATTTAGCCAGGTAAGACAGTGACCACAGTGAGTAGGGGAGTCAACCAAAATCAGGAAAACTAAATGAAATGAAGAGGTTACAAGAGGAGAAATGAATAACAGGACCAAGGGAGGCATAAATGCAGGAATTTAAATACCCAGAATGAATACAGGCAAGTTAAGTGAGACAAGAAAACAGAGACAACTAATAAAATCAGGTTAGAAGGACATAATGGCCAATTGGAGGGAGAAAGTAGATGTAAATAATAGAGTCCTGGAAGAGACTGAAAGGCGGGGAAGTCCCAAACCAGTGCACAGATTATTAGGATCTAAAAGTGAGAGGAGAGATTAGTAAATGAGAGGAATAGACAGATACAAAAGCCAAATGTGGAGAGGCCCTGTTCACAGAGAGATAAGGTGGCCCTACACCAGGGTGACTTTGCTAGGGATAAAACAGGCAGAAGGCAGGACAGAGTTATTAGACACTAACTGGTTTAGAGAGGCATTTGTTTTCACAGGCTGTACACAAGCATTCAGCTTCTACCAGAAAAAAATTCTGTTCTTACAGTAGAAACCAAAAATGTGCAAACACTCAAGCCTTTTTTTTCTTAAACAAAAATGGCAGCTCAGAAGAAAAATAACCTGACAACCATAGGTAGAAATCACTTCTGGGAGCTTCTCCTGGGAGACTGAACATAGGAGATTGAACATCTGCATACTTTCTCCCAGATAAAGTCCTCCTGGCGACCAGGAAGAGTGAATCTGGGGGAAAGACTGTTTTACCAGAGATCGTGTCATCCCCATCTGAAGAACGTATGGGGGCAGGTGCTCCAGCCTGTCCCATAGACTAAGAAGGGAGGTTCTATAGCAGCCATTAGCTTTCCCTTGCCTGCTTCTCTCAGAGAGTTTCCAGTGGAAAACTTCCAGAGGTAGCCGGTATGGTATATGTAATGTACCTTTAAGGGGCCAGCACTGGGACAATCCAGTCTCTCCCCCTGATGTCCTGTAGGTGTGGTTTTCTTGGTGGTGTGTTGTTGTCATGGGTGACTGGTGCCACCTTAGTCGCAGGGGCACGTGCCCCACCCCCAGGGAGCAGTCAGCAACTGGTGGGGGGAGTCCCCCTGAAGCCAATCCCACCGACCAGGAAGGATCCCCCCACAGCTGACTGTGAAGCAGCCGATTGCTGTGGCCACTTCTGGGAGAGTCATGGCATTCCCACTCCCCAGCCAGTACTTGCAGGGGGGGGGCACTGGCATTCCCCCCTTGCCCCCCCTGCCCGTCACCTAAGCAACAAGCACAGCCAGTCAAGGGGTGCATCAGCACTGGGTGTCGTTGTTCTCCCTGCAACCTATGAGCACATGAGCTTCTGAATCCTGTTCCTAATAAAGATAAATCTGTTCACCACCCCACCTGTCTCTGCTGAATGGTGACTCAAGGATAGAACCCCAAAGGTATGGAGGTCTGAGTGAGCACCCCATCCCTGGTACCCAATGGCACAGAGTAAACATTATAGCTGTGCAGGAGTTTATATGTGGTGGGGGAGGAGGAGTAGCTACTTTGGTGGGGTCCCTGAAGTGGGAAGAGTTAGGCCATGATAGAGGCTTTAGGCTATCCTGACTCAGTCTGGGCACATAGCCATAGGGTGCCAGGCCAGGATGGGAAGCTGTGTTGACCAGATTGAGGCCCGAGATTTGGGGTTGCAGTCTGAAAGGCTCTTCCCAGAGTAGCAAAGCTCCTGCTCACTCCTCACACCAGAGTATGAGAGTGTGGTGGTTTTTGCCAGGGGTTCATTCTGCTTGGGCCCCAGGCACTGGAAGCCAAGAGGAGAGAGTAGTGCTGTGACTACCCTTCCCAATTTTCATGTGAAATCCCTAAATCATCCCAGTCTGAATAAAGCTAAAGGAGTAGGGGAGAGGGTAGGGTTGCTGACTGATTATCTGTATTGCTTGCTCTCCCAGAAAATTTCCACTGCTAGAAATGAACATTTGTACACAGCCATAGGCAACAGTATATTTTGTCAGATACTAGAGAACATTTTCCTCTCTCCCATTGGCTGTAAATTCCTTTAACCCTGATTTTGGGCATAGAATTTGAAGTAGGCCCTTGCCTAGGAAAGCTTATGCTCCCCTGAATCTGTTAGGCTATAAGGTGCCACCCTCTCCTGCTTTCTGCCTGATTTCAGGATAACATAACTAATTACATCTCTCTAGGAATGAAACAGGAATTCCCAAGATTTATTGTGTTCATTTCATGCTTACAATTGTCCAACAGACAATACAACAAGACAATTTCAAGATTTAAGCTAATAATTAATTATGGAAGAACTCAGCCTTAAATACTAATAATTATATGGTTATGGTTCCTTGCCAATTTGGGAACAAGTCTCAATACAATTTCTAAATTAAGATTTTTTACTACCACTACTTTTTTTAATGACATAATTTTAGTGAAGGTAAAAGGCACAGGTTTTCTAGCTTTGGGGACTAAAGAGTCATCCTCAGCTACAGCTGTACACATTTCCAACATGTGCTACCTTTAAACTTTTCCTCTTAATTTATATGGAGACAGAGATAAGAGAATCATCCATAATAAATACTTCTATTAGATGATCTTAGTCTATTTAGACATTCTTGAACCAGAAAATTCAGGTTTCTAGTACAAGTAAATACACATTAAAAACAAATAATTAAAGGCAAACAACTATTTCCTATGAAAAAGAAAAGCTAATGATCATTATCTTGCTAGGATTTTTTAAAGAACACAAAAGAGAAATTGTTTATCCTTCCTTTTCCTTTGCCTTTCCCCTTCTCCTTCTCCCACAGTTATCAATATTTATGGGGAAATGTTTCAACCCTACCTTTTACTGAATCTCTTAAGGATTCATCAGGATAAAACCTATCATTACTATATGAGCTTCCAAAGTTGGTTAAAAAGTGTTAAAATTTGAAATTTCAACATTATTTGGTCAAAATGTTATTCTTTCTTTTTTTTGAAAAGGGGGTAGAGGGGGAGGGGCCTTTTCAGAAAGCTGTCACAATTATCCTTTCACACAATTTCTACTTCTTCTACTAATTATGGTAGTCCAGTGGACACACACGTTGAGATACAGAGGGGGTTTTGAGTTGCCAGAAACAGAACCCAGAAGTCCTCAGCCCTAAACTACTTTACTTACTATTCAAAGCATGAAAACAGTTAATGTAGGCCAAACTCAGAAATTTGTGCTTCTTTCCCCTCACTGTTCCTACTTTGTTTTTGTGTTCCATATATAGCTTCACTTAATGACTAGACACCTGCTATTTGTTTATAATCATCTGCTCCAGAATAAAGGAATGGAAACATCAGAGTTTAACAGCAATGTAAAGAAAGAATTCCAAACAATAATTAACAGGACTCCAAAGAAATATTGTAAAGTCCTTTTTAATGTGCCCTGGATAAGGCTTTCTTGCCTCTAAGATTTGGTGTTGATGCTTTGTAGTTTCATCTACAGGTCAGCCAATTCACTTCTTAAATAAAACAGTAGATAATAGACTATGAGACAAATTAGATTAAGAACAATTGGAAGCCTTCCTATTAGAGAAACATTTAAGTCACAATGATTGTGATCCCGTTTCCTGTGGAGTTAATGGATTCACTGAGAGGTGCTTGATTATTACCCCCACCCCAAGAACCTCCAGTCATTTATTATTTGAATTATAACATGAAACCATCTATAGTCATATTAAACATTAATTAATTAATCATAACAATAAAACAACAGTGGCAATAAGTTGTATGTATATAAGACTTTTACAATAATTCATCGTAAATCATTATATTGGAAATACTTTACCTATCACTAAAATCCATCCACCTTTGGGGTGCAGCATAACTGCTGCTTAACAACTAACAAGAACAAGATGAACCACCTTACTATAAAAAACAAAGAATGCTTTTTTCATTGTAATCTACACAGACATTTTGGTAGATGACACATAATGAGAAAAATTAAAATTTAACCAGGACACAAAAACATATTTATGATCACTCAGAACATTTTTAGTTTGTGAATTGTAATTAGAGGACAATGAAATTCAGGGCTGGTACTGATGAGGGCATCAGGATGGATACCTAATCGGTAACCAGGAGTATTTCCACATTAATAAATACATAATCAGATCAAATTGCTAGAATAAGCCTTGATATTTTTCTCTAATGATCAATATTGCAATACTATGAAAATGAATGGGAGTGGCTTCAGAAAATATTTATGTATCAAACAATTCCAGTCACTCATTTTATTAATATATTTCACAAATAATACTTTACAGAAAATAATTTCTCATAATTTAATAGAAGTTGGACATTACTGCTGTGATTATGAAAGACTTAACTATATGTACATGCATATAAGAGTGACACTTTAGTGCCTAGTAGCAGGAAGGGAACAGTTTTTTGTTAGTTGAAGCCATGGATAAGGAATAAAACGCCTTTATAAGCAGGGCTAATTCCATCCCCCACGGGTGCTCATTACATATTCTGGTAATGGCACTAGGGAAACCAAAATAACAGTTAATCCAGCACAGAGACTGTTAGAATGTCAAAGTTTAATTAAACTTGCTTCAGTGAGCATACAGTGGCCTTGCCATGACGTCACACAACAGAAGGCAGCTGTGTTGTTGACTAGCAGCTTAAAAACAAGTAACCTGAGAGGGATGATGTTATCCCAGAGTGTGATTCGTCTGCAAAAATAATCTGATTTATTCATTTTTCTTAATCTCTATCAGGAACAAAATAGCATGAAGTATGTGAGCTAACTGAGACAGACAGTGATGTTGGAGCTCAGCTTGTGGCAGCTGTTCTTTGCTGTCCTTGGTGCTGAATTCACCACTGTAAAGAAGGGATTAAGGCTGGTGAATTTCTTGGGGGAAGGCAGCATCCACTGTAGAAATCCATGTAATAGGAATGCTTTCTGAAGAAAATGCTCTTTTATCTAGAATAAAAATATTGCTGAGACTATGCTGACTACAGCACGAGAGAAAGACAGCCATTAGAATGAGCAAACTATATATGTTTTAATCCCACTAGCTTCTTATCAACACAAGAGTCACTGATAAATAGTGATGTTAGCTGTAAAATTATTACCTAGGTATTAGAAGGTCTCTGAGTATCAATTAAGTCTCAAGGAAATCATGCCGCTGCCACAAATGTCCAGGTGCCCTGGACACACTGCAAGTTCAATAATCTCATTCTTTATAACTTCACTTGTAACTGAAGAAATCATTCTCAAAGTCCAGCCTTAAAATATGCCATGTAGCATGGGTAGAACAGAATAGATTTCCATCACAGAAGTAGCTGCATTTCTGTGGACAGTGTAACATTATCTCTAAACATTTTGCATCCTTCTGAATGAAACTGTCCTATAGATGTACATTGAACAAATGAACAAAGATGTAGGTTTGTCTAGGTATAAAGGATTTTTTGGCTAAAGTATATTGTTATCTAAAAAAAAGGTTCTGTATTAAAAGACATGTTTCAAAGAAGCACGTTCATGAAGGAAACACTAAAGGAATTTCTTTTTGTTGATATTTTTAAGACTTTTCCCTCATAGGTGTTGATAAAAAGGAAGGTAAACTTATTTTTGTTAGAGGAAAATCCAAGATTCAGTTCAAATGAATTGACAGCTATTACAAGATGAATTGAATTAAATGTAACTTTAGAAGACTGATATACAAAGGAATGTATATTCACTAATGCTATTAAAATCTTGTGCTTCTATTTGATACAAAAAGATCTAAGACCAAACCCTTTTTTTTTTTTATAGCTGAGAACAGTGCATCGAAGTAGATTCTTAGTCCTTCTTTCCAGCCATCACTGTAAAATCCTACTTGGTTTCCTCAGTGACCAATAGGATTATTTGCATGAGTAAAATGAGAACAATTTTTTCTTATCTGGAATTTATATTTACAGCTATTTATTCATTGGGGGGTTGTTTTGTTTTGTTTTTTAGAGACACCAGTATTTTTACAGGTCGAACCAAAGTGGTCATCCCCTCAAATTTATCCCTAAATGTTAAAAATTGTTAAAGAACGGGCAGGACATCACTGAGAAAATGTTTTAAAAATTAATATTAAATAAAAGAAAATTAAATTACCCAAAGATATTGAAATACTATTAGAGGTCAGCACAGGAATCTAGGTAGTTCTTGACAACTGTTATTCTTCTGCCAAGGATCAGAAACAACATGGAGAAACCTCAAAACATTACTACTCTCTTTTAAAAATCCTTGACAGCACTTCTGTGGCATTTCAGTCTGCTGAAATAGAATCAAACTGATGAGAAAACTAGAGCTGGGTTTCTCCCTTTTCCTTTTTTATCACCTGTTTACAAGAACAACTGTGTATTGTAATGAGTAACGACCTTCCAAAAGACCTGTTATTTCATGTTGTCTCATCAGAGAACTCTCTCTATAGGCTTCAGTGCACGAGACACTGATGGATAAATACAGCAGTATACACTTCTGTTTTTTCTGTCTTCCTGCTCTTTCCAAGTGTGTAAGACATGGCCCCAGGCCAATGGAAGAAAGAGCAAATGAGAGAATGTAATGTTTTGACTCTTGCCCATTGCATTGTGTATGATTTATACTGAATGGTTTGTTTACAGTGTTAGTATGCCTTCAGCTTTCAAGGAAAAAAAATCCTTAATGGAACTGTAAATAATTGTAACATGAAGTCCCACACACACAACATAGTATTAAGAGCAGTGGTCCTTTAGTAATCTGATAGATAGATAGATAGATAGATAGATAGATAGATAATAGGACTGTGCAAAACTTCGGTCGCTGATTCAATTCAGAGGAGGTTAGGCACAATTTGGCGGCTGAATCTCCAAATCTGAATTGAATCAGGAGATCCATTACTCTCTCTGAATCAAATCAGAGGCTTCTTGATTCAGAGAGATTTGGAGAGATTCGACAATTTGGCCATAGACACAGATCTGTATGTTTTTTCTATGTACCTTGATGTACCAGGCATGGCTCGTGAACACTAAGATGGTGAGGCAGATGGATCATCCCACATGCCGGTACTTCTGGTCCACTTCTGGATCCAATGTGGAGCACACAGGGGACCCCACCTGCCCCCCAGCTCAGCAACTGGTGCTTCCTGGGTCTTTGGGGGCACATGGGGTGCCTCCGTGGCCAAATGATGAGCCAGGCGGCTGCAGGGGGGAGCCCACAAGCACTTGGTGGCAGACCCAGAAGTGGACTGGAAGTATTTCTGGTCCACTTCCAGGACCCCCTCACATTCCTGTGGGTCACTCCATCCACCCCACCATCTCAGCATTCCCCTGGTCACCATCTTGTGACTGGAAGTCCTGCCATCTAACCCCTGACCTTTGCCACCAGACATCCCTCCCCTTGCCTTTGGAAGTACTCCTTTCAGCAAGAGGTTTTGCCATCTTGGAACCAGAAAAATACCAAATTATATTTTAAAAAGTGAACATCTACAGCATTAATTAATTTGATATAAAAAAATATTTTTGTCCTGATCTACATATGTTTGTGTAGTGTACACAGAGGTGATTGTATAATAGCTCAATATGAAGTTTTACTTTTGTATACTGGGGGGGTCTTGTGGGGGGCTGTGGGTGTGTTGATATGTGGGGTAAGAGAACATGTGGGTATGTGTGTATGTGGATATGTGGGGTGTGGGTGGGTAGGGTTTTTTTGGGGGGGCTGGGTGCCTGGGGTGTTTGGAGGGATTTGGAGGGTCTGTGTGTATGGCAGTGTGCTGGGGGGGAGGTGTTTGGGACTCAGCCTATGAACATAAACACATACTGTCACTGCCTGCACACACACAGACACAGACACAGACATAGACACAGACACACTATCCCTGCCTGCACAAATACATACACACACACACACTAGGGCTGTGTGAAGCTTCAGGCACTGATTTGATTTGAAGGAGATTTGGCCCAATTCAGAGGCTGAATCTCTGAATCCAAATCAAATTGGTAGACCAATAAAAAGGTCCAAATCTATTCAAAGCTCTCCAATTTGATTTGCATAAGATTCAGAGATTCCGTGCAGGTACATAGTGGGGGTGGGCCTGGAGGATGGGGGACAGGACCATGGGGGGACCCCCACCAGGCCCCATCTCATGCCTGCTCCCCCAGCCCCCTTGAGTGCCCCCTGGACCCTGCCCACTCTCCCAGCCCTGTCAATGGCTGCCCCGCCTAGCCCCAGCATTCTGGGGCTTTAAAAAAAAAAAAGTCCCATATTCACCAGCTGCTATGAAGTTGGGGGGGAGGGGTGATCTCCACTGCTCTTTACTGCCCCATGCTGCCACAAGCCCGCATCCCCTGCCTGCCATTGGAGCTTCTGAGGGGTCATCACAAAGCCCCCCCATGCAGTGCTGGGCAATGTGGGGCAGGAGAGATCACCCCCCCCGCTTGTCAGGAACTGGTGAGTGTTGGGCTTTATATATTTATTTATTTATTTTTAAGAGCCAAGATGCTGGGGCCAGCATCACTGAATCAAATCATTGCCCCCCACATCGTCCAAATCTGAATCCAAAGCAAATGCTAGCCACAGGCCTTAACATACACTATCCCTGCCCCCCCATACACACTGTCCCTGCATGCCCCCTCCATACACACATACACTGTCCCTGCCTGCATACATATGCACATGCATGCAAACACACACACATGCCAGTGTGGCCCTGTGTTTCCCAGTTCAGTGATGCAGCTGGCAGCCATGTGGTGTTGGAGCAGGGCAGAGGCAAGAAGGGAGTGAAATGGCTGGGGGTTGGTGGGACCAGGCTGTTAAGTCTGCTGAGGTTCCCCCCCAGGCCCTACTGCCTCTGGCTCCTGTCAGCTTTGATAGGCTGTTGGGGCAGATAAATATTAATTTTCTAAATTTTCTAGGGGCCCCATGGGCCATATTTTTCCCACCCCTATATTAGGAGACTTTGTCTAAGAGACTGAAGAACTGAACAGTCTACTGATAAAAATTATGGAATCTCTTTCAGTGAAAAATTTTAAGAACATGTAAACAAATATTTGTCAGAGATGTTTTAGGTATACCTGATCTTTCAGTGCAGAGGGACGGAGTGAGGTTTATGCTTAACAGTCATAAGGAGCCTAAAATGTGTCAAAAATTCTTATTTTCCACTGAAACATAACTACTTATGAGCTGAACCATGGCAGTTGCTGATTAATATAAGAAAAGGATAATACTACAGAAAAGGATAGTAAGTGGAAAAATAATACCCACTCGAACTGCAGCAGGGTAAAGTTGGGGTTTGGGAGGAGGGACCCTGTAATTTCTTAGCTACAATTTGACAAGGACAAAGATTGAAAAACACTCCAAATCTTCTGGGGAAAAAAAGCTACAAAATTTCAAGTCAGTCTGGCTCCTAAGTTTATTCATCTCAAGAAAAACAAAGTACTCAAGAACACAAAATGATGATTGGCTTGAAACTGCCTGGTTATTTCATTTACTTGAAACTTTCTTCCTGACAAGGGTCATTCCCAGGTTGATAAGGCTTATCTTTTCTTGGCTTACAAAATATGGTGAAATCATAACTTGATATAATATATCAGCAGACATTCAGCTTATTAGCCAAAAAAATAACAAGCGAAATCTTGGATGGTGTGGAAATATTGACCAAGATTTTACACCAGATACCCACTGTGGGTGACAGAAAGGTCAAGAGAAGTAATTCTTATTATATCATTTGCACTACACGGTACATGATCGATATGCTAATCAAGGTTGGTAGGGAGGAGTTGTATTTGCTGTGTTGCCATTTCTCACCTTGTCTTTGATATGCAGGGTTAAATAGCTGCTCTCTTTTCTAAAGGCCATGTTGTCATTGTAACAGCAAAGCAGAAATAAAGGAAGTATAGCAGGGTGATGCTAACTTAAGCCTTCAGTTCTCACATTACTGGGTGTGTCTACATGTACAAATGATGTACGATGAGTTTACTTCGGAATAATTTAACCTGGGCAGGTATTTACATGTGCACCCATTTGGGAGCAGATTTGCTCCCAACCTGCTCTGCCCCCCTGCAGCAGCCAGGTGGAGCTTTAGGTGCCCCCTGGATGCTATCCCAGGGGCTGGAAGATTGAAAATGAACCAATTGGAGGGCTAAAATTGCAGTTCCAATTAAGTCCGCTTCTACTCCCCACCCCCAATGGAGAACACGGGGAGCAGACTCCCCTCCTAGCTCTTCCCCTGCCTGTCTATAATTGGTGGGTTTTTCATGGTCTGCTAAACCCAGAGAGCCAGGCAAAGCCTGGCAAGCCCACCACATTTAGTACACCTATTGTGTCCTTTAAATAAAATAAAGTTACATTGAAAAGCTTAATTGATACACTACCTCAGCCTTTGGCTTTCTACTCCATATTCACTACCTAGTCCTATTCTACACAATTTATAAATTTGTTTTTCCCTCAAAATGAATGTAATAGATTAGAATTTACAAAAGTAATACACTAACCAATGCACGGGCATTGGTAATACAGAGTTCCCTTCCTTTACTGCCTTGCTAATTGCTTTAGCCCCTGATTTAGATCAACTACATCCCATAGCAAGATAAAAGCTCATTCTCCATAACATTCATTCTTTTAAGCCACCTTCACCAACATCCACCAAACTTCAAAGTCCATCAGCTGTGACTGGTAAGTATATATAAAGGGGTGAAAGGAGAAATTCAGGACTTCAGCCTCTAGGACAGATTCAAACATTCTGCCTCTCTGCCAACAGCATAGGCACAATACTGCCAAATCTGGAGATAAGTTAAAGGGACATAGGACGCATCCATACATGCAAGCACGTGTGCTTGAAGCAGCTCAAATAGAAGCGGTGCAAATTTGAGCCAGGGCTTTTTGCCTCAGTGCACATGCTCAGACATGCACTTTGTTATGGAGCAAATTGTGCCACCAGGGCCAAAATAACTCTCCCTGGCTCTTCCTGGATCTTCCATCGGGGGAGCTAGAGCCCAGGGCCAGTGCCTGTGCTGTCTCCAGCAGTATAAAAAGCTGCTCTGTCCTGGCCCTAGCATTATAAAAAGCCAACCTAGCAAGTAGCTCAGGGCTCCTTGCTCTCAGAAGTTTCTGAGGCCCAGCCAATTGGTACCTGTGGAGACTACCCCTTGTGCCAGCTGGATTGCTGAAGCAGCCCTGAGAGTTCCCTGCATCCTCTACCCACTGGAGCAATATAACAGTGGAGGCTGCTGCCTGGCTGTGACCTGCTGCGCACCTGCCAGACTCAGATGGGGACTGCAGAGTCAATACAGGCATCTGCCCCTCTGGGCCAGCTGCCAGTGGACTGTGGTTACAGGGTTGGCCTTTGTGCAGCACTACTACCATTTGTGCCCCCTTCCCGGCCATCTGGGCAGCTATCACCTGGAAGATGTTCTGGGTGTGGTGGCCTGCTTTGAACTGTCAAAGCATGTCCTCCTGGCCCCAATTGGCCAGGAGGTCACCCACAGCCAGATGGGTCCAAGGTGCCAGCTCTGAGCAGACCAGGTCCTGCCAATGTCCTCCCTACCAGGAATTCTGGTGTTCCTATTGGAAAACTGAAAAATCTCTGATAAAAAAACCCGAAAATCACTCTCTAAAATACCCCAAATCCATGTTCCTTCACAAGTAAAACAAAAGACCACTATAAAGACAGAGAGAGAGAGAGAGAGAGAGAGAGAGAGAGAGACAGAGACAGCGATCAGTTGGACAATGTTTTATTGATATAACTACAGTGTTAAAGCAAGTCTCTTATCATAATAATAAAGT
>NW_017728947.1:37987929-37988987 GCF_001723895.1 Crocodylus porosus
AAGGCTACCCCCACAATCCCAGGCACCGTGACCCCCCCAAAAAACCCAGGAAAAGATCAGAAAAAAAAGGGGAAAAAGCCTCTGCTTACCTTACAAGCAGCGGTGGAGGGGCTCCGGGGCCTCCTGGCAGAGCCCCCAAGGCAGCACAGGACAGCACAGGGGCACAAGGGCCCAGGGTGGGGCCTCAGGGGCTGGCAGCCTGCACCGTACTGTGTGGGTGGGGCCCCAGTCAGCCATATGGCACTTCTAACTGCAGGTAAGTGCTGGAGTTTTTTGTTTTTAAAGTATGGGGGCAGGGATGGGGGGTTGGGGGGATGGATAGTACAGGGGGAGGGGCCTCAGGGGGCTGGCAGGGGAGGGGCCAGCCCCAGAAGGCCTGGTGAGGGAAAAGGCCAGCTGTGACAGGAGTTGGGGGGAGAGGCCAGTCTCATCAGGGTTTGGGGGGCACAGGGGGGCTAGTGCAGGGAGAGGCCGGCCACAGCACGGGTCAGGGTGTTTGTGGAGTGGTGGGAGGAGGGGTCAACCATAGCAGGGATCAGGGGCCTCAGGGAGGGTGACAAGGGGAGGGGCTGGCCACAGCAGTGGTCTGGGGCTGGTGGGGGCTGGTGGGGGGAGGGACCAGTCCCAGCAGGGGTTTCATAGATTTCACAGATTTCATAGACATTTGGGCTAGAAGGGACCCCAGAGGATCATCAAGTCCAGCCCCCTACCCCACAGGCAGGAAGTCAGCAGGGATCATAGGATCCCTGCAATATAAGCATCCAAATGTGTCTTGAAGGCATTCAAAGTGGGTGCTTGAACTACCTCAGGTGGCAGTCTGTTCCAAACCTTGGGGGCTCGGACAGTGAAGTAGTTCTTTCTTTTGTCCAGCCTGAACCAGTCACAGTGGAGTTTGTGACCGTTCAATCTTGTCATCCCTTGGAGGTTTCTGGTGAACAGTCGTTCCCCCAGATCCTGATGAGCACCCTTGATAAACTTATAGGAGGCTGTCAGATCACCCCTGAGCCTGCAAGGGTTGGGGGGCCCTGACCTCTGATCATGCACATGGCTCTCCTTTG
>NW_017728947.1:37989087-38031949 GCF_001723895.1 Crocodylus porosus
CCTCCAGCCCCCTCCACCCCTTACTCAGCAGCACCGCCCTGGTGCTGAAACACGTGGCCTGGCCAGCCACATGTTTGAGCACCAGGGTGAGGGGCCAACCATAGAGATGCTGTGGCAGCCAGAGCATCTCTATGGAGGACCCAGCCTCTGGTTGCCTCAGAGTAGCTTCCCCACTTTTTTAAACATCAACTTTTTTGGACCCCTGGATATCCAGGTGTCTAATTTTCTCCCCGCGATGTAAGTTTGCATCGTGGGGAACATTTTTTTGTTCGAGTATGTGCATGTTGCCCCACCTCAAAGGGGTGTGAGGCATGGCAAGAGGCACATTTGCACTCATCTGGATGTGCCCATAGTGCCATAGCCAGGTTCTTAGGGTACACCCCTTCATTTTGAGTAACGTAGGTTTGAGACCCCAGTCAAAATTAGGTAAAACAAGCAGTTGCATCTGTATGTCTCAAGACCCAGAGAAGTGTCTAAAACCACTGTTTCCAGACCACATTATTCTGAAAGGGTTCTTTCTGACTGGAAATTTAGTTCTGGCCCTTGGAAAGAGTTCTAATGAAATGTTTATTGAAACTCAGGGTTTTTTTTCTTTTTGCAGAACATTCCAGTTTCATCAAAATGGCAGAAAAAAACGGTGTCAGTTTTTCTTTAAACCACCTGTATCTTAAACCCTACAGGTTGTATAAGCCAGTTTATTTTCTGATACAGCTTCTTCTGCATTCTTAGGTTTTGAAAAAGCTGAACAAATTCATCTTTGAATTACTCTCATGTTTCTAGAAAAACACATGGAAAGCTGAAGAAACAAGGGGAAAAAAATGAAGACCTGTCACAAATTTAAAGACTGAACACAAAGCATCTAGATCAGGGAAACTGCTAAAGGCTATTTTGCCTCAGGGCTTGACAGCTGCATCCTATTAGCATACAATGATACAGATTGCAATCATTCTCTTTTTTTGGTATGGAGTTCAGGTCTTTAAAGACGACATCCTAAATACACCATGTTGAACAGCCTGCTATTCAGATTAGAGGTGGAATATTACATAATGAGACCTGCAATCTGCAGGGGCTGCATCATTATATTATAAAAAATGACTGTTATGTTAAGGAACTCCAAGGGCTGGACTGTTGTCAGCACTAGAACTGCATGTGCTTTCAATATCACTAAGACAAAAAACTAAATATTTCTCTCCTCCTCACAGCTGGGAAGTGAAAGCAGCTTTACTAAAGAAACAGGAGCAGGATTTGCACATTCTCAACAGTAACTGAATTTGCCCTCTCTCTGCTGGACTCCAGTCTGAGTGGCTCTCAGGCAAAGGATCCTTCAGCCCTACTGTCCCACAATTCTTCTTACCAGAAAAAGAAGTATAATGGCCACTAGGTGTCTGGACAAAATATACATTATACATTTTTTTAATCACAGTAACATTAGCAACACAAGCAGAGAAATGCTTCCTTCCCAGGTCCCAAAGAGCTCCCTAGTGTGCATTCCAAATACTTTTCCTGAATGTAGATTTCAAGAACTGGCAAAAAAAAAAGGAGTGGAGGGAAGTGGGAAAAAGATGAGAAAGAAACATTTTATGATCACATTTGATTCTCTCACTCTGGTTCAAATACCAGAAAGGTTCAATATCCAGATACTCTATGTTCTACCTAGTATCTTCACTGTCTTGAAGGAACAGAATTAATTGCTTCATTTAGCCCTTCACTTAATTCAGCATATTACTACGCACTTCAGTTGCCACCCAAATGAACATGATGTGGTGCTGGGGGAAAAACACATTTAACTGATATCTCATAAATGTGTAATTGTTTCCCATTGTGCAAAACAATAACCTGGCACTGAATTATGGATCTTATCAATAGTCTCCCTATTATTAGGAGCAGAGAAATAACTCTTTCTTGCACACAGGCATCGACTTTTTAGTCTGACCATACACTTTAGTGTATGGCATAAATTGGCATAATATCACTGTAGAAGAAAATAATATTTAATTTCTCTCAGTAAAAGCTGCAGGGTGTCTGGCTCAGAGTGGTTTGTGCATTTGTCTGCATGTAATACCCATGGCTTGCTTCCCACATGACTATAACACTTTATTTGTCTTTGCAAGTGATCAGCATTGGTTTAAGTGACTAATCTAATGAATTTATCCTATTACTGTTTCTGTTTAAGAAAAGTAATAAGTGGGTGCATCTACACATGCAATTAATATGACATGACAAACTCTGGAGAAGTGTGCACTGGGTTACACTGCACTTGGGCACAGTGTCTACCAGTGCATCCAGGACAGCAGCACTTTGAGGCAGGACAGAGCAGCCCTTAGCTGGCAGCAGGATCTGGGCATCAGCCCTGGGCTCCAAAAAGAAATATTCAAGGCTTAATTTTTATATTTTTTGATTAAATGTTTTTGTTTGCACTTTAATTTAATATTCAAAATAGAAAAATAGTCTTGAGGAGATCAAAAATTAAATTTCATATCAATAAAAATGTTTTGATTAATTGAGAAACAAACTTTTCAGGTTTTGATTTCAGAGGAAAGATCAAAACTGTGAATTTTGGACTGGTCCTCTTTTTGAATCTCTGGTTCCTTTAGTAAACTGAAAAATCAATTAGTCTGCCAGTTCCACCTGAACATTTTTATGCTTAAGCTTTTATGCACATTAAAAGAATGAAGCTATGCACACAGACAGCTCTTGGACATGTAAACCCCTTCAATAAACCTAAACTTATTCATGATCATGTGTGCACATATTGCCAAAGTTAGGAGGTTTTAAAAAAAAATAAAAAGCAACCCTTTAATGCATTAAGGCATTACCTATCTCCTCAGTAATTCAGGATGTTCCTATGTTATATTCTTCAATACTTTGACAGATTCAATATCATCAATAAACCAATAAATATGAAGAGAAAGGGAGTTAAGCTGGGTTTGTCTGAAATCAAGTCAGAAGACAAGGTAGAGTGACACCTTAGCAAATAACTCATTTAAAGAAGGATAAGCTTCTATAGGTGACAAGCTTCTTCATCAGATGTTATATGAATGGACTGGGTTCCATTGTTACTCTTGGATTATTATTTAATGAGATAATTGATCTCAACATTAAGAAGATTTTCTAGTCTAAAATTTCCTTTATTTCATGTTATCTTTATATTTAGGAAAAACCTGGAGTCCTTCATTTCAGTAAGAGAAAAAAAAATCTGTGACACCCAGCAGTTATCACAGTTTAATGTGAGTTTCTGTTTTTTGTACTAGACCCCTAGATCTCTTGTAGATGCCCTAGTCCCCTTGATAGCTATAATTTAGCGCAGGAGAAATATGAGTTATTTTACACCAAGAAGAGAAGATGAGAGAAAACTATCATTGTATACGACTCAGACTGATGACTCTCATGCTACATTTGAAAAGCACCAATGCTGATGTATGACGAGGTACAAATAAACATTTCTTTCTGCAATGTCTTTTCTTTGTCATTCCCTTGAAAGTATTTGTGTAGATTTTGTATAGGAAAAAGAAAAAAAAAACAACTTCACAAAAATCTATATAGGTATTGCTGGCTTAATAAAAGTATTAGTGCTGAAGGTCACCCACAGAGGAAAAATCTCCCACCTCAGATTAAATGAATCCTTTAATCCAAAACATTGAACCCTACATGCCATGTATTGAGCTAAAAAGAAAGCATTCCACAAACGTGAGCTTTACTCATTGGATTAATAATTGTAATCCTTTTGGACAGACCACTGAAAATGCAAAGGACCTGATCTTGCTTGTCCTGTACCTTGTATCAAAACATGAAATATGAAGTCAGAATGGTAGCTCACATTTTGTGCACCTTGTATATGTGACAAAATGAACTTTGGGGAACTAGTAGATTGGATCCGTAGTTTGGTGATAAAGACAGAATTGAAGAAGTGGTTGTGTTATCAGAATAATACTTGATTTAACCATAAATACCATTCTGATGCCTACTGGGCAGTCAAGAGCAGGTTATGAGGGGCAGGGAGGAGATTCAGCTAGAGGAAGGCCTTGTTCAGTAAAACTAATATTTCCTTGGAAAGGAAAGGGCTCTGGAACTCCCTTTCCCAAGGTGGTGGGAAGTGGAAAGAAATTATCCTGGTGGTGTTCATACAATTTATCCAACAAATATTAAATTCAAGGTAATTTGGGCCAATGGAGCCACAGACTTATTGTGTAATTTTGGATAAGTCACATAACTCCCCTGGGACATACTTTGGGGCTTGTTACACCTTACACCGTGAGCCACGTAAATGTTGATTGCTGTTGGTACTAATTTCGATTTGGAGAAGTCACATGTTCAGGCCATCAGGGGCCTGGAGGACTGAAAAGTAAGAATGCCCCCACCTTCCATTCTGGACTTTCCTTCTGACCCCTGGGGCTTTCCCAGGTCCCCTGGTCCCTGCCCCAAGCTGCCCTCCCTGCCCCTTGGGATGCTCCCCTGCCTCTTGCTTCCCCCTGCCCCCAGAGTGGGCCTAATCCTACCCAGTGAGGGAGGAGGTGGGTGGGTGTTTACACTAGGGTATGTAGCCTAGCGTTGCTGTACCTTACTGTAATACAAGCTGCATAGCATGAATCAGAGATAATCCTGCCCTGGAGTGGTGTAACTTTGAGCTGCATAATGAATGCTTAAAACCAGTTTCAGATGTTAATATATGGACCATCCAAAATTATAGTATAACAAGACACTTTCCTATGTTTAAAATAGATATAGGATTGCCTTGGGTAGGATAGGGAGAATAAATACATTGCACTATGTAAGGTTTTCAGATAATACAGTAATGGAACTCACTGGTGTAGAAGAAAAGATAGATATTTTATTGGGGAAAAGAGCTTTTCTTTTACTACAGGAAATGTTATTCTAAGTTTTATCTTATTATTTCTATATATGCAATTAAACTAGTCCTCTGTTGAGTTTTAATGCTATGTGAGTCATATTTAATTGCAAGCATACAATCACTTTTGGAATAATCTAGTTCAACTTAAACATTCAACAATGAGACACTTTTTGTGGGTGTGCGTGTGCGTGTGCATAGCAGGCCTGCTTCATATTCAGAAATAAACTGATGTAAAGTGTTCATATAAGATATGATTCCTCCACTATTCTACAACCCCTTTTCTCTTTCCTACCCTCAAAGAATAAGGATAAGAATTATTATTTTACTGAAATGCATTTTCAGATTCCAAAGTGCTAAGAACATTTGTTTTGGAATTTTCCAGGTCTAACTTTCAGTTCCATCTTCTCCTCTTTGTTCTAGACCCCAAAGCAATGTTGACATCATATTCTTCAAACTATGTGTGCAATGTGTGTCTAGAAGGCCCTGTTCAATAATAACAAGTTCAATCTTAGTGTAGTCTCTTACTGTTTTTCTCAGTGTGTCATGCAAACTGGTTAATTCTTCAGAATTTTTTATAGATAAAAATTAATTGATCATTGTGCAAAAGGCCAGCACAAAGTCTAGTGGCCCCTTATTTATTACTTAGGCTCTGCTTTAAAGGCTTAACCTCTTCTCAGACACTTGATGAATTCTTTTCAAGGTAGACCAGTTCAACCTGCAAGAATAAAAAGCTTTTTTGTGTGTGTATTAGCTTTGGTGTATATCCCCTTAATGTCCACCAAATAATCACATTTTAATAAACAGAGAGGTGTTTAAAAATGTTAGTCTGAAGTCTAGGGGATGGGGTCAATGGGCCCTGGAGCTGGGGTGTTTTGAGGGAGGCTTGGAGCCTGGGTGGATCATTCATGGGTGCAGGGGTCTCCAACTGCTGCACACACCCCCAGGCAGGCACAGGGGCATATGCCCCCCTGATCTGTAAGCAGGGTAGAGGTGGCTGCTGCTGTGGGCTGTGCTCTGTACCCTGCTGATGGTACCCCAGCAGCCACGCAATGCCATGTGCCTCCTTCACGCTGGCTATGCCACTCGCCCGGTGGTGGGTGGCACATGGTGTCACACAACGGCCAGGGCACCAGCAGTGGCTGCAGAGTACAGTCCGCAGAAGCAGTCATCTAGCTGCCTGGGCAGTGAGCATCTCACAACTTGCCCAGGGGTGCCATTCACCATCCCCCTCCATGGGGCCCTTGACCTGGCTCCCCCACGCTCCTTCCCTCCCCCACGCCCCTTCTGTCCATACATTTACCTGCTCAGCTGAATGCTACTCCACACACAGCTAGGCCAGACTGAGTGCCCAGCCACTTGTAGACTCCGGCTGCTTGTCTCTTGTCTGTGAGTCCCCCTCCCCCCCCTGCAGTCTGCCTCCCCCCTGCCTCAGTCCAGCACACAGGACCATACTATCCAACCCATGGAGGTCTGTGTGGGTCCAGAAATTTGACAATAAGGGAGTGTCAGGTAGCTTCCACTGCTCCTCTGCTGCTAAATTTTCATGCCTACAGGATGGCCTATGGGCCAAATAACATCACTTGAGGGCTAGATATTGACTGGAGGCCAGGAGTTGAGCACCTCTAGGTTAACCTTCTTTACATCTAATTCCCAGGATTATTTTTCTGATGTTACTAATATACAGTTTATTTCAATTAGATGAATCTCAAGTTGTTGGTAATGTGCAATGCAATTACAGAAATAGAAATTCCTATCACTGCCTTTCAACCAACTTTGGAATAAAATGTACCAGACTTTAAACAACTTGCAACGTTTTAGGTCTCTGGAAAAAGATGCCATATGAATTATTCTACTTTCCAACTATTTGGAGTTTACCCATCAGTATACAAAACATGCACAGAGAAGTTTGGTGGCTAAAAGACTGAATGGGGATTTAGTCATGCAACTTCCACTGTTACAAACTTAAAACCGTGCACCTTGTTTTCTCTGCATAACTAAGCATTTTGCCTGTCAGTGCTACTGATTAAGAAACATTACATTCTAAACAATGCTGCCATTAAAACACAAAGCATGCTTGTCTATAAAAATAATAGAAGAATTGAAGCCTGTTACATTGCTTTATTGGGATAGTTTGAAGGAGTTTCACTCTGAAATACCTGAAACATCATCCAAAAGTCCCACATAATGGATTCAAGAATATTCTTTGCTTCAGGGACACTATCTATCTGAAGTAGCTGATGTCAACTCCAGTTCTCTTTAGTGAGATATATTGATACCCTTCCTATTTTATTACACAGTTAATGGATGTTAAGAGAATACAGCAAACAGCAACAAACAAGACACAAAAGATCATTTTCTGCATCAGTAATTACTTTCAACTATTTTACAATAGAAGAAACAGAGCAAACTCCAGTACAAGTTATGACTATATGAGATCAAAAGGCAGAAAGTTCTTCTGCTTTTATTCAGTAGCTATGAGATTGGGTGGAGGTGGGGAAAGCTATGTGTGTGTGTGTGTGTGTGTGTGTGTGTGTGTGTGTGTGTGTGTGTGTGTATTTTTTTTTTTAAGTACAGCCACAGTGATTGATAAAAACTGCATGGATTGATTAGATGAAGTAGATCCCTTAAACTTTGTAAAAAAAACCCAAAAGATGTAAGCACCTATTACTGTATTTAAGGTATATTTACTAGATACTTAGAATCATGGAATGCCAGCAGGGCTCATGAATAACTGGATAAATATGGATATGCCCTCTTGGCATGGCTAAAAAATGAGTTGTGGACTGACTATAATCTTTCAAAATAGTCCCCGCAAGGCAAGCCAATGAGGCAAGAGAATCATTAAGTCTGGCTAACTAATAAGGAGGAGGCTTTATAAGTTCAGTGATAAGAGATGACAGTACGTCATAAAATAAGAAATGTCCAGACAGAATTTTTATGAGTCTTGTAAGTCTTGTGTGAAAACCTAAATTAGAAATGTGTAACAAACACCTTTATCAAAGGTCAAATAAATAGAAACAAAGATTACTGTTTTGCTCCATAGTAGTTTGTAGGGGTGGGGAAAGGTATATAACATGGTCCCTAACATAACATTATGGAAAGGTAGAAAAATTGGGGTGCTAGGGTCTTCAGGAAATCTTTTACTCCAATGCCCTGCTGGGGGGCTGGACACTATATCTTTTTTGTTGAGGATGATCATCTGAGAAACTGATTTCAATATTTGCTCTGAACTTGTTAAAAAGAAGGATTAGACTAATGTGTCCAAATGGAGTGACATACTACTTTGATTAATATGTATGCAACAACACTGCTTTGTGTGGAAGCAGCAAAGGAGAAATTGAAGATCTAGACTGGATTATCCTTATCCCCCCCCAATCAAGCAAACTGATTGATTTTGGAGAATTCAATGCATGTATAAGAGAAGTCTTTTCAACTAGTGTTACATAATGGGAAGGCATGGATTTGCCAATACCACAGCCATATGCTTCAGCACATAACCTGGTCATTTTAAATTCAAGGTTTTGACAAGCAGACAATGGAGACTATTGAAGATGCCACTAAAATTGTATCAGAGGCACATACCATGTCATTTTCCTTTTATTATTAGAAAAGGTTTTAGGTGATGTGGGAAAAGAAAGAAAAAGAGAAGAAAGAAACTATAAAAAAATCAGACTGAAAAATGGTACTGATAAAGATTGTCTTTTTTAGCAATTACATAGCTCATTAAAATTATTATCAACTAAAAACATGCACACACACATGCATGCATGCGCGCAGACTCACACACATGATGACAAAATGGACCAGCACTAGTAATTACTTCTGTAATGTGATAAAATCAGATACAGGCTATTTAGGGCCGGATGTAATTACCACATGTATGAGGAACCTCCACAGAATTTGTTAGTGCCGTTGCAACTGACATTTGGTGCTCCTCTCTTTCCACAAATACTGAATGCATCAACTGATTATCATCAACTGATTTTCTGAGAACCAGTGTGGGTGCTAGTTCATCAGGCCTTAACCTTCTGACTTTTTACTCAGTAATTGCCATCCCTGGATTATGAACTAGCATACTATTTTAAGGGACCTTATTTGTGCAGGTTCTTTCTTCTTAGTACTGAGGTAATAACTTCTTAACAAGAATAAAAGGAATATTTTGGGTGCTACAGGCAAATTTCCAGTAGGCAATTTTCTCCTTATTTTTAGACATTTTGTAATTGCTTTTCTAGAATGTGGAATGCTCAGAAAGTATCATAACAAACATTTATTTTAATGTTTGAAATTTCTTACTGGTTGGGGGATAGATGGGCACCAAAACATGAAAAGCAAAGCCAAGCAAAGCAAAGCAAAACAAAACAAAACCCCCAAGGGATTTTTTCATTAAAATCTGTTTTTGGGGCAGCATCTCAACAGCACTATGTGACTAAATTAATATTTGCAAAGTGATTTTGAATCTTCGGTTGAACGGCACTATATCAAGGCAGTATATCAAGAGAAAATATTATTGTTGTTATCATATTTGCTTATGTTACCCTTGTTCAAATTGAGTAGAATCCTACTCATCAAGAGCTACTGCAGAGGTGATTGAAATTATTTCCTTTATATAAATCGAATGACCTATTTTTAAATGGTTACAAATATAAAAAGCTATATATAATATACATATATATACACACACACACACATATATATATATATGTATATATATATACACACACACACACACATATATATATATATATATGAGCTGCTTATCATTTTTCTAACATGTTTTCATTATTTGCTATCTTAAAAACTTTAAATATAATCAGAATATTTTTTTCCCCAAACTGTTTCTTTCTTACAAAACTCTCTGAATGAACAGTAATAGATTTTGGTTCTCTCTCATTTGGTTTTATTTATTTTTTCAAATTTCTTTCAACTTTCTTTATTCCTGACTCCTTCCTTTTTTTCCTCTTTCTCAGTGGAAATCAGGAGGAAGAAAGGGGTTTGTGTAAAGAAAGGAAAAATTACAAATCAAAATGTCTACAAATGAAAGGAAAAATTTAAAGTATTAAATTATTTTATACACACACACACATCATTATTTTTAAAATAAAAAATTATGGATGAAATTATTTGAAAGAAACTTGAAATAACAAGGTCACATTTTTTCCCCACAGAGATGTCCTTTCCCCAAGTAGCTCCATATAGTTATTTTAAACAAGGAATTAATTACCTTTTTCTCCCAGAAAATATGAAAAATTCAAAAAGATACATGACAAACTTTATAAGATACTATGATACAAAGTGCAAGAGTTAAGAGTTTTAATTGTAAGGAACTTCTTAGAATTCCTTCCTAGGAAAGAAGCAATAATTCAAGGTAGACTCTCTCTCTTTCCTATGTCTGTACAGATGCTCAGCAATTTAAAACATTCCTGGTTCACCCACAAATTCTACTTAGTTTTGCTGTGGTAGGTTTTTTTTTTTTTCCCTATTGTGTATATCATTTATCCTCTATAAAGATGTTTGAGATCTTTGGCTCAAAACCCCAAAGCAGCACAAAAGTATCATCCTAAATTTATATCACGACTAGTGACCATAACCCTTGTATGTCAAATTATCCAAGTCTAAATTGGAAACATAAGGAATATTCTTGTCCTCAAGGAATATCTTTTTGAAGTCAAGGCGTAGGGTGAATATTTTACCGGTTTGATCCACAAAAGTCTGTCCTATAAAAAAGTTACAAGCACAACACAAAGCAGTGTGTTTGGAGAACTCAACAAACTACAGTACACACCCTCATATCAAAAGCTACACAAGTTGAAAGACATCTGGCTTGGACATATTTTTATATGATTGTTAGTCATGGAATTAAACCAAGATTTTCCTGGGGAGATTAAACAGCTTAACAGCCAGATGCTGCAGAGCAGTATTTGGCATATGTGGAGTTGATAAAGTTACCAACTTCGAAGCCAATAGGGGAGACTACAAATGTTCTCAGTCACCACGATCACAAAACAGAAATGCATAGGTCAAAGATTCTATTTAAGATGAGTCAGACATAGCTTAGAGATGTGAAAAGGCTTTCACATTGGCCCCACATCAATTAAAATAATAAAAATACACATTTGGGCCTTCATCTTTCTATTATATTGTCCAGATTTTGAACTTGGTGGCCTAGATGTGAATCTGAAATAAACTCCATGATTTCAGTGGAGCTATTCCAAAGTTGCACCAGTGCAGTCAAGCTCTAAATCAGTCTTGGTGGCTGTCCTATAAGGAAGCTGTGAATCTTTCCTCTTTTGGAAAGGTTGGTTTGTCTCTATAACTGTCCCTTTTTTCTCAAAGGCCACCGTTCTATTTCCTTTATTTTAGCTTTCCTTGCTGAGTAGGGGGAAGCATGTAAAATAAAGTTCCAAGACAGCCCAGCAGGAGGATTACCTATGAGTCAGATTTCGATTTGCTTTCACAGGCCATGTCCAGACAAGTGCGGTCATGCAGTATATTCAGTTGTTTTTTGCGCTGCAAGGGCGCAAAGAGAGCCAAGGTAGAGGGGTGACCCCTGGATATCTGGATGGCAGGAAAAAAAGCAGAGTGGTATACACAGAGACAGTGTGCACCTCTTAAAACTGGAGCCTGGCTGGCTGGAGCCACACTCTGGCTGCTGGCCAGGGTCTGTGTGGCAGGGTTGCCACTGCTGCATCTCCAGGAGGCCCCTAGGATCCCAGGTAAGGCTGATGGAGCCAGCCCAGTGTCGGCCCCAGCCCCCACTACCTGACCTGGGGTAACCTGCCACGTGCTAGAGGGTGCATAGCACAGGTGTCCCCCAGGCACAATTAGCAGCAGCACAAGGTGTGCTGCTGCTAGTCATCCCCGGGGAACCAAATGTCTATGCATGTGTGGACATGAGAAAAAGCATGTTTAGAGATTTTCTATTTCATTCCATATGGGAAAAAATAATGTGCAAAATATCAATATTTTCTGAAAAAGCAGATTTATATTTCTAAAACGAATGCTAGTATTGATCATAGCCACAGGCAGAGGTAACATCCTTTCAGTTAAAAAGGCTATTTTTGTACTAAATAATACAACACAATCAAAACACAGTTCTTTCTCATTTGGAGGGGGAAGGGTTTTCTGTTTTCAGCATAACCATGTAGGCAAAGGATTTCAAAATGTTCTAAAGATGCCTTTGAAAATGTCATGTTTAATGTTGCTTAAGCTGTGTTACCTTCCGTCGTTCCACTGCTTAGAATTTAATTCTAAAATATTAATCCTCCAAAACTGATTCTGGGGAAACATTCCCAAACTGCTTAAAATAAGTTTAGAAAACCAAAACATCCTGCAGGCAAACACCTGTCATTATTTCATCCTTTCCTTACAACTCACCTGTAGTAGTGAAAACGGGTCATGGCATTTTCTTCCTCCTGATTACAATAATGCCACTGTTTTTGTCACAAATAAATTGTTTAGAATGTGCTATGTGGGATGACAACTGCATGCTACTGAATTTTATCTCTATCTCAGAAAAGTCTGTAAGAGACATATGGGGTGTGGTTCACAAGATTGGTAATAGGATGGGATTGGTAATAGGATAAAAGGCTTTTTACTTGCACATCAGGGATTCAAATCTAATCCAGGACAGCATGATCGGGTGCTTTTTTTTACCATCTACAAGAAACTGCGTGGTGTGTTCAATACATTAAGTTCCTGTCTCATAAAAAGCACCACATTTAGAACACATCAGCAAGGGATCAAGGAGGAAAAAAATTACAGTTTAATCCTTAGCAGCAATCCTTCCAGAACAAAAATGGGGCACATTGACAGAGTTCACTGAATGTGAGAACTTTTTGCGGTCCCCATCCATACTATATTTGTGCTGTGAATAAACAGGAGATTTCAATTACCAAAGTGGCTCTTTCCACCAGCTCTAAAATGCACTGAAAGTGTTTATGGGTAGTTTCACACCTTTAGTCTCTGCTAGAAAAGAAGCTTTTAGCACTGCTTAGATATTCACTTCAGAAAAAGTAATTTCAAGGCACCTGCTTGCTTTTGTAAATCGTTGCTACAGATACACACACTTCTTTAGTACCTGCACTTAGGCACTATTATGAAGAAAAATGTCTAAAGTCTATGTCTACCCATAGAGAAATCAAGCAATACTCACAGATAGTTCTAATACTAGTTATGTCACTTTCATGAAACACCTCTTTCATGCAGGGCAAACACCCTTTTGTTGTTCAAATCCTGCTTCAGAATAATCTGTACAGCAAATCTACACAATGGTAAACCAGAAATTAGAATAGAATAGGAGCCGTCATGTTCCTATTTTAACAAACAAACAAAATTCTCTACAATCTCGCTTGATCAATGTTCATATTCCTTTGTGTCTGCCTGTAGGCCTAAATTCAATTAGTGCCAGGATCAACAAAGAGCAAGAAAGGTATATAAACAAAGAGCAAGAAAGGTTCAAAGGAAGTGGGTAGAAGGATCTTGGTACAACTACAGTCTTTCCTCAAAGACTATGAATAAAGAAAGGTTCAGGAAGGGATGGACTGGATCTAAAATCACGTAGTGATTTGTGTCACCAAAACAAGAAAAAAAATTGAATTCAGAATTGAATTCCTACTAAAGTTAACTATTTTTAGTCTAATAGTTAGTGGGTGCATCTACATGAGATGCTAAGTATTAGCCTAATAACACTGTGCAGTAGTGTCATGGCAAAAACTATGCTAATAGCCTACTGAGCAGTGTCATTAGGCTAATGTGGAGTAAGTGTCACTAAATAACCATGCGCTAGTGCTAAGGTGGAGTAACTTTAGGTACTTCACATTTAGTTACAGCTTTATTAAGGAAGTACTAAACTGAACGAGCAGTATCTAAGGTACATTAATGAAAGTGTAGACGTGCCCACTGGCAATCAAAAAACAATATTATATTGCTTGCAGCTGTTTGGTGGCCTGTTTAAAAGAAGGTACCTCAACAAACTTGCAACCACCACCATTTATTAAGAGTTAACTTTATTTGGCTGATTTAAAAGAGGCCAGTAATAAATCACCCTTTGCAATGATCACTTCAAGGCAAACTGAGGTACTTTGGAAGGAAGAGAAGGTTTCTTTTTTCCAGGCTGCAAACCCAGCATCTTCCACCAGCTCACACAATGATTCATTTGGAAAAATATAAAGAAGAGGGAAAGAAAAAGGATGTGGAACTGCTGTTAATTTTAAGATTACTAAGAAGTAGCATACAAAGCTTCTCTTTCTGTCTTTCATCCATGAAAAAATATTTACAAGATGAATGGCGTTTAGTCAGGCATTAATAGAAAATCCCTGCTGACCACATCATTCAAATACTGCTACAGTGAGAATTCTTACAGAGTTTCCTTGACAACAAGCCAAACATCCTCCAAGTATCCTTCTTAACAGCTGATTGTGCAATACATATTTAATCCCATGATTAAGAGGATAAATGCAATTTCAGACCACAGGAGCATCCTAGCAAGTCTGAGTCAGTGGATTAATTTGATTTGGAAGAACAATTAGTTCCCAGGTGAAAAGTGTTTGCCTTTTGCAGTATTTTAAGGTTGATGCAACCAGGTCTCAGAGAAAAATACTACAGTAGTAAAGTGAGAACATAAAGTAGAAGTGCATTCCAAATAAGTAATTGGCTTTTTTTCTTTTTGGCAATATATCTGATTAGTCCCCATCAATTCCTCCAGTGCTGTAATCTAAAAAGCAAGGTGTTCAATTAAATGAAAGGCTCTTTCATTTATAACTTACAAAAAGAAAACAAACAGAAAGCCTTCATTCAGTGTGAAATCATCTCCTACAGAACTCCCATCTGAAGAATATCAATAGTCATATGGTCAAGATCCTGGGCCAAGGAGTGGGTGGAACAATACAGATGGATGTAAGGTGGCAATAAAGATCAGAAAAGCATTTAAAGGTTCCTTGGTGATCTGATTAAGACTCTCCAGGCTCCATTAAAAAAATGAAGCTAAAGGCTGCTCTAAATACTGATAAATGCTACCCAGACGGCACAGCAACAGGAAGGCATAAAGAAGCACCATTTATGTTTCTGTTTTCCCTGGAAATACTCTCCTGGAAGAAAAGTGTACTGAGCAACTGGCCTTTAATTCTGATATCCATGTAAGAAAGAAAAAGATGGAAGGAAGGAAAGTTCAGACCAGGGGGCCTGGGACCTCTGGTTCTTCCTGTCCCACAGGAGACAAGCAGGAGACATATTACAACTGACGTATTTCCACTTGGAATACAGTGACCTATTGAGATGACTAGGGAATAAAGGAGGTAAAACAGAGGGGAACAGAATAAAGGGCCAGAAAAACAAGGGAATCGGTGAACTCATTTATATCAATCCCTTTCTCCATCCTCTTTAGCTCCTGGATTCTCTCAGCTGCTGAGCTGAGAGGCAGGGTCTGCTGTTTGGTCTTCCACAACTGCCTGACCTTTCCTGTAAGCCTACAGCAGATCCAGCCTCATTGGCCTTCTGGGGCTGTGGACTTTGTTGGGTTTTATCGGACTGTCAGTGTTCTGAGCCTCAGGCAAATCCTTCAGTGCAGCTCTTCTTATCACAAAGTAATTACCCGGCCTTTCTTCAGGCTGGTTGGAATTCAGTGGTAGAACTCATTGTAAAGGTTAAGGAGTTAAAAAATCAGATTAGAACTTGTTTTCAATCAGTTCCCCTGACTTCACTATATAACAGCTGGAGTCAGCAACTTGACAAGTGCGACTCTAACAGCTTGACTGAATTTATCAGATGGTCAAGTGATCATTTCATATTTGACAAAATCTGAGAGCTTGGAGGTAAATATTGGAGCACATATTCTAATGTCATTAAAATGAATGGTATAGAGTAAGTTTTTTAAAATGACACAGTGGGGGAGGGATAACTTGGGAACAGATAACTTGGGAATAGATTTTATGTCTAATAAAATAAGTATAATCGTTAGTAGGTACTTTGAGCATCATTTGAAACTTTAGTCAAGGTGAACAAGATACTGTGGAGTTCATTTCTCTGAAAAGTTTAAATAAATACTCAAAGAAGGATAAGCACCTTGTACTGGGAGGAATAGTAACGAAATTAATCCTCTCTACCAATCTTGTCTCCCTGCCCAAAATACTTAATTTTATTTTTTGGCTGTGGGGCTTGGCACAAGAATGCCTCATAGGTCTGCATGCTATTTTGATACAGTCAGATTGAGGACTAAATACTTGTACCTATGGTCTTTGCAGGTAACACCCTCATATTCAAATAGCCACTCTTTCTCTCAGCATCCCTCTCGTTCCATAGAGCAAATCTATTTATGTTCCCAAGTTAACATGCCCTTACAACATATCAACCCCCGTTTTATCCTTATAAACAGAAAAAAATGCCTCTCTCCCTACAGAGCCTCTGGAAAAAAGATATTTGTAGAATACTCAGACATTACAAATATTAGACAAAATTTGGCAACTATTTTTCTGTTAGAGTGCATCCTTTACTGCTTTCATGTAACATGTGCAGACAATCTATCATCACATGCTTACTTTGAGCCATGTCATCAAAGATTGGGTCTTGCTTTTGCACATGATTGCTAGTGACAAGAGCCATATCAGGAATATGATCTAAGTAAGTCAAGGGAAAAGCAAAGATGGTCAGGTTTGTTGGTGGGAGAGGGTTTGCAGGTCCTGAGAGGATTTGGAAGGGGTTTGAGAGCTAAAACTGACCAGTCTGGGTTTTGGGGAAGGCAGGTAGGAAAAGCCTAGCCTTGGACCTGGGATGAGTGGCTAAAGTTTTGTTTGCACAAGAAGCAGTATAGTCAAGAAGCATTATTTATGTGGTTACATATTAATTGCCTCTCCATGAATTCCACAACAAATTTACTCAAATGTATATAAGCGAAGTGTGATTTTCCTTCTGATCATCAGTATCAAAAACTCCAAATAGGTTTTAAATATAATCTGTTGATTTCTTTAAACATTAAAATCATTTATATTGTAAGTTCTTTGTCCACAAAACCCAAACACATTCCAGTATCATTAATGTAGAACTTTCACGGGAACACTCATACATAGCAAATTTCAAGTCCGCTTGAAAGCAAATGAAAATTATACCATAGCATGTACTAACTAGATTTTAATAGATTTTCTGCGTTCACAGCATCCAAAAACAGAGTGGGGAAAAGGAGAGGGGATCTCTGCCAATCTTCTTGGAAGTACAATTATTCTTAAGAATGGTTGTATTTTCATCTAGTGGAAAAGAATGTAACTCACAAGGAATAAACTGAAAATACACTTTATAACAACAGCAATGCCCAGGTCAGAAGAGTGACAAGATGTAAAAACTAAACCTCCTTGCTACATATTTGTGATCCATGTGTGAGTATTTAGTAGCTTGCTCTAAAAGTGCAATCCACAGAAAACAGTCTGAGTTACACAGTTCACCTGAAGATTCACATTTGCAGATATACATTGTTGAACTACCCACAATTATGACACATGTAGTGTGCAGCTGTTATAAATATTATCTGCATATATGCTTTATTGATTTTCTGCCATTATGTCCTTTATTTAACCAAAAAAACCCACTGGAAATTATTATTCTGACTTCCAAGAAATTGCAACAGTAAGAAATTTGCTTGAGGTAAGACAAAAGCTACGGTTTCATTCCTGAGTTCTGTCTAAATTGTAGAAAGTTTCATGCCTGGGACAGCTGCCAAGAAAACCTCCCCTATCCCCCACCCCTGCCCACACACACACACTTGCACCCAATTCTCATCATGACAAATCCAATAAATGATTGAACACCGTTGCTTTAGAGCAGCACAGAGCATGTACCCAGTCATTCTAATAAGTACCCCTTGATGATCACCCAGGGCTGCTATGTACTTGATAGGATTTGGCATATTCAGAGCATAAGTGAGTGGGCGGGGCATGCCTCTCAGTAGCACTCCCAGGCTTGGCAAGGGAGGCAGCATAGACCTGCCTTGATCAGCAAATCTCAAATGACGAACGGGTTTGATATTGAAGTATTCTAAGCCTCTTTGTTTATAAATGAGGCAAACAATTTCCTGGAAAGATTGTTCCAAGAGATCTGGAGAGTTTACCAGAGCAAAATGTAAAAGAAGATAATGCCTTGTCCGTTGTTCTGAGCCATGTGGAGCGTTTTCTCGGGTGGTATCTGGTTGCTATCGCTTTTGATATATAGACTACTGAAGTCTGAATGTTCTGGAAGGCTGACACTAGCAAGCCATTGTCGAGGTCCTGAAGGGAACGCAGAAAACATAACTCGAATATGTGTTTCGTAGTGAAAGTTCGGAAAGTTTTATTGTCATCGGACAGCACACTAGTTGGTCTGATTAACAATCAGTCCAACTTAGCGAGGTTTGCCCTTGACAGGTACAGACACAGTATGTTATTCATACTCCCCTTGGTCTCTATGAGGAATACGTCTTCAGACTCCTGTATTTCTACTTGTGAACCCCATGATCCCCATCTTGTGCTCATTCATCTCTCTCTCTCTCTCTGTCAAGATGTACATCTTATTTTTTTGTTTGTTTGCCAAGTCCATACACCTGCACTCTCATTAGTAGTTTTAGCTTTTACATTTGTAGCTGCTGTTTTTATACTCCTTCAATGTGTTTTATGCATTTATATATATTTTTCTTACTTACTGGGTCATCTAGTGTTTAGGAGGCTCCCTTCTCCCATACTGCTTTTCGGCACTGTAACTTACTACAACTCAGCATTAATATAGCCTAGCACAACTAGAACTCCTACCATGTTTTTATTTCTGTTTCTGAGCCCTTGTCTACATATTATATCTAGTGCACAGTTATCTTGTTAATTGCATAATAAATTTGGACTGGCTACATGTGCCTACAATTATCGTGCCTAAAAAGGTCCAGCCAGCTATAATGTTATTGCTCACAAATGTGTAATAACTTTATAGCTGGTATTCATCCTGCTTTCATTTGCACATGTAGGCAGTCCTACGGCTGGGAAGCTACAGTGCCTGCAGTATCCCAGCCACTGTGGAGCACAATGCACCCTCAGAGCTGGGAGATCACAGCCAATGCAGTCTCACAGTCACAGGGAGTAGGGACACTCTAAGCAGTGAATGTGAGATCACCACTCCTGAAACCTCCCAGCCATTGAAATCTCCCAGCCGTGGGGCACTCCATGCACCCCTGCAGCTGAGATGCTGCACCAGTGCCTCCAGCTGTGGGGGATAAGAGTCCTGCAGGTGACAGGGCCCTTGGTCTTGGCTATGCATGTGGCACAGCAGGAATCAAGAGCGCTGTCTGGTGAAGGAAATTTTAGTCTCAACTGTGCTTGGGGCACAGCCAGGACCAAGGGGCTCATCAGGTACAGGGCTCTCATTACCAGTTTCATGTGAGGCACAGCCAGGACCAAGCGCCCCTTCAGGTACAAGGATTCTCAGTTTTGACTGCTTGTGGTCCCTGTGGCTGAGAGCCCCATTAACAAGATGGCTTTCAGCTAGGGGAGCCTGCTTCATGCCAATGTAGGGGGGGGTCCAGGACTGGGCTCCTCCTACACTGGCAATAACACATAATTGGATGTCATGCATTATCCTACAATCATGCCTCCTGCCATGCACATATTGACTTTTTTACTCACCCATTCATATTGATAATCTTGAGCCTTGGTAATGTCATTAAAGTTAAACTTCAAAGAAAATTCTCTCTCTTGCATACCTGCACGTTCAGCCAGATGACTCAATTGATCCCAATGGATAGAGGTTTCAGAATCAGCTGGAATCCTGAGATGGAGGTTGTCTTAAGGTATCTACACCTTCTCCATCAAAGCCCTTCAAAATACTAACACTCTTTAACTCAGTATAGTGTTAAACAAGGAAATGATTTATAGACTGAATAATATATAGGATCGATGTACTCTCCATAATCCATGTGGAAATGAAGTGCCAATTTCTACCCCAGATGCAGCATTCTGGAAACGTTTTGAGCCCAAAGGAGATGATACTGAGGAAAAGTACCCTCTTTTGTAATAGGCCCATTTATTGGAATAAGCAAAGTTTCTGAGAGTATTCTGTAAATGTCAGTCTTGAAAAGGGCAGAAAGCTGTCAAGGTTATTTAACAGATCTTTTCAGACTTTAATTTTCCCTATCTTGTAAGTCACATATCTTCCACCAATTTACTTTGGATCTATTTTGGTAGATTCCTAGAAGCGCCACCGATAATGGCCAGATACAGACATTTCACTTATACTGGCATAAGGGTTGGAAACCAGTCTACACCTGTAACCAAACAGAAGTTCATTGCATATAAACTGTTTTAAAAATGGTAGAACCCAATCTAAGATAGACCTGGATCAATTTGGTATTAGACTTAAAGGATTTAGGTTAGATTAATTTATTCATAGTTGGTAGGTTCAGAAGGCACCTGAGTAGATCATTAAGTCCGACCCCCTGCCATGGGCAGGAAAGAATGCTGGGGTCAAATGACCCCAGCTACATGATTATCTCCTTTTGAAGACCCCCAGGGTAGGAGTGAGCACCACTTCCCTTGGAAGTTGGTTCCAGATCCTAGCCACCCGGACTGTGAAGTAGCGGTTCCTGATACCTAGTCTGAATCTACTCTCAGTCAACTTATAGCTGTTATTCCTCATTACTCATTATTCTTGAGGAACAAGGTCTCTCCCATAGCCTGCTGGTCCCCCTTGACCAGTTTGTAGACAGCCACCTCTTAGCCTTCTCTTGTGGAGGCTCAACAGGTTCAGGTTCTGTAACCTCCGCTCATAGGGCCTGCCTTGCTGCCCCCTGATCATAAGGGTGGCCCTCCTCTGGACCCTCTCCGTGTTGTCCACACCCCTCCTGAAGTGCGAGGCCCAGAACTGGATGCAGTACTCCAACTGCAGCCTAACCAGTCTTGCACAGAATGGGAGGATCACGTCCTTGGCTCTGTTTGTGATGCATCTGTAGATACATGACAAGGTGCTGTTAGCCTTCCTGACCACGTCCCCACATTAGCGGCCCATGTTCATTATGGAATCAATAATGATTCCAAGATTCTTTTCTGCCTGTGCACTCATGAGAAGGGAGTTCCCCAGCCTGTAGGTATGCTGCTGGTTCTTCCTCCCTAGGTACAGTACCTTGTACTTGTCGGTATTGAATCCCATCCTGTTCTCATCCGCCTACCCCTGTAACCTGTCTAGATCTAGTTGCAGCCTGTTTCTCTCCTCCAGCATCCCCACATCTTAGTGTCATCCACGAATCTGAACAAGGTGCTTTTCACCCCCTTGTCCAAATCACTGATGATGTTGAACAGTGCGGGCCTAAGAACCGAGCCCTGGGGGACCCCGCTGCTCACATCCCTCCAGGTCAAAAATGACCCATCCATCACCACTCTCTGGATACAACCCTCCAGCCAATTTGCAACCTATCGGACTGTGTAGGCATCAACACCACAGTCACCTAATTTCTTAAATGAGAATGGGATGAGAGACAGTGTCAAAGTCCTTCCTAAAGTCCAGAAAGACTACATTCACCGTGACACCTGCTTCCAAGGATTTTGTGGCCTGGTCATAGAAGACCACCAGGTTGGTCTGACATGACCTACCGTGAATGAGCCCATGTTGGTAGCCCAACATGGTAATTAAGCTTCTATAGGAAATCCCCTAGCGACTCAAGTGAGGCAGCAGTCTGCCAGTATCCCAGGCTGCTTTGCAGCCCCCCGCTAACTCCCCTTCACAGGGAGGAGGACTGGAACTCAGATTGTGCTTGACTACTCTGGCTAAGTGCCTAGCTCACTCAATCTCCAGGCTGTCACAGGGCCAAGTCAGAACAGACCCTTCCCCCACCCCTGAATCCTGTATCTGGCCAATGCTTAGCCACAGGTGAGTAGTACCAGGAGGGAGAGAGGCATCTGTGTCCCAGGACAGGCCCCAGCACCTAGGCATCTGCATCCCTGGGCCTTGTCCCCTGACCTCATCATGAAGGTCCCCAGAATATACACACAAACCTGATGCTGAACCCAGGAGAACTCCTGCATGTGGGCACAGCCTCATTAGAGCCTGGCTCTGGCACCTGCACATCACATCTCCGTGGCAAGAGCCTATCAACCTGTCAACCTCAGTATAGCTACCCACACCAAGTAGGAGCCAGTGTGGATAGCTCACCTCTGGCAGGCTAAGGTGGCAGGGGAAAAACATTGGGACTGGGCCTGTATGAAGGCAACCCTGTGACCTCTGTGGCTTGCCCACTGCCAGCAGTTACTGGGGCTGTGGGTACCTGGTGTGCTGCAAGATGTTTTTGGTCCACAGCTGTAGAGTCTCAGAGTAAAAAGCCAGAGGGAGGTGTATATGAGGGGCACTGAGCATCCAAGCTCAGGCAAGTAGGAGCTAATTTACTGTTTTAATCTTTATGGTTTTACTCTTTTCTGTTTACCATGCGGCTAACACAAAAAGTTGTGATGTTCATGTCCAACCCTTAAGAAACCAACACCTCCCCCACATAATATTGAGTATACTTCTCCAAAGGAGCTCTCTGGGTGACATCAGTGTTTTGTCTTAAAGAATATATGCAGCTTGTCCACAAATATCAATGTATCTATATCAAGTTGGTAGTGGATGTGAAAACTGTTCTACCATGTTTCCTGTGAAGAGCACTTTTGAAACCTCTTAGATTCAGTTTATTTGTTTTGATCATGTGCATGCACATAACCAGCAACAGACAATTAAACTACTTCCAGGGCAAGGGCTGAGAGCATGTTCAACAAATCTTATCTCTGGTTTCTATAACATAACTATGAATTTAGGATATTTTTAAAAGAAATTATATGATATAAAGGTCTACTTTTAAGAGCATCATAGGCACTTACTGAAAGTCATAGGGCTCAAATTCCTCAGCATGAAACTACATACTTTGCTTATACTGCCTCTGTCAGGCTTCAAACTGCTGCTGAATCAGCTCCACCCACTTGCTCTTGAGATAGAGAACCTAAAAGTGGTCCTGAGATGCATGCTTAGGCCTAAGTCATTGTTGCTTAGTTTTGCAGGCTTGGTTGTGTATGGAGTAGGAGCAAATGTTTCTTGGCAGTGGTCCAAATTACAGGGTGATTATAGGTATGGCCTAATATTCTGAGCTGGATCCCACATGGGACTGAGAGTGAGCAGGAAAGATTTAGTTGTGGTCCTGGGTTCTGTGCCCTCTTTGCAAAGGTTTCTCTTGGAGCATATGAATGTGAGACATCAGATTAACAAGTTTATGCTAGGTAGAGTATTAGGAAAAAGCACTAACCAGTTTTTATACACACATCTTTACTGCTGGACTCCAGTCCCCTGACCTGCAAAGCTTATAGACCAAAGGCTTCATGGCAGCAGTACTCCTTTAAGTTGTAGGTTTAAGAAGAGTTTGTAGCCTTACCTTTTTGGTGGATATTCAAGGCAAGAACAGACAACTCATTTTTAAGTGACACATTTTAAGCTTCATGGGGAGTTTTAGATATATGATTCCATTAACTAAAGCTACAAATTTCTCTTTCTTTCCAACTAGAGATAGATAACCTTATACATTTATTTTCTGTTTCTGTCTTTATCCATATATCAAGTGCAGCAAAGGCAGAGAAAGCAAAATCTTTCTTAGGCTATATGGCTAAAAACTACCCTATGACATTCAGGAGCTACCTGTTAAGCCACTCCCCATGTCCATTCAACCCTTTGACATTTTTTTGAGAAAAATCAGTAGTGGCTGTTATGGTTCCATAATGTGAAAGGAAATTTGTCCAATGCAGCCTAGATTTCACTAGATCAGTTGGACAAAAAGAGTAATTTTTAGTCACCACCTATCCATATGTAGATTTCTGTCACAGATTGGGGAAAACCTGGTGTGCCTTTAACACCCCCTCTGCAATCAAGTTGGGTGTCCATGTGTGTAAGTGTGCACATGTGCTGAGGATGAAGATAATGGAGAAAGACTACTGAAGTTATTCTAGTTCTTCTTTCAGCTGATAGACACTACAATGTAAGAGCCTCAATGAGACTCTTTCCTTTCAATTTAATGGATACTATAGTGAGGTTTTACAATATTTCTTCTAACAAAAATTATCATAGGGGCCTTTGAACGAATCACTGGGGATATTTTACTGATCTTGCCTTGATCCAGAGGTCAGTAATTATTAAAATAGCTGCTTCTATTTAGTGCTTAAGAATGTAATGAAGAGCAACAGTGTGAACATAGACCAAAACTAAGAGAGAAAGAGAAGACCATGATTATACAGTTCTGCAAACATAGCACACTTTCTGCACACCCACATAATTCCATTCCAATACTGTTTTATGGAAGGGTCTTATGAAAGAGAGAGGAGAAAAATTATTTGCGACTTTACTAGGGGATGACAGTTATAATCACAGTTACAGAACTTCTTTACATCCCATGCACCCTTTCTCCCTTTACAGCTCTATTTCACAATTACATGGGTTCTAGCCAGGTATTTTTGTTTTGGTAGTTGCAGGCTTTTATTTCTTTCATGAGAATAACTTATTGTGGGTAAAACAGTAATATAACAAAACAACACTCCAAAACAAGTACAAGTGAAACTAAAGAAATCCCCATAGAGATTTTCTTATGCCTTAGAACTCTTCGACCTTATTTGACTCCTCGTTCTTGATGTTCCTTACAGCATGACTCATGTATAATATCTAGTACTCTAATAAAGCTCTTTCACCTAATTCCTAGTAAACTACTTCAGTCTGTTTTTTGCTTCTGAAATAAAAGAAAAAAAATACTCCATGCAAGAGTAAAATTGTCTCTTCTCAGAATCTCTTTTTTTACTATACTGTTGCCAACTTTAAAATCTTCATTTAGAAAGGGAGCAGTACATTCATTTACTTTTAATTATTTTGCCATTTACAACAGAAAAAAAAAAGATCAACAGTGGTCAGAATCAACAATAATTAGGACACATACCTATCAATCTATTAGTTAATACTATGCATTCATTGGGAAATGGCTTCACCTTTGAGGAGAAATTATGTGTCGATCCATTGTTCTAGTTTTATTTGATTTACAGTACACACGAATAACATCAAACTACTGTATGAAAAGCTGAAGACAACAGCAATTGCTAATGGTTGGGCCCTAGAAGTTGCTCTGTTAACTGTCATACATAAGTCCTACTCTTTTAATAGTCTGGATAAATCCTCACAGCTGGTTAGTCCTAAAGCCAAGTGAATCCTTTGCAGATTTCCCCAATAAGTGCCACAAAATACCATTCTTGTAACAACTGACCTTTTGCTGTGTTACAGCACTGCAGATGAGGATGGCTTTCATGCCATTAGTGTAAGGATAAGCTCCATACCTCTATGCTGCAGTATATGCTAATTATTAATTCAGGGATAATCTTCACAGATAGATTAGATAAAACTATGAGATTAAAGAACATGTTTGGTATTGATTAATCAGATAAATTTATGGTGTTATACTGGCATCTCACAATGCCCAGAGTCACATGGCAGAATCAAGTGTTATTCTGAATATTGTAATGCCCTACAAACCAGGAGAATTATCCCAGTGAAATCAGAAAAAAACCATCAGAAAGAGTGGAAACCATAACATCGGCAATGATGTCTACTATCTATTTCTAGTTTAGCTAGACAGAAAGCCAAAAACTGCCTCTACTTTAAAACTTGATATAGGTTAAAAGAAAAAAGAAATCATTGGTGAAGGATGAAAATATCCCTTCCCTTGCCCCTTTACCAATAAAATTACTCTGTTTAGATAAAGTGATAAATGGATAGCTAAGCATGGATGGCTGACTTAACTTCTTTTGGAGGTCTCTTATAGCTTGGTACGTTAATAGACTGGGCTCAAAGTAAGTAAAGACTGACCAGCGTGAATGACTAATATAATTCAGAGAGTATCATCCTTTTTTCTCTTCAGTTAATCATAAGTATACGTCAACTGAATGTGAAAAATTGGGACAATGGGGTGTGTATGTGTGTGTCTATAAACACAAAGCCAACCAATAATATGAATATTGTATGGGTCTTTGCCAATCTGATTACTTAAGTATCTATGCAATAGATTTGGAAAGGAAATTAACTCACAGTGTTTCTACTCTGTGAAATCTCACAAATCAATATGCATGCAAACAGCAAGGATGGTTCTCTTTAGTAAGGCATATTAAGAATACAATGAGGGGATCTTAAAATGTTTGCTTCCACACACAGAATAGTCTCTCCTGTTCCATTTGCACACCTTCTATTTATTTAAATTCCCTATTTATTAGTAGATGAACAGTTATATAAATACCACCTGAGCCCTTTCTAAAGAGTTTTTTTCTCCTTACAGAAATCAACCCTCTCACTATTTTAAAGGGCCTTCAGTGTTAAAAAGGCCTATTAGTTTGAGGACTTTGGACTGTTAAAGAGGCATCTCTAGAGTGGCAGAATAAATCAGGGAGAAAGACTAACAAAAGAATCCTGGTAGAAGTATATATCATACAATGACTAATTTGATAGGATACTGTGGCTTATAACTGATACGCTGCAGCTGTCATAAACAATTAGGGATTAGGGCTTTTCACCAGGGATGGATCCATGGGATTAGGTCTCCACCAGCTGGATCCTGAAGAGGGACACTGATGATGATGCACCTTCCTCTCAGTTGACAATGCCATAAGAGCAGCACCCTGGGATTTTTTAAGTCCCCAAAACAAGTGAAAATCCCCCCTCCCTTCCTCTCTGTGTTCAATGGCACATCATCTCCACTCCCATTTTCCCCATCCCTTTCCCACTGCTAGCAAACTAGGGGAGTGGGGGAGCCCCAGAGCTGCTCCTTACTGCCTCTGCTGGGCTCCAAGGGAAGCCAGAATCAACTGGGATCAGGAGCAGCAGTGGGTAAATTCCTCCTGGTCACCGAGATGTTCCCTGGCAGCCCAGGAGCAGGCATGGAGGAAGGGAACCTGCCCACCGCTGCCACTATTTCTTTTGTCTCCAGCCAAGTCTGGCTCCACAAGTAACCCTGCCAAAATGGGACAGGAATGGCTCTGGAGAGCCCCATGAGGTGGGGAGGAAGTGAAAGAAGGAGAGGGGAGGGAATGTGCCAGTGAGCAGAGGAGGAAGAATGGGGGAGGGAAGATTTTTAACTGCTTGAAAGAGTGGTGTATGTGGGGAGTGGGACCAGGGGTTGCAGCCACTCCTACAGATTTGATCACTGCTTCCACACCCCTCTTTACAAAATCCTGGATCCACCCATGGTCTCTATACCTTCAGTGTATTTACACAAGACACTTACAGTGGAATTGTATAATTACCTCCACAGTAAAGTTTCAGCAGCTACACATGGGGTCCTATTGGGCTGCAGTAAACTAATAAACAGTCATAGACTAATACTTGTAAACACAAGTACTGTCTTGAAGTGGCATTTAGTTGCCACAATGCACATGTAGACACTGACAGGGCTGGCTGAGGCATGAGGGTACTTCAGTGTGGGGGAATGTCTGCTAGCTAGCCCCATACTGGGTCACCCTCATGCCCCAGCCAGCCCCTTTACAGCACGCTGAGCTGGGGCAGAGCCAATGGGTCCTCCTGGGTCCCCTGCCAATGGGGCTGTTCCAACCTGGCTCAATGTACCACAGTCCTGGATGCATGTGTAAATGCTGTGCCTGGGAGCAAAAACTTCAGCACAAATTACACTGGAGTTTATTTAGTTGAATTAATTGCACCTGTAGATACTCCCCTTGTGGCCAGAAAAACCTATAGTTGCCAGTACAAGACAACTTGTCAGAAATTGATTGGTGAATCTTACAGCAAAGCCCTGGAAACAAAAAATGAGTTATTGGCTCCATGCAGGCACTTCACATCTCAATCTCAATTCAACCATGACCTTGAAAAACAAAGGAATCTACATTGCAGAGCTATCATCAGTTTGCATTTCAAACAGGCCCAGGAATGAGCAGGTCAAGATGCAGTAAAAAAAAAAAAAAAAAAAAGGAAATATTTCATAGTGGTGTGCTCTGACTTTTGAAAACACACCAACATTTGTTGCTGAATTGCATGCTAGCGAACCTGACAACCCTGGAGACTGAAATTCTTTCTTTATTTATAGTAAAATCAGCAGTGGAGTAAGCGAACAGAATGAACACCTCACATAAACAACCTCATGGATATGCCTTGACCCTGACATAGAGGAAACATCTCTAGAGGTGGAAAGCAAAATTAATTCATTAAACTGTAGTATGACTGCCAGCAATGGTGCAACATTAGTAGCCTTTGTGGTGGTGGGTTTTTTTTGTTTTTTGTTTTTTACAGCAATTCAGATGGTAAGCTCCTTGGGAAGCTTTTTCTTATTCCCATAGAACTATGCAAATAATGATGATATCATAAATTCTTATTAGCTGGCCATTAGACAGGTATACAGAGATGCTGCTAATCTGGGCTGGATGTGAACCAAGAATAACAGGATATGTAACTCATTACAACTGCTGAGAGCTAGACTCTGTTACTCAGCATTATTTTTTTTTGCATTAAGTTTTACTGATATCCAAGTGAATAGTAAACAAAATACATTTTCCTGGCCCTAATGTCCCAGTGACCAAAGATGCTCAGAAGAGCCAAGGATTTTAATACTAATACAAAAACTAGCATTATCACAAGATATTCTTCAGAAAAATACTGCCCTTTTCTCTACAGTGACTACCATCTCTTATCGTTGTATCAGAAGACAGGAGATAACAGCAAAGATAATGGAGAGAGACAGAGGCTCAATCTGCTGAAATAACATCTTGAGACAGGCTTCCATGTGGCCTTTAATAGCTTAGTTGTCCAGATGCAGTAGAGATTCAGGCTGTCAAAGGTGGGCTACCCAACTCTACACATAATTATAATGCAACTGATTGGAATAGTTCACCAGCAGCTGAAGCCATGTTTGATTTGTGTAGCTATTTCATGTGTAGAAGGCACATTTGTTTTATAAATAAGTTTGGCTCCGTAAAGCCTGTTTTGATCACATTGTTTTTTTGTTTAAATATTGGTTGGGGAACAAGGATATGATAGCTAAGGGGAAAACATTATTCTGAAACAGAGATCAGGATACAGGAAAGTGCCCTTTTAGGGTGTGGACAGACGTAACAACTGAACCATTTCCAAGTAAAACCAGCCTGAAGGTATGGTGGGTTGGAGAGCTGGCAAGGGACCTCCAAATCATCAAAACTTTTCCTATGTCCCTTGGTGTGGGATAAAGGGGATTGGGGCTGGAGGCCTGACTTTAGTATTATTCAAGGTTCTATGGGCATTTATACACATGCTCCAAGAATGGGAGGGAGGGGGTAATCAGAACCAAAAGTGAAACACCCCAAAATGGCACTTGATTTCCAGAGATCCTATTTGGGAGTGTTTGAGTCACTTTTGAAATACTTCAAAGGGTATTTACATCTTTGTAACATTTTAATTGTTATGTCTGTCTGTACCCCAAGTGATATATTTTATCCAAAAAATCATATTGGGTTTAGTAAGTCTTGGGCCAGCAAAACAATGTTTCATTAATGAGGAGGTTGGTCAACAAACAGGACTTATCTACATGAGATGCTTAATGGTGCATTAGCATAGTTTACTACACGTGCACATGCTCATTGTGCAGTAAACTTCGCTAAACCTAAGTAACCCTAAGTAAATTTGCTACCTGCAAATGCAAGTAACAAATTTATTTGAGATTAGTAACAGTGCAGTGCTCATGTAGATACCTGGCTGGGAGCAAAATCTTCTCCCACTCAGCCATCCACCACAGGGCAGGACATAGCTCCCTGCCCCCCAGAAGCTGCCTGCTGCTGAGGTGGCCTCTGCCACAGAAGACCAGGTCTGGATTATATTCCCCTGCCCCAGCAGGAGGGAGCTTCAAGCCCTCTGCTCCAAGATTGCAATCAGAGAGTCAGGGCTGGGAGATCCCTATTTCCCAGCCCCAACTCCACAATTATGATCAGGGAGCAGGGGGCTGGGAGACCCTTCTCTCTCAGTGCTGCCTCCATGACTGCAGTTGCAGAGCTGATGCAGGGAGCTCCCTGGTGGCAGGGGCAAAGGAGCCTGTTTCCCACTGTGAATGCAGAGCTGGCAGGGGAACAAGCTGGGGAGCTTGAATCTTGTGCAGCTCCGCACTCACAGACCTGGGTGGGGAACAAATACCCCAACCTGTTCCCCACAAGCTCCAATCTGCCAGTGGGGCAACTAACAGTGAGCTAACTGCTAGCTGCCCCAGCAGAAGATTGGGGCAGGGGGCTAGGACCTTCCCCTCCCCTGCAACTCTTTCCAAGTCCCCTTCCCCTGATTGGGGAGCCAGAGCCAGGAGTTCCCTGCTGGCAGGGCAAGTAGACATTGTCCTCACCCCAGCAGCAAGCAGCCCCCCAGGGCAGGTGACAGCTGTCTCCTTGACCTGGTGCTCTGCTGCCAGCCCATGGGCTAGCACCCAGGGGGAGCCTTGAGCTTCCCCTGGTGGAGGCAGGGGCCAATTGCAGGGCTGCAGGAAACTTGGCACTAGCAAATCTCCCTGATCTCTGCATGTATAGACATCTGCCCAAAAGCACTTACTCCAAAGTAGCTTATGCCAAAGTAAACTTAGGCTGGATCAAATGCATGTCTAGATATACCCACAGAGACCAGAATGTAAGATATACCACATTATATTGGAACATTGCAGTTCCTTGCTCTGAAATTCACCATTACTGAGGTCACAACAGAAGACCATAAAGTTCCAGAAAGACCAGAAAGAGTTTTTATCAAGTGAAGGGGGCTTAGTACCATACCACTAACTTCACTGGGAGTTATACAGTTAATTTGCAGCTGGACAAAGGACAAAGCAAGTAAAAAACAGATGTAAGAAATTTTTAAGCTGTGTATCATCTATCTTTTACTCTCCTTCAAATATTAGAAATAAATTGATAAAATTTAGAATAAGCAGACGAGACAGAAAACGTAACTGCAAAAGGATCTGTTTTTCTCTTGTTAGAATCAGTATCTTCTTTACCTGCCTGAGTAATCACTGCTTAAGGTTTCAAGGTGCAAACATGCTAGGGTAACTGGAAGATTATTTTATAATTTGACATATACAGAGAGCAAGAGCTGAGGCAGGAACTATATATGTGATTCCCAGGAGGCTAATCCACCTGAGTTATAACATTTCCAAATGTGCTGCATAATGCAAGTATTAACAGAACACAGGTGCCTTTTCTGTTGCATAGAAACAGATGAACTGAAGCGAACCAAGTTATTTTTAATAAAGTAATTTCCATTTTAAATAACATGAGGTAGAAGTTGTAGAAACAGCATCCAAATTCTAAAGTGCTTTACACTGTTCACTAACACATGGAGGTGTTCATGCTTCGTAAAAAATATGCTACTATATTTGTTCAAGCATAGGGGTTGGACAGAGGGATAAAGCCCTTGTACCACAATTAATAAAGAAAACATTGTAATTTAAGCAAATCCATGAGGCAATGTGTCTAGGAACTACAGCAATATTCAGCTACTGAAAATGTAATTGGTATACACAAATGAACTATGAGAAATCAATGTATCAATGGAGGAGGAAGAACTAAGAATAAAATATTAGATATGCCATAATATTACCCCTAGTTTGGACTATTTTTTTGGAATCTAAGTACTTTCACAAAATTATCCAGTTATTCTCATTGCAGACAGCATTATCACATTAAATAAACTGAAATGATATAATCTGTGGCTCTGATCTTACAACCAAGCAGGACTGGACCAGGATAAGAGAAATTCCAGGTTTTTTCTGTATGAGACATCTGTAGTTATCAATAAGTATGGTTAATATTGACTAACAGGGAAAAGACACCAGTGTACAATCTGGTCATTAAGACCTTCTATTCTACATGAGTCTTTCCTGTGAGACATATAAACAAGGTCATGACCACTTGTAGACATTAACGATGACATGATTTTTTGACCAAATAGCTTTGGTGTCTTGGGCATATTCCAACCAGGGCAATTATATTCTGATTTTCAACAGGTACCTCTCTGTTTGTAGTATTGTGTTGTACCTCCAAATAGGTGCAATATCCCAATATAAAAAGGTTTGAATGTTAGTAGTAGTTGAATGATTAATACATATGATTGTCTATAGTTAGAGGAGGCAACATTAAATCCAAATGACAGATTCAGTAGTTTAGATTCAATAGGATTGGTCTTAGTTATATTTTAGCTGTAGCCAAATGAAAGAAATGGCTCCCATCTTGTTCAGGTTTGATCCGCACCAAATCATAAAGATAGGGTCAAATCCAGGAATATGATTCCATATTTTTCTGTAGTCCAAAGATACGCAAATTCTGGCCCAATACATCTCCAATCCATATGTGTGAGAAGCACTTTGGGGATCTTCAGGGTGAAAGGCTTTGTATAAATTGTAAAGATATTATATTCACAGCCTATTAACCAATATTAGTCCAAGTACCTTTTAAAAGATAAAGGGGAAAGAAAGATGACAATGGCAGTATAGATGGGTCATTTCCATCTGCCATTAGAAATCAAGATACTGGGCATCTGCATTAAACTTTACACTGAGTAAACAGAAGATGTAGCATTACTGAACACCACCATCCATAGGAATGCCGAAGACCAGAGAAATGTTCCCATAATAACAAAACAACTGATGCTGCCTACCTCAGGGCATACCTGGAAGCAGAAAAAGTACTAGGAATATTTTTTTTTTCTGATACACTTTGGAGGCTGCTCCACTAGGACCTATTGACCATATTTCTGAATACTAAAACTTATGTAGCAATTTTTTCATAAAACTTTTAAACAGTTTGATCCTTCTTCAACACTATTGTATCTTTCATGATGCCACAAGGTCTTAGAAAATCTAAACAATACTTTATAACAAATATCAGATTGTCCTTAGTTTGGTGGGGGGAAGAATGCTTCTTGCACCATTATCTTTTTATTTCCTTATAGGATTATACAGAATTTCAGTCCCTCATTCTAATTTTCAAAGCTCCCTGTTATTAACCAAACTGACCCAGGAGAAAGGAAGATTGGTTCTAACTCTGTCACAGACTTCCTATATAACCATGGGCAACATAGTCTTTCTGTGGCTTAGTTCCCCGTCTATAAAATGGAGGTAACAAAAATACTTGTCTCCCAGGCATTGTGGGGATGAACAGATAATGCAGTGATGGAGGCCAAAGCAGACAGAGAGATGAGTAGACAGATGTATCAGCATCCCTCATTAAACATTAAAACCAAAAAACCTCAATTTTCTTTCTCCTTCACTGTGACAGCAAAGTCATTTTTTCAAATATCAACAGATGAACAAAAAGGACTGGTGGCTTATGAAGCATTGTGCAGAATTTCAGAATGTGGAAGGAAAAAAGTAAAGATTAAAGGTTCTCTCTCCAAAATAAAGATTTTTCCTTCTTCAGCCAAGTCTTTATCAGCAGTGAAGAAAATGACAGGGTCACGACATATGGATCTTTTAGTAAGAACCTGGTAATTCTCACTTGAAGTATTAAAAAACCCATGAATAAAATGGTTATATTCTTAAATCAAATCTCTGAAGTGGCACATACTTTTGGACGTGATCTGGCACTAAGCACATGTCTGGAGAAAGCTTATAATGTGATATCCTACTGGGGACCTTCAGGAAGCAGGACCTTTTTAAAACCAGTAAGATCTATTCCTTGGTACCCTGGACACTGCTTGTGAATTTAAAACTGAAATCAGTTTATTATTATCATCATCATTACAATACTAGTAGTAGTAGTAATGATAATATGGCCAGTTATAACCCTCATCTGGCTCCAAGCCTTCCTACTTTTACTCTAAATTAATAAGCAAGACTAAATAGTAGGATAACTACCATGACACAGAGTATCATGTGAATCTATGTGGCACTAACAAGAGATTTTTAGGCACCGAAGGCATTAAACACAAACCTGTTCTACCCCACACAATTCTGATGACATCTAGATTCCTTAAATACCTCTACTTTGAACTAGATTCCTAGGTGACTAGGATCTGGCCATTCTCAGATGTGATGAAATGTATTCATGTAAGCATATAAGTCTAGTTATAGGATCATACGAAAGTAGGGCTAGAAGGGACCTCAAAAGGTCATCCATTCCAGCCCTGTTCTCAAGGTAGGATCATCCATGACTAAACCATGCCAACCAATTTTCTCTCCAATCTGCTTTTGAAAATTTCCAGGGATGGAGACTCTACACCGTCAGAAAGCTCTTCTTAATCGCAGACTTAAATGTCCTCTGCTGAAACTGGAGGCCAGTGTTTCTAGTCCTGTCCCCTACAGATGCACATAAAAGCCTATCCCTATCTTCACTAAAATTGCCCTGCAATAACTTGAATACTGCTATCAAATCCCCACCTCCCCAATGTTCTCTTCTTCAGACTAAATAACACTAGTTCTTTCAGCTTTTCCTCATAGGTCTTGCTTCTCAGGCCCCAGCCATTTTTGCTGCTCTGCACTAGACTCTTTCCAACCTGTTCATGTCCATCTGAAAGTGTAGGGCCCAAAATTAGACACAGTATTCCAGGTCATGCCTTACCAGTCAGTGCTGAATAAAGTAGAAGAATCACTACAAGTGACACTTTTCTTCATACAACAGGAGTTATGCACCATTATAATTCAATTCCAGGTAAGAAACCACATAGATTATGTTCACATCCCTGAGTTCTTAGCTAGGGTAAAACAAAACATGAATATCAAGGTAGTGGTCTTCTGACTGTTTACTTTTTACCCTGATATCTAGTAGAAGAAATGGCGAGACTGAGTCTGTCTGTTCTGTGACCCAGTGAACAGAGATATAGTCCAAAAATCCCAATCCACCCTTCTCTACTTTGCACTCAGGTCAATATTGCTGACCGTCAGATACATGTGTCCCCTACTGGATCACAATAGGACATTTTCATTTTTGCAGAGGGAGCGTCTACACATGATACAGTGATATAGCATTAGTGGGACCAAACCCTGATGCCAAAAGGAGGGACTAAATGAAGGTAAAGTAACAACAGTGCCATTGGGGCACATGTAGGCACACCCAGTATCAAGTTGGATGCCAGTAGGCTGTGTTAAGTCTACCTTTGTAGACTTTGTAGAGAATAGAGAGTTATATACCTCTCCAGGCAAAATGAAATGCATCTCTGGAGTCACACTGAGCCATATGTCCAAATACAGAGTGGAAAAAGAATGGAGAGATGGAGTGAAGAAAAAGAACAGTAAAAACAAAAATATGTTGCATTAATTTTTAGTGTAAATGGTATATGCTTCCATGTAATATGCCTATCTATTTTTAATGTTATGTGGTCTAAATGTGATCCATGCCAGGAATATTTTTTTTTATATTTCAACATGTTATGCTTACTCTACACACATTAATAGGTATGTGGGAAGTGGTCCACAATGCCTGGCTGCTTGCTTTGCAAAAGGCTATTGCTTACCTTTTGAGTGTCTTTGATAATTGGTGATGTTTACAGAAGCAGCCAGCATTTTCCATTAGAGGTTCCAGTGGGTGCATCATGTACTGATTGCTTTCTCTGTCAATTCATTTTCTTTGCATGGTAATGAAATAGAAATGAAACTTCCCAAAATATTCAGCTCATAAAATCTAAAGGAAGATAGACAGCCCATTCCATCTGACCTAAGAGTACTCAACCTTGATGAGTCCAATTCAGTGCTTCCCAATATCTCCTTCTAAGTAACAAGACAAGTTAAGAGGATGAAATGAGACAAGGCTGGAATAACCTCTTCATAAATGTATCTTTCCAGACATAGCATTAATTTCCACTTACTGACACACTAGAGTAAGTGTTAGTGGTTTACAGGTATAATGTAGCATTTTTGCCAGCATTAGGGTACTTTACTGATGGATACATAGTTGCATGTTGTCCCCTGCAGAATAAATTCTGTTGAATTTATAACAAATCCTTTTCCTTGCTGAAAGATATTGACATCTTAAGGATCTAGAAATATTTCACCTCATGAAGTGTAACCCCCACCACTTGGTAGACAAAGCAGCTCAAATAATGCCTTCGATTGCACTGCAATACTTAAGGATACAAGGTGAATAAGAGTCCATTGCTCAACTAAAGCAGCACAGCAAATGTAAACGGGCAGAATAAAATTATGAGACTTGGAATTTGGTCTGAACATTGACTCGAGCTTCATGTTTACACTTAATATGAAAGATGGCACACGAAGCAACACAACACTTTCCTTGTTGCCAAGGCACCGATGCCATAATGACTTGGAAAGAAAATGTCATTTGCTAAATCACCAACACCACATACTATAGAGTCCTAATTATTTTTCCATTGGAACAATCCCATGCCCTTATTTACTGACTTCAATTAGTAGAAACTAGTAAGGACAGTGGTAGATTCCACCACGTCCTTTGTGAATTATTCCACAGCCTAATATATTTTTTCTACCAAAACTGTATAGTTCTGGGGGAAAAATAAAATTATTTCCTCAGTTTTGAAAACCACAGTTAAATCTCCCTATCATTTAAATCTACCTCCAGAATGCCCTACAAGGCCATTTTGTTTCCTGCAACCATATTGGTGAGACAAGAGGCTTGGAATAACTGTGTTGGAAAGCAATAAAATGTAATACCATTAATGTTGGGGTAGATATAAATATTTGTATTAGGCAGATGTTAGCCTATGTTGGAATGTATGGACTGAGCGCCAAAAGAGAACCTAAATATTCCCTAAGTTGCCTACTCCTCCTTGTCCTCCAGGGATTTATTAGGCTTAGTTGTTGTGTTTCCATCCTTAATAAATTGAATAATACTCTCACTAAATGAAAGTAATCAATTCCTCCAGTTACTTAGAAATGCTATATTTCTAACAAAAAGATCCTGGCATGGTCTATTATTTAGCAAAATCTGCCTTCACAGTGTTTGTTATATTTTTGTATAACTTACTCTGACTTGATTTACATCTTTTAGCATATTGGTTATACTAAGAGAAATGCCTTTTCTTACTCAGACGGCTTACATTATGAGCTATTTGCCTGGGGGGTGTGGGAAATGTTCTCAAGGGGAGAAAGGTATCTGCCATTCATCAAGTTCATTTTGTTCTCAGATACAACGTTGTTACTCAGCAAGATAGGGCTCTTGGATATCATGTTAGCTAAAGCCAGGTCCCTAATTCATGGCTTCATTCCTTCAAGAGGGCTGACATTTTAAGAAATACCTTTTCTTACTCTTCATCCTCTACACAATAGTGCAGGAATAGAGTAAAGAAGCTATCCATGATCTAAACACCTAGGAGGAATATGACCTTGGTCTTTGAATCAATTTTTATTTACTGTGCTAGACTGTGAGCATCTTATTCAGAATAATGGGGTAAAGTACGGCACCTCTATCATAGAACAAAGTGATTCATGTAATTAGATGAACCTGTATATAGTGGACCTGAAAAACAATGCTATATTATACAAGGCAGAGTCCATTATAAAAGCTGGGTAAATATTAGTACAGTACCTCAAAAAACTGCCAGTATGTATCCACAAAAGAAAATTAGCTCTGCTTATGTTGATGCCTTTTTTGATTCTACTCTCTGTACGTAGTCTAACAAGCATGATTGCGAGGCAAAATTTTTGTCAAGAGAGAAAATACAAGAAAATATTGTTCAAAAAAGAAATCTTAAACTCATCTACTGCTCAGAGTAACTTCTGGAATAACAGTTGAGTTTGAATATCAGAGAAGGGGAACAGAACAGAGAAAACAAGAGAAAATAAAGTGACCTCTGTGTCCCACTAAAATTAACCAATATTTCTCATACTTTGAGTATCAAAACTCACTCACTGTTGATGATCAATAAGCAGACTACAAATTAAGAGTAAAAATGTATCTTTATGTAATTGCAAACATTAAATTTACTCAAGAAGATACCAATCTTCTTTCAGTCCACAGGCAAAAGAAAAAGTAACAAAAAACAGTAAAATTTACTGAATAAATTACTGCCTATACCTCAGCTCTATCCAATCATATTCTACCTGCCTGTTATGATGAGAAAATACCCTGGGCTAATGTAAATTACCTCATCATGAAGAGATTTACTATAAGGGTGGGAAAATATCAATATTTTCTCCAGGATATGAGTCTGAACCTTCCAATCATAAAATAAACTGGAGCAAAATTGGTATTATGAAACAGTTTGAAACCTGGCTGGCTTCATATTTCCTGAAAAGTTTGAAAATCAGACCTAACTTATTAAAAGTTTTCTGACCCTTTAGAATTAGGCTCAGCCCAGTTTCATATACTTAACTTATGAAGTTAAATGACTTCATGGTTCTGGTATAAAACCAGTAAAAAAAAAAATTGGCAGTTTTTTTTTTTTATTGGGTTTCCATTTAAGTAGTTCAGTTTGTTTAATTCTAATCTCGAATTTGGGGGATGTAAACTCACAGATCAAAAGGGAATGGTGGTGAAGGGAATGGTGTTTTGTGAAGTTCTGTAAATAAAGAATGCAAAGTTTTATTACAGCCCTTTAAAAGTCTAACTGAAGTCAGTATACAGTCCTTAGATTAACAGTAACTGGATCTTAACCAATTTTCATTCTACTTTATCATAATATTGGCTCTAATCTGGCCAAACACTTAAGCAGATGAATGGCCGGTGAGACCATTCATGTCCTTAAAGTTAAGGATATGGGCTCAAGTATTTACAACAATTAATTAATACTCTGGCCCAGTTTTACAATGTGCAGAAGCTCAAGGTTGCTTGCAAATCATACATACAACTAAGCACCTGCAACACAAATGTTTAGAGATGGACTGCTAAAGAAAGAAAGAAAGGAAGAAAGAAAGAAAGAAAAAAAGTTATAGGACTACATCTCAACAAAAATAGGCACCTTAACTTTAGCTACCTCAATTGTACACATGACTAGCTGATATTTTTTTTTAATGTTAATTTCTTTTCTTTAGAAATTTAAGAATTCTAACATGATTTAAAAAATAATTAGGAGAAAATATGTTTCCCATGTTTGTGATCAGATTTACAGATTGCAAGCACCGATAAACAGAAAGGCACCTAAATGTCTCATTACTCATACAAATTTTCTATTCATACATGCACTTGTGAGAGAGAGACATGTACCATTTTAAACAATTTTGTAAGTATATTTTGGAATCAAGATCCACGGGCTTCCAACCTGATTTTGCAAAATGTTCCATCTCTCCAGTGATTTAATATGTTGCAAGGAAAGTCTATCAAATGATGTGATCTTGGCACAAACTACACAATACATGGCTATAAGAGACTTTCAGTTGTATCAAATTCTGGAAATAGCTTAAATGTAAAAAGAATTTCAATTGTACAAAAATGTAAGTGCATATGTAAAGCATCACATTCAGGAAGATGCTTTCTATTTATGGGATTTTTTCAAACCAAAAATAATTCATAAAGTACTTGGAAAACAAAATTCCTTAAAAATTATATTCTCTTCATCCAGATAGTAGTTTAGAGGGCTTAATAAAGTCCTTTTTCTGACCCTGAATAGAAACCATATATTATTACCTAAAAGGCACCTTTGTTGTATTAGTTAATCCAAATGTCATGCAGAAACAGGCAACACTGAGACATGAAATATTGTAATGGACAAATTTTAGACTCCTATCCCTAGATAGATGAAAGGGATCAATATTACTTGTTTCTAACTCACTCCAGGCAAAATGTGCTTGTGTGTATATGTAATAAGAGATACATTGAAGATGATGGATGTGGGATAAATTTATTCCCTCACTGCTTGTTTGCAATGGATTATTTATCCCACCTGCCACCTGAGTTTTTATATGCCTTAATGATTCGTGTACATCTTTGATACAGATACTTTCAAAACAAAAATATCCATTCTGGAGACAAAAGATAGACACTGTCAGTTAGTATTGTCTTATGCTATGAAGATCTGGGTCCCACATAAAATTTAAGTCAAGGCTAAAACACAAGCCAAAACAATCCCATATAAACAAGACATACTAGAAGCAATCTTACATGATCCCAAGCATCTACCTTTGCAAAATTAGGAAAGCAGAGCAATTGTTAAAGACATATGCTACCCAAGATATGATCTGGGATTTTAGTGGAGGCAAACCCCAAGCCTGTCATATTGATTTTCCTGTTTGTCAGCATTTGGAAATAGCCTATCCATTTTCATTTCCACTTGCCCTTGAGATATTTAAGTTCCTTTGATTGATTTAGGTGCACTGCACTCATTTCTGGATTTCTCATAGCTAAACTCATTCTTCAAGAATGTAATATTTCAATGTGCTGGATCAAGGGAGGCCTCTACAACTCATCAATTTAATGAGGACTGGTCTTTCATTTTTATGAGTTTTCTTTTTCTCCTATCAAAATGAGCATGAGTGCCATATATTCTTTAGAAATGGGGGAGAGAATGAAGAAAAGGTAGGCTAGACCAGTTGCAGAAATGAATTTAATCTCTAGTGACTGCTCCATCTACATCATTCAAAAAACCCACAAAATTAATAGCAAGCAGTATTTTTGCTATTTAACCTTGAAATATAGACAAGCTATTTAGACCAATCCAATGAGTAAACTCAATCAGTATAAAGAATCCATTAATGCAAGAGACCAGCTTATTACCAAAGCAAAGTATAAACACTGGTTGTTGCAAAAGCTGTGGTTATAGCTGCAGCTCGACAGGGGCGCTAAAGGAAGGAATTGTTCAATTAATTTCTGAAGCGATTATGCTAAGGATTCAGAGAAAGAAATCATTAACAATAAAAACCTGCAGCCCACAACACAGCATTAAAAATTACTGTTTTCAGGAAATAAAGCAGTGAATATTCCGCACCCAGTGTATCAGCATAAAGTATGAATTTCCATATGGATGTTAAAACACTTTAGGACATAAGGTACTGTAAGCGGAGCCCAAAGGGGAAAACAATCTTCAATAGTGTCAAAAGAAAAAGAAGAGGTCGTTAACAGCTTATAGAAGACTTTGTGAGATATAGGATGAATTAGGAAGCCCAACAGCTGTGTTTACTAGTAGTCAGAGTAGGAGGATGAGTTGTCATTTGTGAGATACTCAGAGGAATGATGCAGTAATAGCAGCAGGTGTTTATAGGATCCTACATCAGAGATGGAGAGGGGCATGAGCTCAGAAGTTCAGATCAAGTTTCAGGGCACTTGGATCTGGGGTTCTTGGTTATTATAGGAAAAATGTACCTGTGCACAGCTTGGTCCCAGATTTGGGCCTTAACTTTCCCTCATTAAAAGCGTTTCAGATCCAGGAAATTGCTATCACCTTCAAAAAGAACTAAATGAAGTAATTCATCCCCTTCCTGTGTCACTCTCAAATTGCTCTGTGGCTTACTTTCCATTGTTTAATGAGCCAACTAATAGCACTTCCACCGCTCCCATTGAGAGGTTATTTGTGACACTAGCATATACCAGTGTTAAGAGGTTTCACCTGAGAATTTGGGACTAGTTGTCCCTTTAGGTAAATATGTGTGCATACATATTCATGGCATACGTGTTTTTGACAGTTGAGGGAAAATCCAACATTAAAAAAACTTCCCTTTTTCTACTTTCTTCCCTGTAATCCTAGGAGAAATAGGCATCAACTCTCAGTTTCTTAAGGGACTTAGTCCCTTCTCTCCTGGCACAAAAAGAGTATAGACCCACTCAAAAGATTACTTGTAGGAGAGAACTGGCTCTTCTGTAAGAAGTTAAGTTGGATACCTCTGAGGAAGACCATCCTCCTCCCAGTTTAACTTGAATGGTGACAATTCTACTGGGTGTGGAGGACACCTGATACCACACAATCCTTTGCTCTCCTTCACTTCCTCCCAGGGAGGGAGCACTAGCCCTCTAGTGTTCCCTAGGTAGAAAGCGTGCCTGTACAGTAGGGCTGGGCGAGGCTTCGGACAGAGCTTTGGATCCAGAGAAGCTTCAGGGTTTGAAGCAGCACATCCGGGTCAAAGTGCTGGCCTCGTTAGGCTTCCCAAAGTTGTTCGGAGCTGTCTCGGAGCCACCTCCAAGATCCAGCCATAGGCTATAATGGGGAAACAATAAGATATCTGTAACTTTGTTGTTTTTTATCTGATTTAGATGAATTTTCAGTGGTGGTAGACTCTGCAGAGAGGATGAAGTCTGCCAAGTTTCAAGAAGATTGGTACAGGAGTTTGGGGGAAACAGCACCCTAAGTTCTTGAAAGCAAAACTCATGCCATGCCTAGACATTACAGCATAGTGGGGTGAAAACTGCAAGAATGGTAACTTATGCTGAGACCAGAAAGCCTGCCAAGCTTCAAGAAGATCAGTGCAGGAGTTTTAGGGCAACGGTACCCCAAATTCTTGAAAGAAAAACTCCTGTCACACCTATGTGTTACAACATAGGGGGGTCAAAACTGCAGGGGTGGTAGCTCTTACTGAGGCCACAAAGCCTGCCAAGTTTCAAGAAGATCAGTATAGGGGTTTGGGGGGAACTGCCCCTCAAGCTGTGGACAAGCCAAACTGGTGCCATGGGTACTGTGAAACTGACTCTGCCTGTCTTGGGGCATGGGAGACACTGCTGCAGGCCTGGCTGCTAAGCTGCTGCATTACCAGTTACCAATCAAACAATCAGGATTCACTCAGGGACCAGGGACTCAGGGACCAGATCAGTACACAGGACCTAGCTACTACATAAGGACTTAATGAGCAGCAATTAGCACCTACAAAACCAGGCTAAGCAGAGAAAAGAATCAATACAGACAATCAACAGGCCCAAGACAGATCCAGTCTTGGCACGAGTTTTGCCTGTCAGCAGCCAGGGGTACAGGGCCCCAGGACCCCACTGCACCCATCTCCTCCAAAGTTGGCAGGCATCACAGCAGGGGCCACCATCCCTGAAGCTGTCACCCCGCTCCCCCTTAACACACACACAGTGTCACCCATGGCTCTAGTTTCGCTTGTCCACAGCTTGAGGTGCAGTTCCTCCCCAAAACCCTGCACCTATCTCCTTGAAACTTGTCAGGCTTTGTGGCCTCAGTAAGAGCTACCACCCCTGCAGT
>NW_017728947.1:38032178-38054008 GCF_001723895.1 Crocodylus porosus
GTGCAGGCTCCTACCCTGGGGGTGTTTAAGAGGAGGTTAGATGAACATCTTGCTGGGGTCATTTGACCCCAGTATTCTTTCCTGCTATGGCAGGGGGTCGGACTAGACGATCTGCTCAGGTCCCTTCCGACCCCAGAAACTAAGAAACTATGAGGCAGAAAACTGGTCCAGAGCTCCAGATCGGATCTTGGCCAGGTCTGAAGGAGCTGGATCTGAAGCCAGATTGGATCATTGCTGACTCGCACAGACCTACTGTATAGCTCTCCAGACAGGGGGCTAGAAGGCATGTACACTCCAGCTCTGAAACTGTTTTTTTTTTTTTTTCTTTACTGGTAATGCTTTGCGAGAAATGAATACTATCTTTGGCCTGAGAAGTATTCTTTGTACTGTCCCCCATATCAGGGTTGTGTCTAATTAGCACATTTCAGGGACTGGAGGCTTTAAAGATATGAACATAGTTTAAATATCCCTCTCTCTGATCCTTTCCCCACAAATCATTTTACAGTTTATCTATCCTATACAAGAAATATTTTTTTTCTTTAAGTTTTGCTCATAAATTTATCCCTGCGGCCCCATATAATTCTTTTTACTCCCTTATTTGCATGTCACATATTTGTATTATCTGTTCCTACCATCTCTTAGATTCTGAGGTCTGATACTGAACGACACAATAAAAATAGGTAGTGCATCTGTGAATGTATACTTGAAATGAATCTAGGAAGCAACCGTTCGCAGTAGTGGCCATGTTCTGTCATTACTGCGAACTGGTGATTAACATGGCATCTAATATTAAGGGGAAAGAAATAATCAGAGTCCAGCCAGAGGTTAGAATCAAAGATGAACAAAATAGTCAATGTCCATTCATGAGGTCTTATGTCTACATTATAAAATAGCAAAAGGATCATAGAAAAATTGGGGGTGAAAGGAACATGAGATGTTCAACTAGTCCAAACTCCTGCTCATATCAGAATCAACCCTATGTAAACCATCTCAGGCAAGTATGTGTCTGTGTCACTTTAAAAACTTCCAGTAATGAAGATTCCACAATTGCTCTAGATAATTTATTCCAATACTTAACCACCCTCATAGTGAGAAAGTTCTTCCTAATATCCAAACTAAATTTCCCGTGTTAAAATTTAAGACTATTCTATTTCATCCTGTCTCTTGTATGCACAGGAAATAGCTTATCACTATATCCTTTATAACCACCATTCATGTATTTCCAGGTTATTATCAAACCCCTCTTCTCTTCTCCAGACTAAATAGCCCAACTTCTTCAATCTTTCTTTCTAACTCATGCTTCCCAGAATTCTTGTTGCTCTCCACTTATAATTTTTCAATCTCTTTTCTATGTAGTGCCCAACACTTGATGCAGTTTTCCATGGAGAGACATTGTTAAAGGTTGAATAAAATGGAAGAATCACTTATCATAAATTGCATGCAACACTCTTGCTAGTCCCAGTATACTATCGGCCTTTTTTGCTACAACAGAACACTAATGACTCATATTTTACTTGAGGTCCCCTATACCTACCAGAGCCTCTTCTGTTATAATGCAACATAACCAGTCATTCCCTAGTTTGTATTTGTGCCTTTGCTTGTATTCTCCTAAGTTCAGTACTTTGCACTTTTCCTTACTGAATATAATTTAATTAATTTCAGACCATTTTACCAATTTATCAAGACTTTCAAAAGGTCGTCTTCCCACTTCATACTTCACCTCAGAACAAATGTATCTGTCTTTATTACATAAAGAAACACCATATCTTATTTTCCTTTTGTGTCCCTCCTGACCTTGTCAGGTCAGTTCTCTCTTGGTCTGCTATCTGGTACTATGTAAGAGAGTACAACCTGTTCCATGTTTGGGTTGTCAGCTACTAAACCAGTGCCTCCATCTGGGCTAGCCTGGGTGAGGAGGGTGTGTGGAAGCCTAGCAGGACTAAAAACAAGACCTGTCAAAAGGTGGATAAGTTCCCTGTGAGCCAATAGTCATCCATACTTTGTAGAGAAATGAACCTCTCTGCCTGCCTGTCCCCATCTGGTTACAAACTCTGGAGGTACCTAGTCTCCATGGTAACAGGGCTGGAGACATTCCTAAGGGAAGGGGGAACTGGTTCCTCTTTGTCTCAAGTTTCCCAACACTGCAGGTCAGGTGACTAGATCCCTCACCTGGTCAATCTTAGGTTATCTGAAAACACGGTCAGCAGACACTGGGGCTGCTCCTGGTGGGACCTTAATGATGAGGTCATGATAGAGGATGAAAGGGAACCCCAAGAAGGAGGAGGAAGAGCAGCCATGATGAAAGCACAGAGAGCAGCTGAACATCTGCAGGTCTCTCTCACTCAACACACGGACACATCATGAACTGCCTACCTTCCGAGGAAAACTCTATAAGCCTCTGGATGATACTTGTGAGTAAGCTACTTGAAACCTAACTAGATATATAGATTGCAGTAACACCAATGCATGGTCAAAGGTTATCCAGCCATGATGTTTGCTCTATGGTTATTCTGTAATACTTCTGTATCCTTCCCCCTTCCCCAAGCCTTCCCACTGTAAACAATAAAGTTCCTCACTGTACCAAGAGTGGTGGACTTGTTGGGAGAGACATGCTCTGTGCCCCCTCGGTCCAGCTGACTAAGGGAGACTATTTTTTGTGCTTTAAGCTAAAGGAAGCACCTCAAGCTTTTACAGTGGGTCACGCACCCTCAAGGACTACAAGGCCTGTGTACCCCAAGGGGCAGAGGGCCTAGAAATAGTCCAAACCCCTGGGTGGTGGTGGTGGTAATCCCCAGGCTTGCAGGTGTGCTCCAGGAAGGGGGTCAGTCAGATGTGAGGTGGCCCCAGGGAGGCACTGGGAGCTTGACAGGTGGACGGGTGCCGTGAGGTGGGTGGCTCAGTGCAGGAGCACTCCCTACTGGCCTGCCACAAGCACCACTAGGTGACTCTGCCTGAAGAATCATTAACGATGCAAAGAAACTCAACTAAACTAGGAGGGTTGTTACAGCATACAACATGCCCCGATAGTCAAAGCAGCCTTAAAAATGACTTGGCTTATCTCTCCTGAACAAATCAGGAGAATACTGAAGTCATGTGAACTATTGCACCAAGTTGTGTTTATCCCAGTGATAACAAGATTTTGTATATGTACTAAAACTTCTAAACTCAGTAAATGCCTAATCAATCATTTACTGTGTCTTATCACAATGAGAAAGGCATCTGAGCATGGTTGACTTGTATCAAATAAAATGTATGTCAGCTTTTTTTCACATATAGTTTAGCTAATGCCTGTAACATATGGAATAGAAGTTACACAATATCATGACATGGGAAAGGTAATCACTTCAGTGGAACATAATACTTATCATTTCTAAACATAGAATGCTTAGAAGCATTAACTAATCAATCTTTATTAGACTGTGAGCTCTACAAAGCAGAATGTGTTTCAACATATATTTGATTAGCACACAGAACACTGTCAGTACAATTAATGTATAATAATATGCCTCATAACACCTCTCTAACATTGTTATCCCCTTTAAAAATAAGTAAAGTGAGTCAGAGGTGAAATGACTTGTCCTTGCCAGAAAAAACATGGAGCTGACAGCCTTCCATAACATGTTCCTGTAGTCCAGATTCTACAAGACAGAAACACACAAAATAGGCAGAAATATGTGGGAATTCAGGGAGACTACCAAGATGTTTATTGTGTTCCCCTTTTTTCTAAGTTGGGTGTTCACAAGCTGGTCCCATGGTATAATTTAGTACATATTTGGGGCTGAGGGGATGGGGGATGTTAAAAATAGTTAATCTATTAAAAGGTTAAATCTATTTGATTTAAACTTTGAATTAGATTAAATTCCAGTAAGAAGCTCAAACAACTGCTAAATACAACTATGGATATTTTACCATCAAACAAGCAAAAAGACTTGCAACAAAGGTTGAAGGGAAAAATCATAAGAAATGATTTATTTAAGGAAATACCTGGTTCCTAAAAATTATAGAACAAAAAGATGCTAGAGGTTTGAAGAAATTAAGCCTTTAGTTCTTTTAAAGGCAAGTATATCTTTATAAATTAGCCTTGGTGCTAGATGAATATGACAGAATAAACACTTTAGAAAACAAGACTTACTAGGCACAAAGCAAAAATAAAGGCTTGGGCATGGGTAGACTTGCCTGCATCATTTGGCCAATTACCCTGAGAGAGAGGAAAACATAACCTAAATTGGGAAGAAGATCTTAAAAAAGAACTACCTAGCTGATCACTGCAATCACTAGTTGAGTATATTATCATGTACGTATTGGAGATAATAAAGCCTGGAAAGTTTGGGGCACAAGAAAATGCCAAATTCAGAATCTGGAAAGTTCCATAAGACACAGACAGACTATAAGGGCATTTATAGACGTGCTCCAGGTGGTGAGGGGGCACTTTAATTAGCATAACTCCAAGAGCTGTGCCAATTAAAAGTGCCCAGACCATCACCTGTATCAGCGTCCTGCACTAAAAAATGGCAGCAGGGTGCTTTGAACTAAAGCTTGAATGAACCAAAGCACCCTGCCACCATTTTTCAGCATGGGGAGGCTGACACATGCAATGCTGAAGAGTGCTGGAGCATGGTAATTACCACTTCCCAGCGATTAATCGAATCTGCTCTGATGCACTGTAATTACAGCACATTGGAGCAGCCTTGTTGCATGTGTTTAGGAGCCCTAAGGACTTTGTTACACATTACAGTGTGAGCCGCAAAAATGTTAAACAGTGTTAGTTCTAGTTCACATTTGGAGTTGTCACAGATTCATGCCAGCAGGGGCCTGGCATGAACAGACAGAAAGGTAAGAATCTCCTGCTTCCTATTCCAGGCATCCCATAGGCCCATTGCCCACCCCTCTGCCACGCAAGTAGCAGCTGAGAGAGCAGAAGTGGTGGCCAGGAAGGCAAGTTGACCCTTCCCTGCCTGCTTCCTGGGACAGACAGTGTGGGCAGTTACAAGTAAAGGAGAGGTGGGAGGAGTCAGAGGGGCAGTGGGCCCAGTCTGAGCCAGTGGGGGGGGGGCAGGTCAGTGGAGTGTTTACATTAAAGTGTAGCATAGAGCTGGATAACACAGACCAGAGATGATCCTGCCCTGGAGTGACCTCACTTTGACCTGAATAGCAAGTGCTTAAAACCAGCTTCACATGTTAAAGTTCAGACAATCCAGGTGTTAGGACCTCCAGGAGTCACCCAGAATTACTGAGTAATAAGGTTCTAAAGAGAACTAAGGAAACTCTTTTAAAACCAACAATGAGTGTTTATTGGGACTGTGCCAAACTTCAGTCGCTTTGATTCGGTGGAGATTTGGCCCAATTCAGCAGCTGAATCTCTGAATCTGAATCAAAACAGGAGACCCTTTAATTTCTCCAAATTGAATCAGAACCCTCTGGATTGATTCGGAGAGATTCGATGATTTGTACATAGACACAGATTTAAATGTTTTTCCTATATACCTTAAAGGTATCTGGTGGCTTGTGAATGCTGAGATGGTGGGGCGAATGGAGCATCCCACAGGAGCACGGTGGGTCCCCAGTGCGCTCAGTAGTGGACCTGGAAATGGACCAAAAGCACTTCTGGAGCATGTGGAGAACACTTCCACCGCCCCCTAGCTTGGCAACTGGTGCTTTCTGGGCCTGGGGGGGCACCCGGGGTCCCCCTGCAGCTGATCGCTGATCCCGGGACATGCGGGGAGTTCCCCTGCACACTTGGCAGTGGAACCAGAAGTGGACTGGAAGTTCTGGGTCTGCCACTGAGCACACAGGGAGCCCCCCGTACTCCTGTGGGACACTCCATCTGCCCCATCATCTCAGCATTCATGAGCCATGCCTGGTATCTTGAGGTATGTACAAGAAACATTTAAAGCTATCTATAGCTGAATCAACATCGAATCTTCAGATTCAGATTTGGCTGAATTGAAACAGGACAGTGACCCGAATGAACGAATCAAATCATTGTCCCCTGATTTGGGCAAAATCTAAATTGAATACAGCCCATTTCAGACACCACTAGTGTTTATACAATGCTTATTACAGTAAGGATCTGTTCTCATATGGTTCTGGGAAGTACTGTAATAAAAATGATAAGTAATCATTTTGATGTGGCTTCAGCAAATCAGGATTGCTGGTTTTGTTATTGTGTGGTGACTAAATAAGACCATTTTTAAAGGATTTCTCATGAACACTAACTTTATTTATTTGTACTTTCCACCCCTCTCCAGATATTTGAATAGGCTTTTTGTGTACTATCAGAAAAATCCTTGGCCCAGAGGGGAAAAACTAAAATTACAACTAGATAAAACAAAAAACTCCTTCCCAAGTTCAAACCAGGAAAAAAATCAACCTAAATAATTATGAAAAATAGTTCCATTAATACTTTATCACTTAATGACACAAGTTTTTTTCTATATTTGTTTGTAGGATTGCCTGATACAATACTTCCTCTTTGAAAGAAAGATCCTGAAATTAGCTGATATTCTTTTACACATGTGATCTTTCATTCCATCAAGTTGCAAAGTTTCTCAACTAACTGGTCACTCTGTTTGCTTGTTTAGTTTCACCAAACACTATCCTTAGTAATAAAAGGGCTGCAGCCTAGTGCAGGCAGTGAACACATTTTCACAGCTTACAGAGAGAATAATAAATCATCTTAAAGTCCAGGTTTATTAGAAATGACTGAAATACATTACAGGGCAGCAGTAACCTCAATGGTTGGTTTACCAACCAGTGGGGTGGAATTAAAAATGCATTAAAATTTATACAAAGGAAGGTAAATAGCAGAGAGTTTAGATTGGTTTTGACATAGTTAAATGAACCATTATTTCTCTTTGTGTGGCTAATAAAATAAAACTCTATAAAATGGGAGAAATATTCCATTTTGGAAGCTGAGAGGTGCAAAAATCCATTATTAATTAAATTTACTGCTTATTCCCCCCCACTGCATGTCAGTGATGCATTTCAGAAAGTAAAAGTGCAGTGAAAGGTTCTTCGTTGCTCCCCTGGAGCATTTGCTACTCCCCTGAATTTTAATAAATAGGTTTTGTTCAGCCTTTTCAGAGGCAAGTGTAAAACAAAGAAACACATCTGCATGGCAAAATGAGCTGACCTACTGTCATAATAATGACATCTCCCAATTATATATAGCTGCTTGCCTCCCAGAGGATTCCAGAGTGCTTTTCAAACAGTAGGCCAAATCCTTTTTCACAGAGAAAGGCACATGAGACGAGAGGGAATGGAGATGTAGAGCACAGCAATACAGCCCTATGCAGGAATACACAAAAAAAACACTGGGGACAACAGCAGTTTTGTAACAATTGTTTAAATCATAATATTCTTACAGGCAAGCATGTTTATTGGAAAAGAACTGGTGCGATTCAGGTGGTTCACTGAATTAATTGTAATAAGGGGTGTGTGTGTGTGGGGAGGGGGGAGGAGTGATACTTCCAAAAGCTGTCCAGAACAAGTGTGGCAGTTATTTAATACTGCAACACAACATAATACAGCACTTAGTATAAGAAATGTGTGCTTGATTCTTTGTTGTTTTACACCTTCAGTAGACACTTCATTACTGTTTGGATTTGGTAACATTATGTTCACCTTGCTTTGACGTAAATAAAGACACAAGCTGCAAGGCACCGGAAAAATCAGACCAGAATGGAAAGAGCAGGGAAGTTAAGTCAGCAGAGTACAATTACCCAGTGAAAATTTGGCCAAGAAACAAATAACAGAGTATCTCTCTGATTTCTACCAGATCTCCCTTCTTCTATTTCTTAAACATGGGCATTATATTTGTCCATCATGTTGTCAGTAGCGTTAAAAAGTACAGAGTTTTTTCCTCCCCAAATATGCTCTCTGTTGGAGTAGAACTTACTTATCCTTAGGGGTAGGAGTGGACCAGGGAGGTTATATGAATGGCACCACAGCACACCTATTCGATTAAAGATCAAGCGAAGCTTTATTAGCTACACACAGCCACAGCTAAGCTGCAATGCTACAGTGCACTGATGTGAATCTCATCACACCACTACAATCTTGGGTGAAGTTTAACACGAGTTCTCAAACAGAACAGCTGGCCATGCTGAGGTAAGGCTCCCGGGTTCCCATGTCTGCACTGATCACTTGATGTTTTTTGGGATGCAGTCCAGTAGAGAAACAACTTTCTTGTCCTTTGCCGTTTCCTTTATGACTTGATGTGACATTATAATTGCGAGGAAGTTGCTACCCTATTTTATTCTTTCTAAGCAGTTCTACTTTTTAAAGCAATATTTACAATATTTACAGCTGCAGTGAGACAGCACAAACTTCTTGCTCTTAATTCCCTACGGTTGGTTTCTTTGTGTGATTTTTTTTTTTTTTTTTTACTGGGACTTCTTGACCTTTTTCCCTATCTGCTGTTTGTTTGTTCTGCTAAATGCCGAGGTCTAAGTGCAAAACTGCACATCAGCTATTTAGGCCAATTTGGGGTTCATTCGGGGTTCATTCAGAGGATTCTGGAAGTTCTGGCTACTCACGACATAAAGCTGCAGTGAGCCTTTACTTCTTTCTCTATGCCCTCCACACAGATTCTAATATATTTTTCACTTTAGATCTTAGTTTAGACACCTAACAGAGTAACTGTCTTTCTTTAAGCAATATATATAAATATTTGCTTATCAGTATTAATGTTAAATGGTGACTCATTGTTTTGTCCTTATTCCCCTCACTGAGTTTCCCTAGGCAAATGTGCAAATGCAAGCAGCTGTGAAAATTCCCACAAAAAGGTCTGCACATCTCACTAATAAAACCAGTGTCTAACACAGAGGGGAGTTTTTTATCAAGAGAATCCAAAATGTGAATCCTGCTGGGTTGGAAGATAGGCTCCTTCATTAGAGAAAAGGTATAATGAGTGAGATGGAGGTCTGCACTGCACTTAGTATACATGTACTTACATAAATTATTGTATATGCACCAATATAAATCCACAATAGTGTTTATTTTTCATGCTACCAGAATATACCTAAATAGTTGTGGCTAAATTAAGGCAAATAATATTTAAAATGCTCTAACTGCAGCAGAACTGAGATCCTTAGATATAGATATAATATTTAGAATATTTATCATAGGAAGTCACTGCTTCTTTTGTTTGTTTTGATTCGCTTAATTTCTTTGAATGATCAATGAATATAGAAATAAAAAAAATTCCAATATAAAGTCTGTAATCAAACTACTGATGGGGATTTTCAAACAGATATGCTGAACAGAATGTAATCGAAACAGATTGCTCATATCTCTGTAGCCATGCAGGCTAAGATAGGTTAATAAATGTTCCAGGATTTCAGTTGATTATTTATGGAGATCATAAAAAATCCTTGTCCTTTACAACCTCATTATGAGTTAGGAAGAATCCTATGGCTAGTTGGAGGCTGGAATGCATTTTACCCCCTCTGAAAAATCAGTGTTAGTTACCGTAAGAGTCAAGAACCAGATAGATTACAGATTAATGATTTGTAGATTATATAAATATATACATTTATATAATTATCCAAAATATGCAATGGTTTATAGATTAATGATCTGATATGGAAAACATGAGATTTTTTTCTTTAAACCAAAAGAGGTAACTGGATAGATTATGAATCTCATGGGTAGTTGGGAAGGAGTTCATATCTAGGTCACCGATTTGCATCCAAAGTGACCAGACTTCATTAGCATCTCTCCCTCTGCTAAATCAGTTTATTGGTTTAATCCAGTTACTAATCAGCAGGTATCCATAACAACCTTATGGCCAGTCTCAGAAGGTATGGCAACAGTTGGATGGCCCTGAAGACTCATTAGTGATGAGCTCCAATAGGCCACAACTGAGCCCCTTTTTTTTTTTCTCTTTTACTTGCCCCTTTTAACAAGAATGGTTTTCCCACCTCCATCTGCCATTATCCTTGATGAACATTTAACCTTTGATTCAAATACAAGGTCAGACAGAATAAGTGATTTTGTGAACAGTCATTACATTTTCTGTCATCGGACCAATTAAGATTTCCAGCTGTCAGTATCTAATGTTGCTGCTCCATTAAAAATAAAAAGGGACAGAGATGCATTGATCTGTGTCATAACTACTTCAGAGGAAAAAAAAATGAGTAGAAATAATGATGACTGTCATAGAATGTCAAAACCATTGAATGAAATTATAGGAGCAGGAAAAGCAAAGAGGAAGGAGCATCCTCCAGTCAGTGTCATCCTTCCCTACCAGACCTCATTAGATGCAAACTAGCTAATTGTTACCATCACATTACTTTCACCTTTGACCAATTTACCTATCTTTGATCGATATGAAAGACTTTGTAGAATAGCTAAAGAGCTCACGAATGCACCATCAACCCTAATGACTGTAACTGGATCTGGAGGCACTGACTGTGTACAGAAGGATGTATACTTTTTCCCAGGACGCTGGCTTCTTTCACTTGTACTTTGAGCTTTTTCACAACAAAATGACTAGCACTTGAAAGCTGTTAAAAACACTGTAGGAATGAAAGCGAGAAAACACTTTCCGATTCTGGGAACTGAGAATGGTTGGTGCCACACAGGAGCAAGCAAGAGTAAAAAAAGGTTAGGTTTTTCCTTCCTTGGGAACCTCTCAAGATTTCATTTGAACGACTTTTTATTTTATGTTTCTTGAAGCAGGGCAATTCACTTTTCCATTGACATCTGCCTGAATTAATCATTAACCTTAAATTATTAAGATTGGAATAAAATTATTAAGATTGAACTATATAAGGAAGGGAACTATTGGCTTTTTCACAGCTTATTTTATACATCTGATGTTCCTTTTTTTTTTTTTTTTTTAAATCAACAGTTACCCTTCACTTTTTCTCCTTTCCCTGCCACACAGTCAGTTATCCATTATTTACGTGAATTTTTCACACTGCAAAAGGGAGAGAAGTCCCTTTTTTAAGTAAGAAGTAGATGTAAAATCATGAACATTGTCTAGGAAGCTTGAGTTCAAGCACAGGAGCAGAAATGTCTTTTAACCCTTTTTTTTCCTTTCAACATCAAGGCAACAGCATTAATTTAAATATTGGACACGCATGCATTTTTAAACCAAAATTTGGTTGAGATTATACCCAAATCCACAGTTATATTTTCCCTTATAGCATCTGATGCAGTGTGGCATCAGATCTGAAGCAGCATTCTCCAGCTTCTTGTATTCCTTAGCTATAGAGTCAGCAATGGGTTAGGCAAGTTGAGTCAAGACTTTTTTTTTGAGACATTAATTTGATTACAACCTCCTTTTCCTCTCTTGTACTTGACACATCCATTTTGCTGCATCTTGTGGAAAAAAAGGGTTTATGAATTCTCTGGTCAATTTTTTGTCACTTACCTGTATACTACTGTGCATAGCACAAAAGGTTCCTCACCTCTGAGCATAACACTTGTACACTAAAGAAAATAAATAAAAACTAAATCCTTAATGTTGTGTTTCAAATGAGATACTAATGATAGTAAATGTAAAAGATGCTCTGAAAAGTGAATTCTTATGCTAGTAAAACCTCTGAGGTTCAATGAGACTAAAGTGTCAAACCAGGGTTGTGATCTTAAATTAGTTTGAGTTTTGAATGCATTGAACAAGCTAACATTGAAATAATTATACCTCATTAGTGCAATTTATGCTCTCTTTTTTAGGGGAAAAATAAAACCTTAAATATAAGAAGAGAGACCAATTTTTTTACAATCAGTTTTTGAAACATCATTGTGACAGTTGAAATTAAAGAGTTTCCATGTTTCCCTTCAATAGATTTTTTATGCTTAGACTATAATAATAATAATAACAATCTAATAATTGAACCGAATCATCCCAAAGGAATGAATTTAAAAACTATTTTGCTAATGCATTCAGAATATTTTCATGCAGCTGAGAGATAAGCAGCCAACATGGGACACTTCCTAGTAACTCTTTGATGAATGCTATAAAATAAATTTTGAGTACTGGATGGGAAGGGTTTGCAGCATTATACTCTTAGTGAAAACATACTGAAAATGTAATCATTCAGGATTGGGATACATCAGGTGATGAACACCTTTCCCAAGGCCTGCAGGGTTTCTTGCTCATGCAACCAAGGTAAAGCATTAAAAAATGCATGTGGAGGCCTAAAACCCATAGAGTTTTAGAAGATAGACATACATACAATTTACTATAGAGAAAGAAGAATGGGGCAGTACTGCAGAACAGCTGATTAATTGTAATCACCTATGCACATATTTTTATCCCATGGTAAGTGGAGCTACTTAAGGTAGTTAACGTTCAGTGAAAAAGTGGAGTTATTGTGGGGTAATGGGGACACAGTAAACGGAACCCCATTTTACTTCACAGTATTTGTTTGCAGGACCATACATTCAGTGTCTGGTAAACCTTAAACTATCTTTAGTTACCCATGTAACTTCCTTTACATGGAATTTTCCACAGTCAAGACTTAGTCAAAGATTAAAATGGTGAATGTCTCTTCCTCTTGGTTGGTTCTAGAGTCTACTGAGTCTCACTTTCTCACTTCACCCACCTTGTTTTCTTTTGTTGATCATTAAAGCTCTAGGCATCTCTATGATGCTATATATTATTGCAAATTAGTAACAAATATGAATTAAAGATGCTGGGTACATAGTGAGTGTTTGTTGCATAAGCACTGCTTAGAGAGGTTAAGAAATGTCATGTTATGCCATGGCATTTCCTACTACAGCAGGACAGCTATCCTGCTCTACAGTCAAAAAATAAATAAATTTCCCACATCAAGGCATAGTCTCCTAATGTTTCTACCAAATATATTAGGAAATTACTTCTGCCATGTCATTTTTTGCTTTAATGAGACTCATTTGATATGGTGAAGAAGTGTGGGTGGGTGGGTATGTGTGTATGAAGGGAGGGGAGGCAGGGAAAGAAGACAACTCCAAGATCTTTTGCTAGGTGGTTCTAGTGGAACCATCATTCTAAGGAAAGGGAAGCATTTTTCTTGTTTCTATCGCATATGTTCCACAATCCCTCTTTATTTCTAAGCTACATGTCTTCACAAGTATTATAACTATGTGTCACTGTCTATTCCTTATTTGGCAGGAAAAGTCTTTTCATGCCTCACTAACATTCCCGTTAAGGAAATTTTCAGTAATTTGTCCTTCCAAAAGCAGCAATCCCACTAGAGAGCCATTCATCAAGCACTGGCACAGGTAAGATACCCTTCACTTCAAGTTAACTGCAGCTGGATACACTTGGCATTCAAACATGCAAATTCAAGTCCATCAGTGCACATCTCTTCTCAACTACCATGCAGTTTCTCATTAGCAATGCCAGACATTTCAATAGGTCTGCATTACAGACATCCATCTTTCATCTGAAATCAAAGATACAAAATATTTTTCCATTCAGTCATCATCAACTGTGTTTAGCCTTCTTTCAAAGAAAAGACCTAAAATCAAATTTGGAAGACAGTTTGGAATACATGAAAATACCACATAGTAATCTTCCTTATATACAAATACTCCTCATAATACCAAATTAACTACAGTAAAACTTAGTTTTGTGACTCAGATGTCTGAGATTAGATCTTCTTTCATCTTTCATCATCGGTCAACTTTTCAAGTCTATTAACACTTTAGTGCTTACAAATATGCAAGTTGGAGGATTCTGAATACAAGACCCTTGAGTTGTGGGATTTAGATAGATCCAAATCATTATTCTCTCCCCACCCCTTTACCCCTCCACCCCAGCAAACTCCAGCGGAGGCCTAACCTCCCATATTTTGTGCATATCACTACCAACAATGCAGGGCAAAAGTCTTTGCTTTTTTTGCAGAAGCATCGCATTGCTGAATTAGGCTGTTCGTGATCCAGAGAATCCCAAGTTGTGGTATTACTGCTTAGCCCATTATCCCCCATTCTGTATGCATGCATTTGGTTTGTCTTCCCTAAACTGAGGTTTTAAGTGGTTTATAAGCCTAATATCAATGGCTTGTTAAAGAGTAAGTTTCAGCCTTTATGGCTAGGGATCTACTTAAATTGTGCTGAGACGAAACGTTTCACAGCCTGCTCATGGTACAAACAGCCATTTCCACAGGCATTTTGTGGCAGCCCTGCCCCCCAGTGCTGATTGGTGGAAAGGCTGCAGGAAGAAAAGGGATGAGGGAGCAGTTGCCATCTTGATTGCTGGCTGCACTTTGTGTGACCTGCCCCTCCCCCCCAGCACTGATTGGTAGAGAGACCCCAGAGGGGAAAGGGATAAGGAAATGGGCACCACCTTGATTGCTGGTTGCCCTTTGTACAGCCCCATCCTTTGGCACTGATTGGTGGAGAGGCCCTGGGGAGAGGACGAATGAGAGGGCCGTTGCCATCTTGTCTGCTGCCTTTCGTGCCACCCCATAATCCAGCGCTTTCCCCTCCCACAAGTGAGGACTGCTGGCTCCCACAGGGGAGCCAGCTTTATTTTTTTAATTGTTTTCTTCTTGATTTCACAGATTTTGCAGATTTCACAGCTTCTGCAAAATCTGCAAAACCATGAACTAAGTAGGTCCCTATTTATGGCTTATCCTATCCACAGACAAACCTACCTCCCAGCATTGTATTTAAGGCTTTTTTATTGAATTAATACTTAAGTACTTTAAGATTCACCCTCCAAAACAGATCTGTAAATATTTCCTCTGAATTATTATGCAGCTCCCACTCTATGTTCTTTGCATGACGTACAATGCACCAGACTGGTATGTGGTTCAGTGTGTGTTTCCCAAATTGTCAGATAGCCAAAGCTCAACCCACATGCAAAGGAGATGGGAGAGGCTGTTGGCTCCTAGTGGCTGCTGTTACCAGCATGCAATTACCAATGGTATGAGTAGTCTAAGAGGAACAAAGTGGGGGCTGTAAGAAGTCTGGGTGACAAACTATTTCTAAGTGCCTTATTGTTTTGTTATTTGCAGCAAAAGATCAACTCTATCATTGTTCAACAATTATATTATTTTTGTGCGTGTGTGTGTGTGTGTGTGTCTGTATTTCACAGCTGTTAGGGGTTGGAAGGGACCTTACAGATCACTGGGTCCAGCCCCTTTGTACTTGGGCAGGAAACACTGCTGGGATCAGATGACCCAAGCAAGATGCTTTTTGAAAACTGCCAGGGGTGGGAGGGTGTTACAAAAAATCCCTGAACGCTGGAAATAATCTTATTATTGTTATGATTTATAAATCTTCAGCTCTGAATGCAGTAGAATAGTTTCTATTTCTTAATTGGCTGCATTAGGTTATTAGTTCACATTATGAATCAAATGATGAGGGCCATCGAGTTTAAAAGTCACCACAGCCTTTACAGGTTGGTGAGATGAGCCTGTAAGCCCAGGACAGCGTTCTCTAAACCTGGCTTTCAGTCTATTTCAGTAAAACTGATGCCACTGACTCAAGGCAAAAGGTCTGGGTTGTTGTGATGACAAGAAAAAAGTTCATTAATACAGCTGCCTGCTTATCATCCCTTAAGGTTTCCACCAGCATTTCTTTTTTTGTTTTGTTTTTTTTGAGCAAAGAAACTAACAGTGGGCCACACAGCCATACAGATTTTTGGAACAATCATAGATTTTTAAACCACCATTCTGATATATTCCCTTTGCTGAGGGAATGCTGAGAGATCACACAGGCAATTCAAATCTCCAATGAAAAAGCATTCAGCTATCAATATTGTTCTGTACCAGTCTGAAACTGTCTCATCCATAAAAAAAAAATAAAAATACATTTTTAAGACAGTTAACTATCATAGGGCAGGGAATTTTATATTTTTTCAATTTGTTCCTGGGCCAGTGAAACCCGAGGTGAGCATTACTTTTAAAGAAAGAGACATACAAAGGATCCTGACTAATTCAGTCAGACACTCTTGCTGGTAGAAGCAGCTGCAGAAGAATTCATAAAAGAACCTTTGGACACTCAGTTTCAACTGGACTTTGTCTTCTGTTCAGTGCTGGTTTCTCCAATCACCTCTCCTTTGCTCCAGAGCTCCTCCTCTTACCCACTGTTTCTCACCTGCTTTGTTTGGCTCACCCATCATCCCTTCAATGTCCTCTCTCCCTTCACTTTTTCTATTTAGCTTAATGCATTTCTAAGTAGACCCATGTAAAGGAAAAGATGACTGTACAAATAATATGAAGTATGCTGTCATCACATCATTCATCTATGGGTGCGTTTACATGAGACTCCTTATTGTGTGTTAGACTAATGTAATGCACAGTAAAACATCCCTGTCTACATGTGGGCAGGACTTATGGCACAGTAAATTAAGCTAATGCATAGTTTGCTAGTACCAGGAAATACAGGTACTAGATTACTTGTGCATTGACTGGGAGCAATATGCCCCCTGGTCAATCTAGGCAGCAGAAGCCACACGAGGTGGGGCGGGGGGGAGCTGTTCACAATTCCTATGCTGGACTTGGAATTGTGCCTTGGCTTGGTGGCTCCAGGTTCGGACAATGCCCCATGGCCAAGCAGCAGCAGCACCCTGTGCTCTCCCCTTGCTTTGCTTGTTGAGGTGACAGGGGAGCTCTCTGCCCCTAGCTTCAGAGCTGTTCAGCTCCCTTCTCCTCCCAGGTATGGGCAAGAAGTGGGAGCTGACTGGGGTGTGTGCTGCACCAGCAATGGCAAGGCTGAAGAGGAGCAGATGCATAGTTGGTAACATCCCTCATTATCCCATTCTTATACAAGCCTTCATGTTTGTAATGAGTTCACGTTTTCATACCTAATCATCAGTAGAGACAGAAACAATGATCTATTGCACTTGAGCTAAAGGAGAATCACTATTAGTTATCATTATACAAGGTCATATAGCTTATAGCTTTTAAACGCTGCAGCTATAACAAGATATTCTGCTTCAATAGTGTTTTACATATACTTTGATTCCCTTAACAAAGTGCAGACCAGTAACGAATAGCACCTTGTACACACAGTTATACCACTACTGAAATTCGGGAAAAACTTGAATGAACACAGCAACCCCACAAGGTGATTGAGCACAGAAACAAGACAATATTTGAGAACAATGGAGTTCTTTAGATAGATTATTAGCCAAGTTGGAATTTGGTCTTAACACCCAAAACACTTGCTAAGGATTTCACGTTATCTCAAGGCCTTGGTGCTTTAAATTTCCCCCAGACGATACACAATGTTTACTAATTATTTCAAAAAAGAGAAAGATTAGTCACTTAGTATAATTTATCAGTTTGAGACAAAAGTGAATCAGTCCTGTATAATTTCATGCATCTCCTATAGCATTTCATATGCTAAAATGGAAAGGCTACATCAAATTTAAATGCGTTTCTTACAGTTAAAAAAAAATACCTGGAAATCCATAGCCATATGTTGTAACAAAGTGTCCAGGCACATCAATCACCATACGGCTTTATTTATGCACCACATTAATGGGCAAATTCACTGTAACCACGCAGCAGATTAGCAACATATGCTACCCAACTGCTGCCACCTTGATGCCATTACAGAAAGCAGCATGCGTACACACATACAAGCTGTGTCTGATGTACTGATTAGTGTGTGCATCAAGTGATCATCTGATTAAAGCCATAGGATATTCTAAAATAAGAGTTCATATACCTCCTAAAAGGAAATATTAAATTTTTACTTTAAAAATGTTCTTTTCTTAAACAGAAAGGAGAATGAGAGGAAAGGGATGTCTCTTATGGGTCTTAATAACTGAACCCAATTATGCTTTGAGAAACTCAGCATATGTATTGGTCTTTAAAAATGGTCCCATATGTAAATCAAAGCATGGTATTTAAGGGTTTTTTGTAGCTCTCTCAGTCATCACAAGTAACCTTTTATTTTCAAATTATTATTACGTCTGCAGAGCTAAAAACAATTCAGGCACTGCTTGCAAATCTTTGAATAAAAAAAACTTACTAAAAGTAAAATGCTGCCTCCCCAGTGTGAGTCAGTGGACCTCATGACCACTGAGGCTCAACCTCACAGCCAGTCAGAGGGGGAGCACTCACCAGCACAAAGGGGAGCAGCCAAAATGTTGTTCATCTTCCCCCCCACCCCTCACCACTGATTGGCTGAGAGGGCTGCCTATCACATGGCCCCACCCTTCCCCACTAATCAGTGCTTATGGGTGGGGCCACATGTTGGACAGCCCTCTTGGACAATCAGCAGTAAGTGCTGGGTCCACTAGTGCTCCTCAGCCAATCAGAGGCATTGGGGGGCACTGTGATAAGCCTACAAAAATGGTGGCTGTCCCTGTGATAGACCCACCAAATTAGCTTCCTGCCTCCTCAATTTCAGTGGATCCTTAGGTATTGTACAAAGGTTACTCCATGCTGGGCATCTTTGTAGCTACCCATATTCAAAGTGCCTTTAGGTTGTTTAGGTTAATCCAACTCCAGCCTATAAGAAGGTACTGTTTTTGTGGAACAAGAGTGTCTACCCAGCAACTTAATACAGACTATCATATTTTCTTGCATAAAATGTGCATACCTTTTTCAGAAAAACAGCTGCTGGAAATTGAAGGCTAGAATATGGTAATAACAGTTTCTGCTACTTACTGGGCAAAAGCAAAACTAAAATTTGTATACAATCCAGAAGGCAGAACAATGAGCAGGCTCAGGTCCCTGGGTCCTGCTACTCAGTTACCTACTACAGTAAAAGTTTGGGGGTTTTTTTCCATTCTTTTTCTGGGCTGCACTGCAGGCAAATAAATATGGTAACTGTTATTCATTAAAATCACATCTAACCTATTTTACATTAAATTCCCCAGTCATGCATAGATGAGCCATATCTGCTTACTTGAAAAGGGCACTGAGAGGGAGGCTGTGATATTATGGCTTTTGAGCTAGGATATCTAAATTGCAATTCAAAACCTATTCACACAGGCCATGGCACCCAGGGCAATTGCAAACGTTCATTATCATCATGATTTAATAATTAAATTATTAATGATGAAATTATTTAAAGTGAAATTACTATTGAATTGTTAATATTAATATTCCTAATAATAAATCAGCATAGTTTCATTCTAATCACATATTAGCTTTGATGTGAAGGAAGCCAAATCCTGTTGTATTTAAAGGAAGGTAAAAAGTAGCAGTACTATATATGACATACTAGACATTAGAAATGACCTCTTGAAACTTGTCCTGTCTTTTCCTCTAGCTACCATAAGGCTTTAAAATAAATACATGAAAAAGTTGTTTTATACCCATATATATTGTGTCTGATCATGCTCATTGGAGACTATGGAAAGCCTTCATTAAAAGCTGGGTCAAATCAATTTTGAGCTTCCATACCATGTACTTCCATATCGTAAGTCCTGTATATTCAGGACATTTCTTTCAAAGTCAACCTAGTTTTCAAATTGAACAATGATTTTTCATGTGCGATCACCTGAATTTTTAGAATCTAAAAATCTATCTTCATCTTCCTCATACAATCTCTTAGCCAGGAAATAGTCAGCTCTTGGGTTTAACTAATAATTTTGTTAGTACACAAAACGAAAAACCAAGTTCACTGTCACATAGCTATTTTCTATGCACAATGAGCAGGAGTAAACATAGTAGAGATGACTTCAAAATGCACAGGAAACATTCAGTTAGCATAGCTTCCTTTTAGACCATAGCCACATTTTATAGCCCTGTAAAGGAGCAACTTGTCTCTGTGTTTAAAAAACACTCATTTTCAATAACAATTGAAAGCCACAGGTCTGAATAAGTAGGTGGTAACCTTAAATGATATCTATTACGACTAACTCGCATTGATGAATCATTGCCAAACAACAGACAAGTATATGAAAGCTACTAGTTATCCTATTATCTTGCAGACATATGTTTGTAAAGAGAATCCAGGGAGAATTAATCATTCTGGAATTTAAAGACTTCCACAATCTTTCCTTAGATGGTAATTTTGGGAGGGGAGTCACATTCATGGCCCATGACAGGCTGATAGAAGATGTTGAGAGAGAGGCCCAACATTTGTTAGGCTTCTCCAAAAAGATTCAGTATGGTCTAGAGACTTTTCTCAGTGTGTGCAAGGATACTTAAGGTCTAGGATGGTTGTTTTGAGTACTTTGGTCTTCAATCAAAAATGACGCAGATTGAAGAGCCCTCCATCCATTTGGTATTCAATGTCAATTTTAGAAGGTAGGTGGTCCTTAATGAGAATGAGGATAACTGTCAAAAAATGGAGAAAAGAGTTGAGACTATGAGGCAACCTTGTTTAACTCCAGTTTGGATGACAAATGGATCTGTCTCCCATCCACTACACAGAGTAGTCACAGTCATCTGGTCATGGAGAAGCTGAGCATTGGGGGTTCTATAGTTGACTTTCTGCTTCCAGTGCAGGAGACCTCAGTTCCCCATCCGATGAAGCTTCTAGATCAATAAGTTTCAAGTTTATTACGAAAAAGGTACTTAAAAATGTGTGGATTAGTGGTGGAGGACACAAATATATATTTTCATCTTGTATTGATTACATGATAGAGATACTACTGTAAAGAACTGTAAATATTGGTCAGTCTCCGGTTATAAATGCTTATAAATAGTAAGCATTATTTATTGGTTGATGCAAGATACCAATATTTATGTTAGAGTCATGGGGCTCATCCATATATTCAAGCATGTGTGCTTGCAGCAGCTCAAATAAAAGTGGTGAAAATTTGAGCCGGGGCTTTCTGCCCCAGCACACGTGCTCGGACATGCACTTTGTTGTGGAGCAAATTGTGCCACTTGGGGCAGAATAACCTTGCCTGGCTCCTCCCAGATCTGCAGCAAAGGGGAACTAGAGCCTGGGGCCAGCACCTGTGCTGTCCCCAGCAGCATAAAAAGCTGTCCTGTCCTGACCCCATCACTACAGAAAGCTGCCCTGGCAAGTAGCTCAGGGCTACTCACTCTCAGGACCTTCTGGGGCCCAGCTAATTGGTACCTAGAGACACTACCCCTTGTGCCAGCTGAACTGCTGAATCAGCCTGGAGAGTTTCTTGTACCCCCTACCATGGCAGCAGTCTGGCAGTGGGGGCTGCTGCCTGGCTGTGACCTGCTGTGCACCTGGCAGACTCGGATGAGGCATCTACCACTCTGGGCCAGCTGCCAGTGGGCTGTGGCTGCAGAGTTGGCCTTTGTGCGGCACTACTGCAATGTATGCCCCCTGCCCAGCCATCTAGGCAGCTATCGCCCGGAAGATGTTCCAGGTGTGGTGGCCTGCTTTGAATTGTCAAAGCAATTACCTCCTGGCCAACTGGAGGCCAGGAGGACATGGCCTCCTGAGTCAGCTGAGTCCAAGGTGCCAACTCTGAGCAGACAGGATCCTGCCACTGACCTCCCTAGTAGGAATTCTAATGTTCCCTATTGGAAAACTGAAAAATCCTTAATAAAAAAAATCCCCAAGTCACTCTGTAAAATACCCCGAAATCCATGTTCCTCCACAAATAAAACAGAAGACCAGTATAAAGAGAGAGACAGAGACAGCAATCAGTTGGGCAATGTTTTATTGATGTATCTACACTGTTAAAGCAATTTGGAAGACTACCAGTGTCTCTATCATAATAATAAAGTGAACTCTAAATGCATGTTTCATGACTTCTTTAATATACGAATATATATTTTGCTTCCCCCCACAGGGGCTACAGCTCCCACTTAGGGGTCACACCTTCCCTGTACAAGGGCTACCCTCCCCTGAAGTGCCCACATGCCCTGCCCCATCCCTGGTTGCTCCCCCAGCTCCCTGGATTGCTGCCCCACCTGGACCCATCCCCCACCAGCTCCTGCAGCCCCCCCCATGGCTGCCCCACCTACCTTGGCTCTGGCTCTTTACCAAAAAAAACC
>NW_017728947.1:38054108-38069767 GCF_001723895.1 Crocodylus porosus
CATCTAAAAAAAATTAAAAGTCCCAGGAGTGGGGGCTGTGGGGGCTCCAGAGCCTCCTGGCAGAGCCCCTCTCCATGCAGCACAGGGCAGCAGGGGGAAGCAGGGCCTGAGCTGGGGCCACTAGGGCTGTCATCCAGCCCTGCACTGTGCAGATGGGGCCCCAGTGGCCTCGATGGCACCTAGAACTGCTGGTAAGTGCCGCGGGGGGGTTGTTTTTGTTTTTTTCCCCAATGCTGGGGTGGGGAGGGACAGGGATTTGCAGGGCTCAGGGGGCTGGAGAGGGGGCTGGGAAAGAGATTGGGGGGCTGGTGAGGGACGGGCCAGGCCGGGCAGGGAAGGAATCAGGGGGGCTAAGGGGGCGGGCAGAAGATGGGGCTAGGTGGAAAAAGGATTGGGGGACTGGGGGAGTGGGCAGGGTTGGTGGAGGTTCTCCCCATGGTCCCCTCCCACCTCCTCCAGCCCCCTGACTCCTTACTTACTGGCAGTGGAGCCTGGGTCCAGCACCAGGGTGAGGGCTAACCATAGAGACGCTCTGGCAGCACAGTAGCATTATGTCACAGTTTTTGCCATGCGATGTTACTGTGCAGTATTATCAGGCTACTAAGCAGTCAGAATCTCATATAGACATGCCTAAACAGTTGTAGGAGGTGGTGAGTGTAATTGCCACGGGTAGCAGATACACAATTATAAGAATAAAAGCAGCTGATTACTGGGAGATCAAGGCCTGTCAAAAGGAAGGAGGGTTATTCTCATCTTTCATGTTTGGAAAGAATTCAGGAGTTAGGTAGATTATACTTTGCCAGAAAATTAGTGTCTTGCCAGAGAGAGAGAGTGTGTGTGTGTGCGCGCGCCCATTTTGATCCAAGGAATTTTGTGTGTTAGACAAATGTGCAGACTATAATCGGTAAAATAAACAGCAACTACACACCAGAATGAATTGTCACAGAAAAAAAAAAATATAAAAAGGACAGAGAGATGCATACACTATTTAACTATTAAATAAGTGTGTGTTTACACACACACACACTCTTAGTAGATTCTGAATAGTAGGATCCTAATAGTGTATGCATCTCTCTGTCCTTTATATTTTTTTTTTCTGTGACAATTCATTCTGGTGTGTAGTTGCTGTTTATTTTACCCACATAGTTGTCATGAGAGTATTTGTTGACCTGGATCAACTGTATCATATTTTGGGAGAGGCATGTGTAGGAACCATGGATTCTGATGGTTTAGTTATGGGATATATTGTTTGTACTAGCACTGGAGTTCCATTGACAGGGTAGGCATTTCTTGCTAAGGCAAGGCTATCCTAATTGATAACTGTTGGACAGTGGAAAGTTTGCTTCTGATGATGCCTTGCTCAAGGCTAGTGGGTTGTTGGAAGCCAGGAGCAGAGGGGTTGGGAATATTTCTCTCAAGTTCTGATCTGTGTTGAGCAGTGGCCAGTGGTAGTTGTTGGTGCTACTTCTGACTGATTCCAGTGTCAGGCGGTAGGTGATCACTATGGATGTGTAGTTGCAGGGGGTGTTTCTTTTTGTATTGTAGCAGGTTACTTATGGGTGTTTGGGTAGCTCTTTCAAATGCATAGTCTGTTTCTCTACTGAAGTGTCTTTGTATAAAGGCAGATTTTAAGCTGGCTAGGTGAGCATCATGAGTGTTCTCATGTGCAGTTATATCTGAGGATTTGCCTATAGATAACTGCTTTTTGTATGTGTGTTTAGGATGATACCTGTGGACACAGGTATGGTGGTCCATAGGTTTTCTGTATATAGTGGATTGTAGGCTGCCAGCCTAGATATGGATTGTGGTATGTGAAGGAGTACTGCAGAGAGAGTTTGATCAAGGGGTGACAGTTCTTAAATTTGTGGTGGAAGTCAGAAAATGAGTGCAGGTGTTCAGTCCAGATACAGAAAATATCCTTTATATAATATAGGTACACTGCAGATTTAATGATACAGTGTTCAAGAAGCTTTTCCTTCAGGTTGCTCATGAAGAGTTTGGCATATTAAGGGGCCATTTTAATGCCCATAGCTGTGCCCAGTTTGGAGGAACTGATGATTGTTGAAAGTGAAGTTGTGGGTAAGGATGAAGTGAATGATTTATGCAGCATGTTGTTGCACTAATTTTTATTATACTGTTCTGGTCAGACCAATGAAAAGCGTCTTGCATTTGAAAGCTTGTCTAGCTCTATCCTAACTATACAGTTGGTCCAATAAAAGATATCTCCTTAAGAAACATTTGCCTCTTGCATAATTACTGGACCATCAGAGCTATATCACTCTTACACTACCCAGACCAAAGGGCAAAATTTAGTTTTTAGGGCGAATCATTGCGAGTAGAATCCCTGATATAACTCAGGCCATTAAAACAATACTACAGCACAAATATAGTTTTAACATTATGATAATTAGCTTCCAACCTTATTATTTTAAAGGTTGATTCTAAAAGGAAAATAGTGACTACATCAATAAGTGAAGAATCCTTGTAGAAGATGTGATGAGTTCTGTAATGTTCTGAGAGTCAGACTCCAAATTTCTTATAAACATTAGTTCTTTCAAATTCCAATCATGGGTACAGCATTATGCTTTACCCACCCGTGAGCAGTAACAGTACTTGTGACATTGTTTCTATCCCATTAGAGTTTACGTACTTGAAACAGGAGACAGCCACAGCATACAGCTATGAAAGGCACTGTATAGTGGTTAATTTGGGCCGTTGCTAACAAGCAATGAGAGAAGTTACATACTCCATCTTCAGCCTGATTTCCATCTTTCCTTTGTGGATAAAAGGAGTTACATTCATGCGTGTGTGTGGTGGGGGGGTACTTTTTTTAAAGTGTCACAAATCAAGGCAGAAAGTCTATCCACAGACCACACAATCTTTGCTAGAGCCTTCTAGACAAAAATCAAGAGATGTTATCAATCAGTGCAATATTTCAAGGCCTACAGAGTAGAGCAGTCTGGTCAGGCAATCAACATGCAGGTAACATGCAAGATTAAAGAAATGTATCATAAACTCTTTACTAAGAATTCTGTTTATGCCACTTTACCTTAAGCCATCTACCATGGGAGATTGGTAAGGAGATTCAAGGCCTAAGCTTTGCTGGAATTGTTACTTCAGGTTCTTACTGAACTATAGTTGCTATTTTCAATGGCCTTCTTTTCCCCTTTCTTCTTTCAGGGAAATTGCAAGAAAGACTCTCTCTCCCCTCCAGGATCCTATTTTACCAATCCCTTCTTTCTTCTTGCTTCCTTCCTCATACCAAGTAATTAATGTTGTTCCATATACTTTGTCCCTTAGAACCAAGTTATTTAAAAAAACCCAACAAGGGTTTGAGAGAGACTTTTTTGTTCTCTCAAAGTGTCTATTTGATAAATACTTTTCCTTCCTGGAAAATTTCTCTTGAAAACATTTTTGCCCATAATCCTAACCGACCCCTAGATTTCACACTGAATCATACTACTCTTGTTTTTATCTTTCTTTCCAAGACATTTATTCCTAAAACAGCACCCATTGTGTTTGAAACTAATCAGTAGAACTTTCTGTAAGCTACAGCTGCAACTCACCTAAACCTTTTATTATATGTACATAAGAATTGCCATTTATTGGGTCAAACCATATGCCCATCTTGCCCAGTATGCTGTGTCACACAATGGCAGAGAGTGAATGCTGAAAGGGAGGGTGAATAGGGAATGGCCAGAATTTTCCCCTGGTCCCTCTCCCATTTGCCACCTCCAGCACTTAAGTTTTATGAAGTTTTGATTCAGAAGCTGTACCCCTAACCCTCGTGTTCAATAGCTATTGATGTACCCTTCTCCCAAGAATTTCTCCAATCCCTTTTTTAATTTGGTTAAGCTGCCAGCTTCCACAACATCCTGTGGCAACTGCTGGGGCACCCCTCTGTTTACTTCTTTCCAACTCAAAAAATAGTGTATACTAATTTATACTCACTCTTTGTTTTCTATCCTTAAGCTAATTACTACTCCATGGGTGGACCTCCCTTGTAATGAAGTTAGGTAGTCATGTGATTAAGCAGCAGTCATGGAATTACAGGGAAGGTCCACTCATAGATTACTGCTCTTTCCCTAGACTGTAATGGAAATAGTGTATAAATTGTACTTGAGGTGTAGTTTTGGTTTGTATTGGCCAAATGATTTTATCTGAAAACTTAAACTAGTACAGTGATGAATGTTAATGGTACTCTTAGTATGTAAAGATTACATTGATATTGATGCATGGTAAAAACACGTAGGATAACAAGGAAGCCACATTTCTATATTTCTAGTTTAATTCTGAGAAAATCCAATTCCTTCATCCCTCTTTGCTTCTGATATAAATCCCCATCTTAACAAGTGTATCAGGACCTAAGTAAATTTTGAGACATTTTACCAGTAGCATACTAACTCAGGGCTGTCCACTTTGCAGCCTGCGGGTCCCATGCAGCACATGAGGGATTAATGCAATGCTCCTACCTAGCTGCTATTCTCCCTCCAGCTCCCCCCCAGTAGCTGCCACTCCTTACTCCAGCTCCTGCTGCAGCCAGGGGTTCTAGGCTCCCCATCCTTCCCTCAGCTTTCACCCCCTGCTCCCACCCCAGGGAAAAGGGAGGCATAGCCTACAGCTCCTGGGAAGCCCATCATGTGGTGCAGTAAGGGAGCCGAGCGGGGGCCATTCATAAATGCGATGCAGGTGGGGCATGGTCCTTGCACACAGCAGTATGACCTCCCACATGGTGTGAAGGCACTTGCATGGTGGGGTGGAGAGATTTCTGCATGCATGGCTTGGCCTGGGGGCCTGTGGCTTGTACTAGTATGGCTCCTGGGGAATGCAGCAGCCTATATGGTATGTGGTCCCCAACTACTTAGAAGCTGGACAGACCTATGCTAACTAATCCCTAGGGATAAAATGCTGACATCCTTCACCCTACAGACACGTATGACCTGAAGAACAAGCTGATTTGGCTTGTTCAAGCACACTATGTTCCTTGTAGTAGATTTTACCACAAGGAATTTGTATTTTAACATGCTACTGATAATGTACAAATCTGTAACATGCTGCTGAGTGTGGGCACATTAAGTTATATTATTAGATATGCTATCTAGCTGGGATATATCTGTTTAGAGGAGAAGAGAGCACTTGCATTTTTAATTTAATTATATTCAGGATTGAGAACATTTATCCTGATTGTTGTTTTAATCTTGTACAATGTCCAGAGCTCAAACATTAGATTAAATTTAAATAAATGAAAATACCATGCTTCTACACCCAGTCCAGTCATCAAGTTACATCATGTTATGTACACCTAATTTATTTTGTTAGTTCTGTAGTAGTTTAGCACACAATCTCTTTCAGAGGCAGAACAACTATTTCAAGACACTTTTAAGTTACAAATATGTAATAATTACAACTGAAATAATTTTTGTGGGGAAGTGAAATGGTCTCTAACAGGAGGAGTATTCATACTAACAACTTTTCTTTATAGTTTTTATTCACCTTCCTTACGGCTATAAAAGAAAAATATCAGTAATGTTGCTATGTATATAAGATGTATAAAGGATTCCAAATAACCTATTCTCTTTTGTAATGTATAGGTCATATCCTCCTTTTCCCCACTTAAAAGTCATTAGTGGAGTGAATAGTACCTAGGCAAGTACAGAGGACAATTTAGTTTTTCAACGTGTCCAAAAATATCTAATCAGATTTGATTTCTTAACATCCTTAGGGCTAAGCAAGAATTACTGTTTGGTACTGAGACAAGCATGCATAACTTAGGAACATACTGATATGATATAGGAATGAAGATTGTTATTTAGGACTCCAGGGGTTTATTTTTCTATCTTTTGCTTGTTCTTATATTATGGTGACCTCTGTCACCATACTACTTGAATTCATCACAATCCACACTTTAGGGCTGTTGGTTGTAGCTGTGTTAGTCTAAGAACACAGGCAGACAAGGTTCATTGGGTACCTGTGATATCTTTTATTAGACCAACTAAATAGTTGGAAAAATGTTTTTTTTACAAGCTTTCTGGCACAAACACCCTTCTTCAAGCATAGAGAGAGTCTGCTGGGGTTGTGTGTGCTCTCCTGGGTAGAATAGAAGCCACATGCAAAATGCAGGTCTGTGAAAATGCAAATGAGTGGCAGTGAGGATCAGAGGAAATGGGAGGCAATAGGTGCGAGACAGGTAGTTGGGGGAGAGATGGGAAATATTGACCTGTTTTTAAAATATATCATATCTACCCAAAGAACCTTGTCACAATCCCCACAACATTGCTGTGAATTAGTATAGTCTGTTAGTCCAGTTTAACGGATGCAGAATTGAAGAAGAGAATATCTTGATTTGCAATGCATGGAGAATTTTGAGTAACTCAGAATACAATTTATGATAGCCAGCAGACTGAACAGGAATATGACTAGGAAAATCCAACAGAAAATGCTGGAGAGAGGAATGTGTCTGAAATTCCACTCCTTTGGGGCTTTTGGTCCCTCTTAGGACCCAACTCTGGCTTGCAGGAAGCCACTTGTGTTAGATCAGTTCAAGAATGTTGAGCACCTGGGGCAGGGGGCCTTGGGTAGGCCAACCACTGTAGATTGCAGGGGAGGGATATGGGTTAAGGGAAGGGAAGTCTTATACACAATTGCAGGGGTGGTTGACAATGTTCAGGTGCTTTGTGAATAGCCTAGAAAACTTTAGTTATAAATGCTTAGCATTTATCCATCTTTTTCAAAATTCTTGCCAATCCTCTTAGGCACTTAACATCTGTAGCTATTCAAATTCTACTTTAGGCACATAGAGCCAACCCTAAATGAAATCTCATATTTCTCCACTTAGACACCTGCATTTTAGGCACTGCACCTTTCCTAACAAGCTAATCTAAATGGACAGGCTAAGCACTTAAGCTTCCTATACAGTGATTGGAGACTGGATTGCTCAGTTTAGTCATCCTTAGGGAAATGCTTATAGGTAGCTAATTGGAAATGGATGTGTCTGAATTCCTGATCCTCCTCAGAGTAGGTGTGTGACTCAAGGCTGGAAGGGAAACACTTATGTTTCTTCTGGGATCCAGGTCTCTCAGGGGAGACCAGAAGGCCTTGCTAAACATAAGCTTGGTTCAAAGCAAAGTACAGACTTTAGACCCAGGAGAAATATAGTTATGAGGCTCACCTTTTACCCAGAAGCCTAGCACTCACTCAGGAAATCAGAGACATAGTTTTTTACTCTGAGGGGATTCAATTACCTCTCCCACTTCTGAGGAGCATTTCCTAATTATGAGTTTCATGTTCCCTACCTGCCTGCCAGGCCAGAAGGAAAGTAAGCAAAACAAAGATTCAGATGGCACTCCCTTGGGAAATGGGAGTCCCAGATCCTGCTGCTAAGGTCACTGCTGTTTGACAACTATATGACTGTTTAATGTAAAAACATATAAACAGTTCAAGGAGAAAGAAAGACAAAGTATGATTCTTGGGCCCAAAGAAGAGTGCAATCCCTTGCCAGGAGTGTGTTGGTCTCTGGTCCCCACTGCCAAGACAGTTTATATATTTAAAAATATAAATAAATACATGAACCACAAATACACACACAAATGAAGTAATTATGCAGAAGAATTACTTTCCCCTTCTAGGAAAGTATCATAAACATCAGTGCACTCTTTATTTTCTCTCCTTCTAATCCCATGAATCTTGTGTTATTGCCTCATCTTCACCAAGAAGGGGGTAGCTTCCTGGTGTGGGCACTCCTCTGGGAAGTGGGAGGTGTGGGACTGACTCTCTTCAGGGTAAGAAGCTCTACGACTACTTGGGTGAGGGCTCTTACCACCAAACCATTACCCAAAAGGTGAGCAGCAGCACCTCATTCTCCAGCTGCATTTTGTATTTGACTGCTCTCAGCATCAATCAATCACCAGATGGGCTCTGACCTAACCTACAGAATTAAGTACTTCAGCAGAATTTGTGTGGCTTCCAGCAGTGATCTGGATCACAAGTGAGTTTAGGTGGGAGTAAGAAAATTAGGTAGTTGGTCTCAGCCACACAGCTGTCAAACTGCTCCACTCACCCAAAATGGAGTTGATTAATGAATCCAGGGGGTAAGCAAAGTTGTGGCCACAGAAGAGTCTAAATGGATTCTCCTCTGTGACTTAGAAGCAGATATTTGTCTGTTTAGGTACCTTAAGGGGCAGGTCCAGAGTGAGTGTGGCAGCATGGCCACACCCCTCTTTTGGGCCACACCACTAGCAGCAGCACCCAGGGACTTTAAGTTCCCACAGCACATAAAAAAAATGCCTGCCCCCTTCTCCATGCCCGGCTCCCATTTCCTTCTTCCGATTGTGTATTACTGTTGATGTTCCCTGCTGATCCAGGTGTGGTGGGGAGCTCCGGAGCTGCTTCTGTCACACTCCAGCCAAGCCAGTTCAGCCGGGAACAGTGGTGGTGGCAGTATGCAGGTTTGCCATTCCTGCTCAGTTCCCCCGGGTGTGCCCTACCAACCTAGGAGCAGACACAGGGAGAAGGAAACTGTCCGCTGCTATGTCCAACTGAGCCTGGCTCCCTATGAAGTCCAGCTGGAGTGGGGCAGGAACAAAGGAGTTCTGGAGCTCCCTCTACCTCCAGATCAGGTGGAGACAGTGCCAGTGGCAAATGGGGGAGAGAGGAAATAGGAGAGGTGGGGAGTAAGCTACTGAACACGGCAGAGAAGGGAGAAGGTGCTGAAAAAGTGTGGGGCACGGGTGAAAAGGAGGATTCTTGCTTCATATGAAGACTTAAAAAGAAAATCCCAACAGCTGCCTGCTCCAGTGAAAGAAGTAGAGTGGGAACGGTAGTAACTGCAGGATGGGTCATTGCTCCTACACCTCCCTTTACAAAAACTTGGATCTGCCCGTGGATGGCCACTAAGTCAAATTAGGATCTGGGCCTGAAGTGCCCTGCCCAGAATTCCAGTTACACAAAGAGTTAGCTCTTCTTAAAAAAGGAGGGTCCACAAGAAACACTTATTTCTTCCTCAATTTTCCTATTAAACAATGGTAAGTATTGGATCTTCAAAGCTCACAGGATTGACTAAGATTTTTAAAAGTGCTTTAGATCGTCACATGAAAGATAAAGAAATATAAAGTGCCAGTAATGGAAATAAATGCTATTATGTTCGAAGTGACATATTTTTTTCTTGGAGGGGGGTGGTATTCTTATTTGAGCCCCAGGTGTCTCATATTACCACAGACAGTAGCCAATAACCTCCATCAAAACTAAATACCTCCCTGCAATCAGGCCAAAGATGTCTAGTATCCATCTTTGCACATTTTGGCCTGTGTTCATAATATAACCTTCTTTTATTTTATTTTTTTAAATATTTATACTCCTGTTGTTCTAGATTAGATTAAAGAATCAATTATGTTCCTTTTAGATGTCACAGAATATAACTTTTTTATTGACAAAAGATTGCAGCATAATAGTATTCATCTTCATTTACACAGATGACAATTGTCAATTCTCTGTCAGTCTTGTTCAGTTTCCTAGGCTCTAAGAGTAAGTGTCAAAAGGAAACATTATGTCTCATTAAAAGATATTACACATGGCACTTTCTCCCTAAACTGTAATTGAAAATAATTTTCAAATAATACAAGTGATGGTCTCCTGTGGCTTCTCAAGCACCTTTATATTTATACAGAATCTTAAATAACTTAATTATGGCATTTTCACAGGCAGTCTTCCTTGAAATAGCTACATTTCTCTACTCTGACGGCTAGAGAATAGAAAACCATAGGGCCTCATCCTGAAAAACTCTGCAATAGTTGACCCCATGTATATATGGGGTTCATTCCGATAAGTTCATTGAGACTGCCTGCAAGTACAGTGGTCTGCCTTCATAAAATACATTGTTAAATCAGCTCTTAGACCGAAATAACAAATACAGGCTGCTGTTTCAAGAAATGGATACATTCAAAGGAGACTTAGTTTACAAATAATTTATCTTCAGGCTGACTGGGATTCCCATTAGATAATTAAACTATTCTACCTAGGGACAGCTATTTAGCTGGAAAATTCTGACAATTGCAACAAGGTCTCATTGAATGAGTTGAAGTCAGGGCTATAAAACTTCTCTGCAATGTGCTTGCTGCATGCCATCCATATGCTGAACATGGCCCCCCAGGATCCCCCCTACCCACTATGTGGGCAGTGCTGGCAGTACATAGCCCCTAGCTCTCCACCCTCTGCCATGCAGATGGTATAGGCCATTGTGCAGGTGTGGGATAGGCAGCTGCAGGAGTCCACAGGCTGCATGCTGTTCCCTAGCAGGCCACATACAGCCCAAAGGCTGCTAGCTGAACAGACCCAAGATAAGTCATATACAGATATTCATTTTCCCCTGGGAGAGATGCTGGTCTCCCAGTAGACACCACAAGGGTACAGATGTTCATGATGTTTCTCCCACGGAGAACAATGGCCACTGAGAGAAAAATAACCTGGGAATAATCAGTGTTAAATCATTACCAGGAGAGTTTATACTGGGACAGAAAATTTCTGAGAAGACACAGCATAATCTTCTAGCACCCATGGTGCTTCCCTTCCTTTCTTCCCATCTTCCCACTCTCGAGACAGTGACACTCAGTCCAGACAAGCAGGGAGTGGAACACAACCCCCACATAGGCTCAGCCTGTCTCCTTCCTGCACAAAGTAATTTAGGTCAACCAGTCAGGGCTGCACTGTATACTGTTGCTATAAGTCTGAAGGTACATTAAGAGAGCTTGCAGAACATGCTGAAATGTGTGCACAGGAGCCTCCTGGCTCCAGTGTCAGCGCATCAAACTCTCTACTCTTCAACGGCTCAACATTCAAATGTCTGTTGAGACATCTCCAGATAAGTTTTTCTACCAGGACAATAAACCTGGGAGAATTATCCCTGATCATCTGAACATGTGTATTCAGCATTAGTTTATAAGGTGCCTCACAGCTGTTTTGTGCATAAATTACAATGAGAAACAGGAAGAGAAATGTTTCAAACCTCAACTAATTTTCTTACTAGTTTTATCAAGCAATCAGCTAGTTTGTAGAAATCAGTCAGTCATTCTCGACTCATGCATGCACTATCCATGCATGCACCATTGGTTAACTGTATGAATACTTCACAGGCATGCATACACACATATACTGCATTAATGCATGCATCCACTCCAGCAGCAGTACAGAGAGTTGTTGGGCAGCTATGAAAACTTTAGACAGTTTAGCAGTGATGAAAGTTGTAGCAGTGTTGTTGCTCTATGTTGAGGAGGAGGACTACTGCTGTGAGAGACAGTCAACTTGGCACTGTCCTGCAAAGCTACCAAGCCAGATCAAGAAGTTGATGTGCGGGTACTGCCAACCCTGATCCCTGTAAGCAGACTGATTAATTCCTGTGGCAGATCGAACCTTCTTTCTTTTGGTCACTAAAACCTGTTCTGTGCCAGTGAGCACTGGCATTCACTCTTACGTAATCTGGCACCCTGTGCTGAGAATCCCGCATGCTAGGACCATCTGCAAAAATAAATCACTGCAGAAGGAAGCAAAGGGGAAATCAGTGCTAATGCTTCAGCACTCTTCTCCTCTCATGACCTAGTATTTCCTGTGGCTGCTTTCTCCATCAGAGACTACTATACTGCGAGATGCAGAAAAGGGCTCAGTGAGAAAGAAAACATTTCAAAGACCAAGATACATCTGGCCCTTGGAATATCCTGGCACATTGGGGAGATCCCTTTCATACCCAGTCTGGTGGTTGAGCTGCCATACCCTTCTTTAATATGTAACAGAGACTTGGTGTCTACTACAAAGGGTGTTCAGATTTCACTATTTTAAAGGGGTATAGTCGGAAGAAAGAGGAAAGCAGAGTTGTGTTTTAAAGGAACCAAAGAGCACTTAGAAAAAGAAATGTCCTTTCTCTTATTCTCTAGTAATCAGCATTGCAGGCCCCAAGTACTCAAAAATAAAAGTCTTGCACCGCGAAGTTGTTATATTATTTAAAAAACCTGAGATTTAAAAATAATAATACATATGGGGTTCTTCAGTTTTGTCTTCCAGTTTCTGGGCCTTTAAGTTGCACTCAAGTCATATTTTTACTCTTGCCTTTTTAAATCACAAGGGTCAGAGAATTATTTACTTTTAAATAAAATATAGAACTGGAAAGGCCAGCCCTAGGCCATTAAGTTCAGTCCTCTGCATCAGCAGGCAACAATTTAACCAGGTTTTCCTAAAAATCACTTCAAACCCTCACACACAACTGCAAGGCACAAGCCATAAATACAAAGAACACCTGACAACATGCCAGATGCAAGAGCAGAGGAGAGAAGGGCATTCCAATGACAGAAGTAATTGGCTTATACACATGCACACCCACACACACACACCATGTGACAAAGGAAGACATGCAATTCTTTCTTGATCACATGATGCCAGGAACTGGATAAGAGTAAAACCATATCTCACATTACTCACAATACACTTGCAAGAACTGGAAAGCCTGCTCATTCAATATGTGATTCTTTTCATCTAAAAGGAGAAAAATCATTCTCCTTTGATTCAAGCTTCTCTCCTTTCTCTCTCTCATAGATAAGTTGCCCTCCTTCCCCTCAGCTAAATTCCTAAAACAAGTTGGAAGGGCCCCCCCTACTCCTTTGTCAGTCTCACTTCCTTATCATTCCTAAACTATGCAATCTAATGTCTATACAAATCATATTTATTACATCTTTGCCTCAATCATGTGTTAGAAACTCCAGTTCCCTGAGCCATTTCCTTGTTCTTTTATCAACTCTCTCTCTTTGTCTCTCCTTCTCTTGGATATTTTATCCACTCTCTCTCTCTGTCTCTCTCTTTTTTCCTGATAGCACTCAAAAGACAAGTTCAGAGGGCAGACTGTGGTCTTGGTCTGAAATCACTATCAATGTGCTACTTCAATGATGGCTGCTGGCAACTCTTCCTGAAGCCTTCTAGTTTATATTCCAGTTATTAGACCAGATTTTTAAAAGGAATTTAGGACCTTAAAGACACAATTAGGCACTTAGTGGGATTTTCATAAGTGTCCAACTCACACTGAGGCAATGCCATCTGATTAGCTCTCTTTTTTTTGGATAGAGCACTCCTTGATCTTCCCCCTCCTCCTGCCCACAAATTTTCTTTGTCTATCTCATTTGCATTGTAATGCTTTCAAGTCACAGCCCTGAAGGTGTCATGTTTAATTTACTTAATGAATATATGATAAATTATGTCTTCATAGCCTGCCCTATTGCTTGATGATGCATTAATGTTCAGACAGACCCACATCAGCTTCAATTTGCTTTCAAGGAAAAGCTACTCCAGCCTTTCAGTTGTTGAAGAAACTCATAGTACTTTCATAAGCATGGCATCTCTAAGGCACTTAGGTATATTTCCAACTCCTGCCTAATGACCTAGTTTTCCAGTTTATTTGAATCAGCAGCTTTACAGCCACAAAGGTTACTCTCAAGTTATTATGAAATATTATGGAACATTTTGGGATTTGTGAGGGACATTTTCATCGCATTTTCACAAGTGTAACTTAACCTAAGAAACTTTGAGATAGTGCAGCATATTTAAAGCTAATATCCCTTTGCCCTCTCTGTACAATACCTTCAACATTTTTAAGACTTCTTCAAAGATGTATGCCATTTTATTCCTAGAATCACTGCAGTCTGTTACAGAGGAGACCCTCCCACCTACCCACACAGCACTCTCCCTTATGACAGTTTTCTTTTATAGAAAATACACCAAAAAGTAAAAGCAAAAAGAACTGACCATATATATGATTGTTATTTATGGATGAAAAAACTATAATACACACACAAAGTTAAGTACACCAGAGAAGCGTCTGAACTCAAGAAATACGGAGCTGGCAGACTGCCTAAGAACAAGCATGTCCATATGATGATGAGAATATTTCTTCCTGACCAAGCCAAAAATGACATGTAAAAAAACCCAAACAATGCAGTGTTTTATTGCTCTCAATCTCATTCCTTCCTGATGCCCAAAAATGCAGAAGAAAAAATAAAATGAAAAATAATGAAAGGAAAATAATGAATTAGTAAAATATTTCAGAGTCTTCTAATAATATTCTGTTCTTGAATTGATTCGCTATTTGGCCAAAAACTTCTCATTGCTAACTGATCAAAAACAAGTCAATACATCTCTAATATCTATTCAGGTTTTGCTGTCACCTATGGCTGCCCTCATATTTTGCTGCTTCCCTAGTTTCTCTGTCATTCTTTTTTATTCCTCTCCTTTCCCACTTACAATTCTATGAACGCCATTGCAACCCAGTGTCAGTGTATGTCTCCTTCTGTTAGAGTTTACAGGTATAAAGCACAGCTGTCTTGTCCAAGGAAAATACATTCAAACTAGTGTTGTCTTTAATTCAGTTCTGGTGGTGCTAAAATGATGTTTATTATATAAGTGGCAGTCTGTCCAGATTCAAATAGATACTGCCCTCACATACAAGTTCTCTCTGTCTTGGGGAAATGGATAAACTGCTGATTAGATGGCATAGGTCAGATATAATACTCTACATGGGTCAGATATTGAGGTGGCTGCAAGGCATGATTTGCCATTGGTTCTGGGGTTCCTTGGTATAGGTCCCAGTGTCCTTGGCCAGCTCATTACATTCAGGCTTTATAATAATACACCACAGAAAATAACAAGGAAAGTTCTTCCCTCCCCCCCTGCTCTAGTTTCCCTTTCACATAAAATCACTACACAGGTACACCTTCCCTTCATATCAATCTACGGAGGAAAGTGGTGGCCTTGAGGTCAGAGAGCTGGTATGGTTTCAAACACACCTTCAGAAAGAGAAAGGTAACAAAGGAAACCACAAAGGAAAGCATGCTCAGAATCACAGGGACAGGTCCCATTACAAAGCACTAGGAGTTTGAGATGCACGATAGTCAGGGACATGATGAACAAATTATTCTTATGGGTCATAACACCTTATACTTCAAGTGATGACAGGCAGACAATGCTGATCACTGAACAATTACTTCTGGTGTCAAGGGGAGGTTTCATGGGGAGCAAAGAGGGGAAAATGCCAAAAATCAAATAAGGTGGAGAAAAAAAAAAAAAATAAAATATATATTCAGATGAGTCTCAAAAATGGAGGATATGAAAGCCTAATATCAGTTATGTTTATATAGTTCCTGTCACTTTGAAGTACTATGTGTGTGTGTGCACATGTGCATGCGCGTGTGTGTGCACATGTATGTGTGTATACACATACATGCATGTGTTTCTTCACCCAAACATTGGAAAAGCATAGGTTCAGAGACAGAATGATACACTGCAACACTGGAAAAAGAACCAGTAAATAATAGTCACCTTTAATAAAGTCACAGATGGAATTCAGGTAATTAGAGTTTACTCAGAAGGATAAAAAAATTAAACCTGGAGGTCTAGGATAACACTTATACTCTTTAAATAATAGTTTCCATAGGTTGATTATTTGTAGTGAGCACAAGCATTCCATATGGTACTTTTAGTTCTATTCCAAATTAAAGCATAAAATGACAAGTCCATTCCATAATTATTTACAAAGCTTTACCATCTGCCGTAAAGCTGGCAAGTCAGTCAGCAACACAGAAGTCCCTGACTTCAGAAAAGCCGACTTTGACAAGCTCAAGAGGCTTGTCGGTCAG
>NW_017728947.1:38069778-38081126 GCF_001723895.1 Crocodylus porosus
TCTCCCGAGGTCCCTTCCAGCCCTGATGTCTATGAAATCTATGAAATAATTATTTTTTTGGCCCATGCTCAGGTATGCTCTCAGTATCTTATGCTTGGGCAGACTCCTAAGATGGGTGCTATGTGCACCTGGTACCACCCATACAGCAACTACACAGCATGACTTTTTCCCCCATCATTCATGATATGCTTCACATCAACTCCCTTGGGATTGTTCTAGAGACTGTACAGACATACCTTATGTACCTTACCTTATGTTTCATAGTGTCATAGTTTCTAGGGTGGGAAGGGACCGGAACAGATCATGAAGTCCAACCCCCTGCCCTGGGCAGGAACAAGTGCTGGGATCATAATACCACAGCCAGTTACCTATCCAACCTCCATTGAATACCCCCTTAGTAGGACTCTTCCTCCCTTGGGAGCCATGTTTCTTAAATATTTTGTCCCAATAATCACAATTATTATTCCTTATCACAATAAATTGTTATAATAACTTATTATTCCTTATTACAGCAGCCAAATGCAGTATGAACTGTAATATACACTGTAATAGTACAGAATATACCTAGCAGTTTCCTTTGAAATCACCGTGTTTACAGAGTACATTTAAGTAATATACTTTCAAGGAGTATCAGTCTACTAACAACTGCATAAGTCTACTAATGACTGCATACCTTCTGACTGTACAGTTGTCTGCTGTGTAGAAAGAATAACTGCACATCATTAAACACCACTGACCCAAAGGATATTAGAGCTGTGCAAAGCTTCGGCTCATGATACAGATTCAGAGATGATATGGATGATTTGGAGGCTGAATCTATGTATCCAAATTGAATCTCTAGAAGCTTTAGGCTTTCCAAATCAATTCGGAAAAGATTTGGAGTCAATTTGGCCATAGAATATAATGGGGAAAACAATGAAATATCTATAATTTTGTTGTTTTTTGTCTGATTTGGACAAAAATTTCAGGGGTGTAGCCTCTACTGAGAGCATGAAGCCTACTAAGTTTCAAGAAGATCAGTGCAGGGGCTTGGGGGAAACTGCACCCCAAATTCCTGAAAGCAAAACTCATGTCATGTGTATGTGTTATACCACAGCGAGGTGAAAACTGCAAGGGTAGTGGCCCCTGATGAGGCCACAAATCCTGCCAGGTTTCAAGAAAATCAGTGTAGGGGTTTGGTGGGGAACTGCACCTCAAGCTCCAGACAAGCAAAACTCATGACATGGGTGACACTATGTGTGTTAAGGCACAGCAGGGTAAAAGCTGCAGGGATGGTCGCCCCTGCTGCGGCCACAAAGCCTGCCTAGTTTCAAGGATATAAGTGCAGGGCTACAGTTTTTACAAGAATTTGGGGTACAGTTTCTCCCAAATCCCTGCACCCATCTTCTTGAAACTTGGTAGGATTCAGACTCTCAGCAGATGCTATCACCCCTGCAAGTTTCAGCCAAATCAAACAAAACACAACAAAATTACAGATATTTCACCGATTCCCTGTTATACCCTATGGCTGAATCTCCGAGGGGACTCTCAAGCTTCAGACCCTCTTTGGCCTGATCGAAGCAGAAACCTAGTCCGGAGCTCTGGATTGGATTGCTGGCATCCAATGCGGCTGGATCCAAAGCCAGATCAAATAGTTGTCTATTCGCACAGGCCTAATGGATATTTATATGCCCTTTGGAATCCTATGATTGCTTAAAGAACTTCTCTGCAAAATGAATCCAATTCTGAACCACCTCACCTTTTACATGCATGTAAAAAGAAGCCAATTGTTCACCCTGTTAAAACTAGTGAGTCTAACTATATTGATTATATACCACTACTGCACTAAGAGAACAGGGAGTTAAGTATGAATGAAAAATGTATATATATGCAAGTGCCTACTACTGGTGCAAATCAGTACAGAATGTTGTTTTGTATCATTCTACACTCAGTTTGCACTCAATTTGCTTAGTATAATTAATAGAGGCAGGAAATTATGCCCAGGATGCCCAGGTAAACTGTAGCCTAGTGTTTCTAAGGCTAGGGACAGACATTCAAAAAGCCTGAGCCTGCATTGATTCCATCTTTGCAGGTTAGTCTAATCTAGCTAGGCAAAATCAGTTTTGTAACTGGACAGACATCCTAGAAATGGAGGCACATGCCTGCAGTGGCTTAGGCTAGAAGCCAGGGCGAGCTAGAGAAGCACTCCCTTTCTTCCACTGAGCTGAGGGGCTGTATGACCAGGCCCTGGCATTATGCTCCAATTAGCCCAGCAGGGAATTGAAAACAGTTTTTATCACCCCATTAAGAAAACAATAGAGGGAGGTTACCAGCTACCTGTTGATTCAGCAGGGACCCTAGCCAACATGTGGTCTGCGAGCTAATACACAGACACCTCTCCACAAGGCAAAGGGGAGGGGGAAATTCCTGCTTAGCAGGGATTGGTGAGGGGAGGGAGAGCAGCCCTCAGTCTCTGGAGCTGGAGCCAGAGAGTGGAGGCAAGGGGTCAGCCCTGCTATGCAACAGAGAGCCCCATCCAGTCCAAAGAGCATTCTGGGATTCTAAGGAGTCTGATTTATCTTAAACCATCAAGGGATCTGGGACAGACATTGCATAAACTGGCTTGAGCCATCAGGAATGCCAGATAGCATATCCCATTTCCACCAAGGGGTGAGCTACTTCTCATTTACCACAACATGATAGCTGATGCTCTGTAAATTCAAAACTTAGCTTACATTGTGGTAACTTATTCATAGGCCTCTACCCCATGAGTAAGGTTCTTGTATGTAAAATGGGGATAGTTCCATCTGCTTTGCAAGGATAGTCTTATGCTTAAACAAACACCTAGAAAGCTGTGAAAAGAGAGATACCATGTATATGGTAAATTCTTATTGTTACTACTTTATTTTCATTGACTAGTAAGAGACTGGTATTATGAACTTCACTGAATGAATTGATATGCCTTTTGCTAGTTTCAGCTCTGTATCTTCACCTGATTGTGAACTAAAGTTTTTCACTGATTTGAAAGGATTGGCAAAGACAGTAACACATAAAAGGTGAAAAGTTCACTTTGACACCTATTTTTAGCTTTCACAGTGGAGATCATTCCCAGCATACTTTTACTACTTACTTACTACTGGGGCTGGATTTTGATCAGGTGACTGTCAGCCTATCTATCCATCTCCCCCTGGTCAACTTCACATAACTTCATCCAGCCTCTAATCCATCACTGTTGGACTCCACTTACTAGATTCTCAGTTTTTGATAGCTACTTTTTCCCACAAATATTTTTAAGACACTATTACTAAAACATCTCTACCCCAATACTTCCATGATCTACCCAATTCACCAGATGTTAAGTACACAACATATATTTTCCAACTCACACTGTGGCATCATTTATCTTTAATGCCCTACTTTTTTAGATCTACCCACAAGTAACTACCAGCAATATTCACATTAGTTGTATAGCATTATTTGGCTTCGGGATTTTTTTTTTTTTGCTCACCCTTCCACTTCCCAGTTGGATTCCCGTAATGTAACTTCACCTTTGCAAGTTAACCTCTGCACAGAACATAGGGCAATAGTAAAAAGGAAGAAAGTGTAGTTCAAAGTTAGTTGAGCAGTCTTTATAGTGGTGAAATGTACCCATACAATGCAGACAGAAACAGTTTTCAAAGGAAGTCCCCCACATATACAAGCTAAACTATGTAGAAGGATGAAAAGCTAAGGCTGGCCTTATCTGAAGTAGAATCTGTAGTTATGGAGGTACCTAGGCATGAAGGGTTCAGTACCATTCAAGCCCCTTTCACACATAACACACATTGTAAAAGCAACTGATTCAGCACCGTAGGATTTCTCCTTCAAACTAAAATGAAAAGGATGGTCATAAAACTGACATCTGAGGGTGCATATTTGCAGCCCTGATGTATAGAGGGGGCTGTTAGAGCCCCTGATAGGAGGACCTTATACCGAACATCAGAAACTTCATGTAGCATTGTGACCCATAACCACCTGACTCTAGTAGCTTAAATGACTCTAGAGGCCTGTCTGGGTCTGCAGGAGAGAGATTTTTCTTACAAGTACCTATGCATTTGCATGTCCATTCCCTCTGGATTAGGAGTTTTCTGCTGGGTGCACAGAAAATCACCCCTGGTCTTTCAGATTTGATGCTTAGACAATTAAGTTAGGTTTTGTCACTGAACTTTTTGCTAGTGAAATATTTAGCACCAGTAGATTCTGGCAGAAAAACGAATCAAATCAATCACAAATGCAGCTGATTTCAATAGCTTTGTACAATTTTGTTATACTTACTAAAGGCTGAAGCTTAGCTGATTTAATTAGCAAAATGGTGCCTGGCCTCATAATTGGCTTCCATAGGCTTCTCAACAAGCACCATCTTTTAAAACTGACAGACAACTACTATGCCAGGCAAGAAGTAAAATAGCTATTCTTCAGTCCTAAAGCCTTCAGAGAAGAGAGCCTGTTTCCTTATGTGATCAACAGACCTCCTGCTTCTCATACTGATTCCCCTTGAGTACAAGAGTAACTGGCTGAACATTGCTATCTGATGAGGCTGCTGTTGCATTGATTGCTTTCACATTTATTTCATTTTTCATGTGGCTAAACGATGGGTGCAAGTCCCTTTAAATCACCTACTGCTAACTGCTAGACTAATTCCAGATGCAGAGAATATTCTTTTAGAAAACCCTGTTGAGGCAAAACTTTTGTCAACCAAATACCACTGCCAAAAGCATAGGCTCTTCATCAGGATCATCATGTATGCATGTGTCCCATGGCAACTAGTGGTTTGAGTTAAATTACTGCTAGCTGCTTTATTTGAATGCAAAATACAGAGAGATTTCCCTAGCATTGTTCCTTGTTATAATCATTTTTAATTGCATATTTTTAAAGTATTTTTGAAAATATTGTTTACTACTTATTTTTTCCCCTGTAGATGGGCACAAGAATTTGAAGGAAAATTTGGGGGAAGTAGAGGTGGGAGAAAGAGATTAGAAGAGAAAGAAGATATTAAGAGAATAGAGAAATCAGAGTCACTAGTGCCAACACAAAAACATTTGAGTGGGCATGGGCTAAAGCATAGCTTGTGTGTACATACATAGTTAATATACACCTGGTATCCATAGCAGTTGCATTGCTTTCTCTTTGCAGAAGCCTAGCAAGTCACGTAGGTGTATTTCTATAGCACTACTAGGGTTTTTTTTGGTTTTTTTTTTTTTTTTTTTTTTTTTGGGCAGGTCCATTTAAACAGTGAGCTTAGCTGATTTAATTAGCTTCAGTGCTCTGTTTTCTTATCCCAGTGTATAGGTTTCCCACGCTTTATGTTGTACATGTGTTCCTGGAAAACAGTGCATAACTTGAATTTGCATAAAGGGAACCCACTTTACAATGTAACAAATAGGGATACTTTCTAAGTCCTTGGCTGTACTGACCCCCAGACCCATTTCTACCACTTCTACAAGACAATGTTGGTACTCACCAATAGCAGAGGGGTAGGAGATAAGTTAGCAGGATGCTTAGAAGTCATAATGAGGATGACAACTACAGAAACACGTCCCACAGACAGTGAGTGAGGAGTACAGGAGAATATGTTTTGGGTCTGTCACTCCCACAATGCATCACACAAAGCAGCTGACTGGGATTTCACCACCTGATCACATAAGGGTGAATTTACCTCAGATATAACGAATTTTTGGTATAAAAAAAGTCATCCCATAAGAGCAAATTCACACATACAGAACCTACATAAAGCAAAGCAAACCTGTAATGTGTATAATAGCAGAAGAAATTAAGGGGAAGCCTGCAGATCTGTGAGGTATATTAATTTGGACTGCAACTCCCAGAAACCCCAGGGGCTGGGGGGCAAGGGGAAAAGGAAGAAGAAACTTGAGGCCAGAGTAAGGGGAAGGGAAAGAGGGAACAGTATGTAGGTAGAACAGGAGTGGGCAAAATAGTGAATCCAGCCAGCAGCCAGACTCCATTTCCAAACATTTCTCCATTTCTCCTGCCTGCATGGCTGGGGCTGGTCTCCATGGAGACCCCAGCCACAGCTGTGCTGTGATAGCAAGGCTGGGGTTGCCTTGGAGACCAGCCCCAGCTGTGTGGGCAGGGGGCTACTCCAGGGCCAGGGCAGAGCCATGGTCTGCAGCCTGCACATTCTGGGCAGGGGTGCACAGGCAGCAGATCATGGCTTTTCTCAGGACCACAGTGTCACCACTGCAAGGAGCCAGGGCAGAGCTGCAATCTGCTGCCCCTGCCTGAAGTGTGCAGCCTGAAGATCATCGCTCTGCCCTGGCCCCAACCAAGCTGCCCCCACCACAAGATCCCAGTGGCTCCAGAGCAGCCCCCTGCCCTGCCTTGCTCTGTGCCCTGCCAGCACAGCTAGGGCCCTATCACAGTGCAGCTGCAGCTGGTGTCTCCATGGAGACCAGCTCCAGCCATGCAGGCAGGGGTTACTGGGAAGTGGAGTGCACTGCTGGCTGGATCCAGCTCGCAGGCTGGACCCAGGAAGTAGAACCTGGTCTTCCCTACACAGAGGAGAGCACAGTGGAGCTGGAGATCTCACTGGCTTGGTCAGCCAGGACTGTGGGTTGAAGGAGCTGGACTCAGACTTGGGGGAAGCTGCAGGCTGCTGTTCGAGCCCTGTAGGAACTAAAGTTTTATTTGGGGACACCACCACAGGTATCAGGAGGAAATTAAGATGCTGACTATATGTAGCCACAGTGTTATGTTTCTTTACCTTTTACCTGTTCCCTCCCTTTGGCCTGTTTGCTTGTGACCCTAACCCCTATGATTAGGGTGACTGTAAGGAAATCCAGGACACTGCCCCCACCTCTCCTCCCAAGTCAGCTGTGTTACTGCAGGCAAAGGTGAAGCGGCATGGTGCTGCTGCTCCGTATTGGCCCAGATAGGCAGGCAGCCACAGTGTCTACCTGCCTACCCACCCACCTGCCTTTCCTTATGCACTGTGCTACTCTGCCTCCATGCCAGACTGTGCCTCGTGCCCAGGACATTTATTTTAATCTTCACCAGCTGGCTAGTGAAATGTAGGACTGTCCTGGGCAAACTGGGATGTATGGTCATAATGCTTACTATTTTCTGTATTAAAGTGGGAACTCCCCTTGCTTCTTGTGCCAGTTTTTGGGGCTAGAGGGTTAGTACACCTGCTTTGGAATATGCTATGCAGCAGGACATTTCGGAGCACTGCATTCACAAATAGATGATTCATCCCATAAGTGTGGGTAAAGGTGTGCCACATTGGAAGGCATAGAGTATTTTGTAAACAAAGTACAAATATATATGCCTTGGCATTAGCAGTTCCAGCAACTTTAGATTCAGACATGCAAATTAAACACATCCACATAATTCGTGCACAATGGTGTGGGCCTCATCCAGCAAAGCACCTTAAAATGTGCCTAACTTTCAGTATGCAGGTACTCATATTGACTTCTATAATAGTAGTCAGGTACAAAATAAAATGAGTGCTTACATGTTTTTCTGAATTGGGGATAGTGTGTTCTGGTCATTTGCTTTACTTACTACAGAAAATATCCTTTCATTCTAGAGCACACAGTAGCACAAATGGAAGTAGTCATGTTTGTGCATTCATAATTCTTCTCTTGCCTATATTCAGAACAAAAATGCTTCATGGAAGCAACTCAGTCATCTGTTGCAACTAGGTCAAATCACAGACAAGAAGCCAGTTACAAAACATAGTTGTGCTTATTCAATAAACAGCGGTCAGGTTTCCTCAGGGAATGGAAAGTGCTAATGAAATGGTGGAAATATTTAAGGGAAGCAGGGAAAAGAAAAAACAACACTGATTTAGCCAAGACCCAAACTCATGTCTACTGGACAAAATTGAAATTCTCGTACAAGTAGGATGAAGAAATTCCTTCAGCTGGACAACAACTGCCTGAGGAATATAAGAATTTAAACATTATTATTAGAAATTATTCAAGCCTTAAAAAGATTCAAGTCAATTCTTATTTTAATCAAAAGGTGTGCACCTGGCCTATTGAAAGTCTGAAAACCCTAAGACACGTTCTATTTCTTTTAACTTCTTGAGTCACCGTAGGCTTCTAGATTGAATAGTACAGCTAAATTTCTGGCCTAATAAGTATCATAGTTCAATTCTGCCTACTCAGTTGCAGTTATAGAATGTTTGATTTATACATATTAATCTCCAATATGATTTCTGCCAACAGTTTGCACCTCTCAGCATGAAACTGGTGATGGGAGAAAGAGATAATCCCACCATGTGACTTTCTTCATGTTTACAGGGCAAGCTACTTCGGAGGGGAAAATAGGGCCATGAGAACTTGCTGTGCCAACACTCACAAGCAAGGGTAGCTGGAGAGCTGCTGGAAAGCCCCCCTCCCACACCTTCAGCTGTGTTGTAATTGAGAAGTGAAGTCTGAGCTCCCCTTGGGTGAAAGAACAGGGAGTGTGGGGCAGGTATAAGTATCAGGGCTCTTCAAGAATACTTTATGAAGAGCTTTAGTGTATGTGATTTTCCCCTATCCCTATGTGATCCCCAGTAGCAGCTTTAAAACAAATTCCTTCCTCCTCTCTCAGATCTCTATTATGCACAAGTAAAGAAGACGATGCTATGTGTCTGTTTACACTGCTTCTAACAAAGAAGTATTAATGCCTTTTAAAGAAGCTTATTTTTATATTGATTGGAGAAAGGGAGAAGTGTCAGTGAGCCATGACCAGAGCCAACCGTAGGGGTGTGAGGAGCCTGGGGCATATTAATCTGGGGGGCCAGGCAGCCAGAGCACGGAGTGGGGAAGGGAGGGGTGGCAAGTGGCTGGAGCATGAAGCTGGTGACACACGGTGGCCACATGGAGTGGTGGCACCCTCAGCGAGGCCTGTACAGCACTGTCCGTGGGGGCCCCCCAAAGCACCATGTACCTAGAGTGAGGGAGCTGGTGCTACTGCAGTACAAATCATCAACATCATAGAAGCCTCAGTGTTTGCATTTCCTGACTCCTTAACTATAAATGGAGACATTCAACTTACTCATTTTCAAAACCCAATTTAGGATAAACTTTCTATCACCTAAAATCTTTCAACTGATTTCCTTCTTCAAAGCTCTGTGCATTGTTGCACAGATAACACATGCTACTGAGTACGCACTTTATTGGAAAGTGCAGTGGCAACTATTTAGAAATGCAAATTCTAGAGCTCATAGTTCAAAAATTATACCTTTTATTAGGCCAGCTAAGAAATCAAAAAAAAAAAAGTATCATGGTAATTATATGGGTAAAATCAGACAAGAATTACATATCAGAATGAATGTCTTTTACCTTTTTGGGTGCACATAACCATTTTGCAAAGGTCTTGTTCCAGCTGCTACTTAGCTTTGCTGTGTCTTCTTCCCTCCCAGAGTCTTGAAGAAAGGTTTAGTACATCTGAAAGCTTGTCTGTGTCTACCTCAACCATGCACTTGGTCCAGTAAATCACCCATAAGAATTCTTAGTTTTCCCATGTTTTACAAATGCATTAAAAGGCTCTTCAATTTGGTACAGACATTGCCCCTTTTTTGGTTTATGTGGTCAGAAACCAGTCTATACCCATAACAGAAAAGAAGTTCAGGGCACATAGGCCAGTTTCAAAATGGTGGATCCCAGTCTAAGATACATCTGGATCTATTTAGTTTCAGACTTACTCGAGCTAGGTTGGATCAGTGTATTGAACACTAGCTCCGATCAAGAATCAAGGTTGGTTGCTATCTACTGGTATCCCAGTTGCCTGTGCAGCCACCACAAGCCCCCTGTTCACAGGGAGCTGAGGCTAGGCTGCTACAGCCCTGCCCCCTGAGCTCTCTAGCTTTCAGCCAGGCAGGAGAGTGGGGCTCATGAACTGCTGGGGGGAAACAATGCCAGCTGTGCACCCTGCAGGAATGCTCCCAGCCAGAGATCGGGGAGAGGGAGGGAAACAGAATGCCTATGCCTTGTCCTGAGCCCCAGGACCCTGGGTTGCAATGGCTCCAGGAAGGGCTTGGAGAATTCCCCCTCCTTCCCCAACCGGCCAGTGCTGCCTCACATACAGCTATGGGGCTCTGGTCCATAGGGAGAGGGGGTAGCCACACCCCTGTGGCTACATCACCTGGCAGGGGGCGATTCGAGTGCAAGAACTCTGTCGGGGAAAGGGCAGTGGGTCCATGTATTGAGCTAAGCTGGCAGCTGCAATGGGTCCCTGTGCTGGCTGAGCGGGCAGCAGTCCCTTATGCTTCCTTGTTCCCCCGCCAGAACCATGCCCCACTTGGAAGGACCACTCCCAGCTCAGCTCAGCACAGGGACCTGCTGCCCAACTCCTCTACTGCTCCTATTCTTTCACTAGAATTGCCCCCTGCTAGGTGGTGCAGCCACCAGGGCATGGCTGCCTCCCTCCCCTCATCAGGCAGAGGACCATTCCAGTGCAGGAACAGGGGCCACAGCATGGGGAGCTGAGTAAGCCCACACGTATCCCTGGCTGATGCTTGAGCAGGGACTGCTACTAGCTGGTCTGGCTTGGTTCATGTGGGGGAAAGCAGCTACCAGCTCAGCCCAGCACAAGGACCCCCTGCTCTCCCCCCACCATTTCAGTGCTAGAATTGCCCCCCACTATTGCTGCATCCATGGTGGTCCCTCCTCCCCATGGAGTGGAGCCCTGCAGCTACGCAGGAGGTGGCACTGGTTGGAGGGGATGAGGGTGGGGGGAGTGGAATCCTCTAACCCCTCCCCAGAGCCACTGCAGTGCAGGGTCCAGGGGCAGAGCAAGGACACCCTGTGGCCCCCTGACCTGGCTGGGAATGTGGCATGTGCTGCTGGCACTGCCTCCCCCCAGTAGCCCATGAACCCGCCTGCCCTACCTGTCCTGCCTGGGGTGGATCCCCATACCCCAATCCCAGACACAGCCTGAGGACCCCTATGCTGCAGGGTGGAGCTGAGTGTGCCTCTCTCCTTTGCCTGCAGGCAGCAGCCAGCTGCTTGACAGATGTTCAGTCATCACAATGTCGCTCTGTCAGACAGCTGCCAGGGCAGCAATGGGAGGCATCTGCCTGACAGTCAATGAGGGATGGCGCAGCTGCTCAGCTGCACTTGGGTGCCCTTGGTAATGTCCGTCATTCTGGGAGGCGTGTGAGAGTGCCCTCCTCCTTCTGGCCTCTGTCAATACAGGCATCTGCCTGCCTTCTTTGGCCAAAGAGTGAATGTGAGTTCTGTTAGCTAATGATTCAACTTACACAGTTTAGAAAAAACCTTCATAAATTGGACTGAATCCACCTTGGGCTTTTTGACTGTCTGTACTCAGCCTTTCTTTTTGACTCCTTATGTATGTGTGTTGCTATTGTGCCCTAAAAT
>NW_017728947.1:38081456-38092164 GCF_001723895.1 Crocodylus porosus
CCTGAAATTCAGGTTTCATAAGTCTTATCTTGCTCTAAATTTCTTGCTATTTTTCTTTTATGCTGTTTTACACTTTTGAAAATACATATAAGACTTGACTATCAATATTTGTGCTGCATAAAAGTGAAATTTAATTTAAGAAATCTTTACTTGCAGATTGCAGGTATACTAAAAATAAGAGCATGTAAATGTAGAAACTGTGTTGCTAACAGTCAAAGCTACAAACAAGAATATCTTCTCAAAGAATTAGATCTCTTGTACACACATTTATTTTCAAGAAAACACTGTTTTCGATATTTATGTTTAAAGATATTCCTATATTCCTCTTCATGCCTACTAGGAATAGGTTATCAGAGCTAAAAAACTACATCTTAAAGGGATGTGAGAATTTCTCCTACACTCCATTTGCAAGCAAAATCCCCTAGTTGAAACCAACCCTGCAGATGCTAAAGATTTTCTCACTGAATGCTTCATTGTACAAGCCTTCAAAATTACACACTCACACTCTCACACACACTCTGCTGGTTGGAAAACAGTACACAAAAGGACCACTTAAGATTGACTTTAATTAACCAATGTTTCATTTCAGTGGTGTAAATACTGGTTGTTTCTTACAAGCTTGAGAACACAAGTCACTTTTTAAGACACTTTTTATACAGACCTTTACATAATGCCTATTGTTATTGTTATTATTAGACAAATAGTGAAATGGTTTATGTAAAATAGAGGAAGGTTATTTGACACTACTCCTATTTACTGATTACTAAGCCACTTAAGTTGAAAATATTCATAATTGGTGAAATGGTTATTATCTTTCTTACCAAACTAAAGGATCCAGCCCATCCATCAAAGGCATAATGACGTCTTTAAAGAGTTTAAATTTGAAAGATTCTCTTTAAGTTTCAAGTAAGGTTTAAATATATGTGTGAGTTTGTGTGCGTGTGTTAGAGTTTGAAAGACTTTGTGTAAATAGTAGAATTGTTTGGATTTAAGAGAATGTCGGATCCCATTACACTTCTGTTACTAAATGGCATGCAATAAAAGGGAGTAAAGAATAAAACTAAAAAGTGAGGACTCATTTAAAGATACTCTGGAAATCTCCTTCATAACAAAGACAATTAGAAATGTGCTGCCACATATGTATTAAGCATATTAGGTTTTCATGAGCTGAAGATGTGTTACTATGTGCTAAGCCAATGGAAAGCATTCTTTCCTGCCCATGGCAGGGGGTCAGACTTGATGATCTGCTCAGGTCCCTTCTGAACCTACCAACTCTGAAACTATGAATAAATTAGTCTAACCTAAATTCCTTAAGTCTGATACTACATTGATCCAGGTCTATCTTAGATTGGGTTCTACCATTTTTAAAACAGTTTATATGCAATGAACTTCTGTTTGGTTACAGGTGTAGACTGGTTTCCAACCCCTTATGCCAGTATAAGTGAAATGTCTGTATCTGGCCATTATCGGTGGCGCTTCTAGGAATCTACCAAAATAGATCCAAAGTAAATTGGTGGAAGATATGTGACTTACAAGATAGGGAAAATTAAAGTCTGAAAAGATCTGTTAAATAACCTTGACAGCTTTCTGCCCTTTTCAAGACTGACATTTACAGAATACTCTCAGAAACTTTGCTTATTCCAATAAATGGGCCTATTACAAAAGAGGGTACTTTTCCTCAGTATCATCTCCTTTGGGCTCAAAACATTTCCAGAATGCTGCATCTGGGGTAGAAATTGGCACTTCATTTCCACATGGATTATGGAGGGTGCATCAATCCTATATATTATTCAGGCTATAAATCATTTCCTTGTTTAATACTATACTGAGTTAAAGAGTGTTAGTATTTTGAAGGGCTTTGATGGAGAAGGTGTAGATACCTTAAGACAACCTCCATCTCAGGATTCCAGCTGATTCTGAAACCTCTATCCATTGGGATCAATTGAGTCATTTGGCTGAATGTTCACGTATGCAAGAGAGAGAATTTTCTTTGAAGTTTAACTTTAATGACATTACCAAGGCTTAAGATTACCAGTATGAATGGGTGAGTAAAAAGTCAATTATGTGCATGGAAGGAGGCATGACACTTGTAGGATAATGCATGACATCCAATTATGTCTTATTGCCAGTGTAGGCAATCCTGGACTCTCCACTACATTGGCATGAAGCAGGCTCCCCTATCTGGAAGCCATCTTACTAATGGGGCTCTCAGCCACAGGGACCACAAGCAGCCAAGACTGAGAATCCTTGTACCTGAAGGGGTTCTTGGTCCTGGCTGTGCCTCACATGAAACTGGTAATGAGAGCCCTGTACCTGATGAGCCCCTTGGTCCTGGCTGTGCCCCAAGCACAGCTGAGACTGAAAGTTCCTTCACCAGACAGTGCTCTTGATTTCTGCTGTGCCACATGCATAGCCAGGACCGAGGGCCCTGTCACCTGCAGGACTCTTATCCCCACAGCTGGAGGCACTGGTGCAGCATCTCAGCTGCAGGGGTGCATGGAGTGCCCCACGGCTGGGAGATTTCAATGGCTGGGAGGTTTCAGGAGTGGTGATCTCACATTCACTGCTTAGAGTGTCCCTACTCCCTGTGACTGTGAGACTGCATTGGCTGTGATCTCCCAGCCCTGAGGGTGCATTGTGCTCCACAGTGGCTGGGATACTGCAGGCACTGTAGCTTCCCAGCCATAGGACTGCCTACATGTGCAAATGAAAGCGGGATGAATACCTTAGGAGAGAAGGATCTTGGAGTCATTATTGACTCCAAGATGACCATGGGCCAACAATGTGGGGACACGGTTAGAAAGGCTAACCACACCTTGTCATGCATCCAGAGATGCATCATGAGCAGGTCCAAGGAGGTGATTCTCCCCCTCTATGCGACATTGGTCAGGCCGCAGTTGGAGTACTGTGTCCAGTTCTGGGTGCCGCACTTCAGGAGGGATGTGGACAACATCGAGAGGGTCCAGAGAAGGGCCACTTACATGATCAGGGGGCAGCAATGCAGGCCCTATGAGGGGAGGATACCTGACCTGAATCAGGTCAGCCTCCACAAGAGAAGGTTGAGAGGGGATCTGTTGGCCATCTATAAACTGACCAAGGGGGACCAGCAGGCAATGGGAGAGTCCCTTTTCCCCCAAGTACTACCAGGAGTAACACGGAATAATGGCAATAAGTTGATGGCGAGTAGATTCAAGCTAGATATCAGGAGGCACTACTTCACAGTCAGGGTGGCTAGGATCTGAAACCAACTTTCAAGGGAAGTGATACTCTCTCCTACCCTGGGGATCTTCAAAAGGAGGCTGGATAATCACCTAGCTGGGGTCGTTTGACCTCATCATTCTTTCCTACCCATGGCAGGGGGTCGGACTTGATGGTCTGCTCAGGGCCCATCCGACCCTACCAACTATGAAACTATGAAACTGTGACATTCGAATAGGGAGTTATTGTTAAACTCGCACAACTTGGTGGTAAGTACTGAACTCCCAAAATAGTTTTTGCATTTCTTTCTCAGAGCTGTTTCATGTGTGCTTCAGGCTCCTGCTATGGTACACCACCCTAGGCTCCAATGTCAGTATCTCTGTCCATCTGCCATGCCCTAAGTATACAGGCTGCCTTTGGTGACTTCACATGTAAAATCAACCTGGGGAAGATGGCCCTCACTTGGGTTTCCATAGGACTGCTAGATTTTGAAGGTGGTGGGTGCCTTAGTTAATCTCCAAATCTTTAGATGCTCCTGATTTTTACTGATATGACCCTCTCTCATATCCTAAGTGTTAGAAGAAAGCTAATAAACACTGTCTAGCACAAGCCCCACAGCCTATACTGTCCTAATGCTACAGAAAATGGTCTTGCCTCCTGAATACCATCTCAGTTACAGGTACACCACAGAGAGATTGCTTTAAGCATTTATAAATGTTTCTTCCTCCTCCCCTGTATCTTCTTTGCCTGCATATATCTGCACTAGGAAATATGAAAATAATTTAAATGAAAGGGAATTTTCTTTGCTATCCTGGGGTCCTTCTCTGCTGATGCTTTCTGTCTCAGGCAGGAGGAGGCAAGGAAGCCTCCTGTGCAGTGGGAGAAAGGACAAGAGGGAGAGCAGAAAAGGCAGGATGAAGTAATTCTGAAAGCCATTCACTAGGGAAGGGGAAAGGAAGAATAGCACTGCAAATTTATATATGTAAGAGGCTAGGCAAGTCTGGTTTCTCCCCTGGGGGGATTTTACATCCAACAACAGGAAGTAGGAGGGCTCTAATGAGACAACTCTGTGAGTGGCATATGGGTGGGAAGTACTGAGACACATCTCTCTCACTATACTGGAACAGTAAAGGGCCAGTATAACCTAGTATATGGGGGAAAACAACTGAGTGTTAATTTCTGAATTTTCAAATGACCTGCTGACTGACTGATAGATATCCTAATGGCCCAGAGGAAGTTTCTACAAAGATCCCCATTCTCCCCTCCCTCCACAAAGGATATAGCACACTTCCACTGAGCAAGAATGGGCTAAATGAAAATGCTCTCAACCTCCACACCACAGTGGACCACATTGTATTCTGATAGAACTCAGTAGTTCTAACAGCCAAGGAGTTGGTAGCACCCCACCTGTGTGGTCTCTGAATAGCTCAGAGGATGTCTATGCCCACCTCTACCCACTCTGGGGCCAGTATGGGACCCTCCTTATTTTGGAATACCATGGAAGTAAACACTTGTGGGTCTAACCATGCTCCACGCCTTGCATTAAGAATATCTCAAAGTAACCGTGGGCATTTTTGAATGTGTTATTTCCTTTCTGATCTTTTCTATTCTGTTCTTTTTAATGTGTTATTTCTTTAATTAGGAAACAGCAATTATTTTTATTTTCTGAAATTAAGGTGTCCCAGAGGGCCTGGCAAAGAATCCCGAGAGACTAAAACAGTGAGATATGTCCAGGAATTGGCTTCAAGAAAGACCTTGAGTAACAACTTTAAACATTCCTTTATGGCACACACTAAAATTGATAGCAAAACACCCTTTGACCTCAGCAAAGCCAGGATTTCATATGCAGGCTCAACCCTAAGAAGGTTTACGCTGAATGTTAGGAAATCTTCTAATAGTAATCATGGAAGTGAGGATCTCTTCCCACTGATTTAAGTCACAAATAATTCAATAGACATTAATAGAGTTAGAAAGGGGTAAAATGAGGGAAAACAGAAGGAGAATCAGGTTTAGCGATAAGAAGGGATTTCCATTTCCCTGCTAGGTTTGCTCTCCCTTATACAATGCACATTTTATAAGATGTAGTTGGTTGATTATTAACAGAATGTGTGAAATGATAAAAATTTTACTGAGCACCACAGTAGTATGAGGCCTCAGCAGGTTAAATTCTTATTAAACATTAAACACTGCTTCTGCTGAGAGATAAAGACATATTCTGTACAGTGCTCTCAGCAAGTATGGATGGAATCTGACAGTTAAAAGTTGTGAAAAGGAAAGATTTTAAAGTCTTTAGAAATGCAACCTCTTGTTGCTACTTTGGACTGGAACCAGAGTGGTTATGCAGTGTCACAGGCTGAAGATACAAACTATTTTTAAATGAGACTAAAAAGGGCATGGTTTTATAGGATAGTTAGCACTGCCAATTAATGCTTGAGGGCCTGATGAAATTGTGTAATTCTGCCTCTGGTTTTCCAAACATTAATAATTCCACTCACAACTTGATCCATATTTGATATTTAACCACCACCTAAATACTTAAATTAAAGTGTGATCACGTACTTAAAAAGCAAGTATTTGCTCATGCATTAATTATTGGCATGGAGTTACCTTCACTGGAGCTGATGGTAAAATATAAAAACTTTCTACTTTCATCTGAGTTTGCAGTTGTGTGTGTCTTCTCTAACAACTATAAACAACCACCACCACCATCTAAAGCAGGGCTAGAAGCTATTTTCCTCAGAGTTCACTAGGTGTTAATAATGTGATTAACAGCTACATATAAAACAAAAAAAAAACCCTTAAGATTTGGAATTTGGTAAGGAAATAAAGGAAGATTTGTTTTTCAACTGATTTGTTTCACCAAGAACTTCAAATATTTCTGTAGTGAATGTCTTACGACATTAGATCTGGTTTGGTAATGCCATCCTGTGAAATCTGCTGTATTTTCTGCCTCGGTTGAAAAGATGACATTTAGCCTCTCTAAATGTGGTTTCACCTAACCAGAGACCAGAAATGCAGAGAAAAATGAGAGTGAGCATAAAAGGAGAAAAAGTTAACTGGGCACTACAAAGCCTTTTTTCAATATTTTAGTCCTGAACTATTTTGCCTATTCGTAATTCACACAACTGCTTATGGACAGTTTTAATCAGATGTGAATAAAGTTTACCACAAACTCCCAATCTTGATGTCATCTTCAAATTATGATAGAGCAAAAAAGAATGCTGGCAATTCTATTTTGCAGCAATATGTAGGGTTTCAACGCATATTTGTTTTCTACAATAGGGAAGGAGGGATTTTACTTTCCCTCCATCCAAGCTGAACTTGTGAAGGAACACCTTGACAGGCTGGATACCTTCAAGTCAGCTGGCCCTGATAGTTGTCACCCAAGGGTACTCAAGGAGCTGGCAAACATCATGGCTCAGCCCCTGGCATGGATCTTTGAGAACTTCTGGTGCTCTGGTGGTCTGGTAAACTACCGGCCAATCAGCCTGACCTCTATCCTGGGGAAGGTCTTGGAAAAGATTGTCAATGAGTCCATCCTTAACAGACTAGCTGACAGAAATATCCTGAGGGACACCTGAGGTTTGTTGTGGGTAGGTCTTGCTTGACCAATCTCATTTCCTTTTACAACCAGGTGACCTATCACCTGGACAAGAGGGAAGAGATTGATGTTGTATATCTTGACTTTTAAAAAGCCTTCAATCTGGTATCCCATGATCACCTATTGGCAAAACTGGCTAACCACGGCCTCGACCTCACCACAATCCGCTGGCTGGGGAATTAGCTTCGTGGTAGGACCCAGAGGGTGGTGGTTGATGGAAGCCAATTCTCTTGGTGCATGGTCACCAGTGGGGTCCTTCAAGGCTCTGTCCTATGGCCTATACTGTTTAACAGCTTCATCAGTGATGTGGACATTGGTGTCAAAGCAGACTGGCCAAGTTTGCTGATGACACGAAACTATGGGGTAAAGCATCCACACCTAAGAATGAGAGGATGATCCAGGCAGATCTTGACAGGCTCATGAAATGGGCGGATGAGAACCTGATAGTGTTCAACACCCAAAAATGCAAGGTTCTTACCTTGGGAGGAAAAACCTGCAGCATCCTTATAGGCTCAGCAGTGCTACACTGGATAGCACTGCAGATGAAAGGGACTTGGGGGTCATGATTAACCACAAGATGAACATGAGCCTTCAATGTGATACAGCAGATAGTAAAACGAGCAAAATGCTGGCTTACATCCATAGATGCTTCTTAGGCAAATCCCAGGATGTCATTCTCCCGTTGTACTCAGCCTTGGTGAGACTTGGGCTCTACAATTCAAAAAGGATGTGGAGAAGCTTAAGAGAGTGCAGAGCAGAGCCACACACATGATCAGAGGTCAGGAAAACAGACCTTACGACAACAGGCTGAGAGCCATGGGACTCTTCAGCCTGGAAAGGTGCAGGCTCAGGGGTGAACTGGTGGCCACCTATAAGTTTATCAGGGGTGTTCACCAGGATCTGGGGGAACGTCTGTTCACCAGAGCACCCCAAGGGATGACCAGATCGAATGGTCACAAACTCCACTGCGACTGATTCAGGCTGGACATAAGGAAGAACTTCTTTACTGTCCGAGCCCTCAAGGTTTGGAATAGACTGCCGCCGGAGGCAGTTCAAGAACCCACTTTGAACTCCTTCAAGACACATCTGGATGCTTATCTTCCTGGGATCCTATGATCCCTGCTGGGGCAGGGGGCTGGACTGGATGATCCTCGGGGGTGCCTTCCAGCCCCAATGTCTATGAAATCTATGAAACAGAATTAAACCAAAATCTTTCAAGGTGTCTACATGTGTCATACCACACTCCAGAGGTGAGCACTGGGGATGTTGGACAGCCACTGTTCTCTGTGATTTATAGCAGAATATCTCATTAAAACAGGGATTGAACCTCCTATATCCCAGATTAGTACCTTCACAGAGCAAAGAAACTTTTCCTATTAAAAGACCTGTGGAAACAAATACAATTCCACAACACAATTGGTTTTTAATGAAAGATCAAATGCTAACGGAATTTGTTTTTAACATCAATATTACAACCATCTCAGGAACAAGGATCAAGAAAGTGCCTACAACTTAGTGTTGTTTCTCTATACCATCTCAAACATCTGACAATTTCCAAGTACAGAATAACATACTCTTGTCTGCTTTTGCACCTTTACCGCTGAAACCTCATGCTTGGATCTTGACTCTAACTGAACTTCTTTAAGATTCAAACTCTTAGCCTTGTGTTCTCTCTACCTCATTTTTCTCCTTCCCACACACACTTACACTGCAGAAATCACAAGATTCTTATTCCCATCCTTTGGGGACCACTAGATAGCTCCTACCTATCTTTCAAGTTTAACTTCTCAGTATCTGTCCCAGATTTCACTTTCCCAATGATACAAGCGTGTCCATTTGCTTCTTTTTTTCCCTGAAGTCATCCCTTGAATTATGAAAGAATATCCTGCCAAAATTCACAAAGATTCCACTTAAACCAACAAATCTTCCCCTGTCATGACCCCCATGAGTCACTATTATTCAACATCAATTAGGCTGGTCCCTCTTCTGACCACTGTCACAGTGTGTTGTGTCACATCACACCTAACCACCTCTTCCTCCCCCTCCTCCTCCCCCTCCCAGCTTTTCAGTTTATTTATCTACTGTTTATCTAATACTTAAGACTAAAGCTTCCTTGATTGTATGTTATTTGTCCATGGGTATAATGTGTCCTAGTACAATGGGTCCCAACTGGGATCTTTAGTCACTGGTGCAATAGAAATAATATGAATTACTTTCCCAGATCAGGTCTGGTTGTATACACAATGACCAGCTCTTAATCATCAGAAATAGGCTCTTATGTAAGGTACCTGCATGGTCTTGGTGGTCCTTATTAGACATGCCAAGGAAAACTGTATTCCCAGGTGTGAGGCAATAGCATTTAATAATTAATTCTGCCTGGAACCTGTAGTACAAAAACTATATACCCAAAAACAGGTGTTGAGACCTGAGCTCTGAAGAACTTTCAGGACTCCACAGCTCTCCTAGAGGCTGTTTGGCTCAGAAACTATTTCTTTATTCCTTCACTGCAATCTGACAATATTACAAGGCTGAAAGGTGATAAATAGTGTGAGGGGGCCAACCATAAATTAGAAGCATGTTGAAGAGCTAGGCCCATTGTCATTAGGGTAAAGTCAGATGTTACACTTAAACCATACTAAGGACACTTAACCCTTAATGTGCAACTGCTTACAGCACAAATCTAATTGTTTAACCTTTCACATATTTAGTAAGGTGATCAAGGCTCTCAGACCTCCCTTCAGGCAACTGGGGTAGTGTTCCTGGTACTTAATTGCAAAATAAGCCCTAGGATGGCTCCAGGAATCTTTATACAGACAATCCTCGACTTGCAATGTTTCACGTTACAAAGTTTTGTACTTGCAACGTTTATAAATTATCACCCTGCTTCAACTTTATGACGTCAGTTTTGACTTCATAGATTTCATAGACATTAGGGCTGGAAGGACCTCGGAAGATCATCAAGGGGGGTAAAAAGTGTTGTAAAGGGGCAGGAATTCAGCTGGGATCATAGGATCCCACCAAGAAAAACATCCAGGTTTCTCTTGAAGGCGTTCAAAGTAGGTGCTTGAACCACCTCTGGTGGCAGACCATTCCAGAACTTGGGGGCTCAGACAGTATCTGGAATGGCCTGCCGCTGACTTCACAACACTTGATCCAATGCAACACCATGCCAGCAAACAAGTTTGCTCCATCGCTCATCTCCCTGGAGAACATCTATCCAAAACTTTCTTGGACACTTTCTTTAAGAAAGCAGACAAGACTCCAGAAACACCTGCAACCAAGACTCCTGAGAAGATTTCAGTCAAGAACCCTTCCAAAAGTCCAAAGTCACCTCAAAGAAGTCCTTCCAAATCAATCTGATTGCTATTTACAATATAAATACATTAACGTAGTTATATTACTCATCTATAATTGATTGAGTACAAAATTCTGGGGTATTTTTAGTGAAGATAGGGTACCAGGCCTTGGTTCAGGAACCAATCCTACATTTATAACATTGTTTCTTATGACAAAAGTTGATCCAAGTTACACATTTCAGCTTAAGACAGGGTTTTCAGGAACCAATTCTGTTGCAAGTCCAAGGACTGCCTGTACTCTTAACACATTTTGGACTTGTTAAGGTCAGCAGAAGCAGCAGTATGCTGCACAGGGTGTCAAGGGCCTGCAGCAAGGCGGTAGCCCTAGACTTCAAGAGTGCCAACTTCAATGAGTTGAGGAGATTAGTGGGCGAGGCGCTGGGGTTCTCAAGAGCAGGGGAACTCAGTGCCCAAAATGAGTGGTCGTTCCTTAAATAGATGATAGTCAGGGCCCAAGGGGTGACCATTCCAACAAGAAGCAAGGGGGACAGGAGTGCCCGAAAGCCCCCCTGGCTCACCAAAGGTGTCTGGGAATGCCTGATTGTCAAAAAGG
>NW_017728947.1:38093219-38111012 GCF_001723895.1 Crocodylus porosus
GATGAACATGGGGCAACAATGCGAGGTCACGGTTGGCAGGGCTAACTGGACCTTGTCGTGCATCCACAGGTGCATCTCAAGCAGGGCCAAGGAGGTGATCCTCCCCCTCTATGCAACACTGGTCAGGCTGGAGTACTGTGTCCAGTTCTGTGCACCCCGCTTCAGGAGGGATGTGGACAACATTGAGAGGTTCCAGAGGAGGGCCACCCGCATGATCCGGGGACAGCAGGGCAGACCCTACAATGAGAGACTGCGGGACCTGAACCTGAACCTGTTCAGCCTTCACAAGCGAAGGCTGAGGAGGGACCTGGTGACTGTCTATAAACTCACTGGGGGGACCAGAAGGGTTTGGGAGAGGCCTTGTTTCCCCTAGCACCCCCCGGAATAACGGCCATAAGGTGTCGGAGAGTAGGTTTAGATTAGATATCCATAAGAACTACTTCACAGTTAGGGTGGCTAGGATCTGGAACCAACTTCCAAGGGAAGTGGTGCTGGCTCCTACCCTAGGGGTCTTAAAGAGGAGGCTTGATGCCTACCTGGCTGGAATCATTTGAGCCCAGTTTTTTCTCCTGCCCAGGTGGGGGGTCAGACTTGAAGATCTACAAGGTCCCTTCCAACCCTACTTCTATGATTCTGTGAGAACTGGGACTGAAATGGTGACCAGCTTACTATATGAAGCATATGAGGAAGAGTGATATTTTTAATCTTCATATGTTCATTCCTGTGTCTTAAGCACACTGAACAGGGTCCAAAATGAGTTTAATAAAATGGAGAAGACAAGGCTCCACTTTTACTGGGTCATAACATATGACCACAGGCCTTAGAGACAGAAAAGAATAATTCCACCCTATAACCCATCTCCCTGAATACACAAGTTTGTTCACTACAGAACATTTAAGTGTTTTCTTCACCTGTACCATTTTGCGTTTCTCTTGTAAAAATGATAGAGAGGGAGAGAAACGAGACCAAAGACTCAAGCCAGAAAAGTGCAACTAAATAACACAAAGTTGTAGATATATTTTTCTTTCTCCGTTTTAGCAGTCTTTGGCCAAACTCCCATTGATCTCCCAGTTATTATTAGATAAAGCATTCATCTGTCTTTTCACCACTTCTACAGCCACAGGCATCACCTTAAATAAGCTGCAATTGAACATGACATGTAATGTCAAGCTCAGCACTACTAATGCAATTGCAATTGTCTCTGGGACAACCTGTAGCATGACCTTGCTTCTGATGTATGTGAGCTGTGCATTCCCCTTTCCATCTCTACCTTGCATGTCTCTTTCAGCCATTCTATATTGCAATAGCAAAAGCAGCTAGGTTACATAAATACAGGGGAGCGAGAGGCAAAAGACACAGCATGAGTGCTTTGGCTCTTATGTCACAGGTACACAGAAATCTTATTTAAAAGCACACACACTATTTTGTAGAGGAGGATTTATCTTTATCAAATTACCATCTCCATTTTGTGTCGAATACCTGTCTAAACTTGCCTGAGGGCTGCTTGTTGGATTGCATTCCAGACAGAAGTAGAAGCCATCAAGAGTCACAGATTTTCATAGTTTCTCAGTCTTAATCACTAACCTTCTTCCATGGAAAGACACTTTTCTTACACAACAAAGCTGGGGACATACCACATGATAAAAACAGAGACAATGCTGGGAAGCAGGGGAGGGGAGGGACATGGGGGGGGAGGATGCTTGAAAGTGACAAAACCTGGGATTTAGGGCACTTGCACATGTGACACCATTATCATGTACACATGATGAAAATGTCACTTTGTGTGGCTTACTGGCACTACACTGTCTGTGTGCAAGAGTTTTGGGGGTTTTAAATGAGAGTTTTAAATGAATTTGCATCATTGCAAACTAAACTACATCCTGACTGCAGCGTTGCAAATTGTAATGACGGAGCTGCCAACTCACCCCCTGGCCATGGGAGAGGTGGGCAGGCTCTGCAGAATAAAAGGATTTGGCCCCTTGCTGCTTCTGTGGCTGGCAGGTGCCTGGGACCTTGTGGAAACAGGCTGGATTGCCCCTGGGATGGTGCATGAAGGTGGCAGGAGGGCAGCTGGGTTTGCTGGTGGCCGGAGAAGGTAGCAGGGACAGTGCACAGGATGCTGAAAACCTGAGCGGGCTCAGGTAAGCATTGGATTGGGCACCTCCAAGCTGGATCAGCACCCAGGTAGCCAGCAGCCCTCCCAGACTTTCAGGGCCCCATGCACCATCCCTACTACCTTCTCCACCTGCCAGTAAACCCAGCCACCCTCCTGCCATCTTCACACACTGCGCCAGGGGCAAGCCAGCCTATGTACTGCTGACCCCAGGTCACCTGCCAGCTGTAGGAAGAAGGCCTAAGTTAAAGGCCCAATCCTTTTTTTTTTTTTTTTTTTTTTTGGTGGTGCTTGCCTGCCTCTCCCACAACCAGGGGCTGAGCTGCCAGCAGGCCAAGTGGTCCTGAGCTATGGGTGGCCCTGATCCTTACCTCAGCAGTGCCAGCACACCCTGGGGCAGTGCCAGCACACCCTGGGGCCACCCAGGCAGGCTGCTAGAGGTCTGGGTGCAGCCTCAGCTTGGGGCTTGGAAAGACTTGGATTGGGCAGGTGCTACCTTCAAGTTGGGGAACCACACAGCCTCCTAGTAGCCCACCTGGGCAGCCCCAGGGGATGTCACCACTGCAGAGGTAAGGGCCAAGGCTACCTGCAGCTTAGGGGATGCTCAGCCCACCAGCAGCTCACCCCCTGGCCATGGGCAGTCTCCAGCTTTGACAGAAAAAAAAAAAAAAAAAGGATTGGGCTGCTTTTCATAATGGGACAGAAAAAATTAAATTAAATTTTAATTTAATTTCATTTAAATTAAAAATCAAAAATCCACTGTTTCAATTTCAGAGGCATAGAACAAAACCCTGAGGACTAATAAGGACCCTCAGAGATTACAGTACAGTATTTCTGAGCACTCTTGCATTTGCAATGAACATCTATAAATATTAAATGCCTGAAGAATAAAGTCACTAGGGTTAAAGAATGCATTTGCTAGATCTGTGCTTCTTGCTTGCCTGGAATGTATCCTGGAAAGAGCTAAAACCGGCAACAGTTGATGCCCATAACCTAGGTAGGGAGCTTTAGCAGAATAGGTGTCAGCAAATGAATGTACAGGAAGTCTTGGACATTGCCACATTTAGACCTTGAAAACCAAAGTGACAATGACCCAAAAAAATGCATCAGACTAAGGGTCTGAGACTACAGATGTTTGTAAAGGTCCCAATAGTATAGGTACTATACTCTGTCCAGACCCCATTTGGAGCTACATAGTACCCATGAATTAGATCTGTGTGCAGCATATTAGGGACTAAAAAGAGGTCAAGCAGCAATGCATTGTTCTTATCGAGATGTATAGTACACACTTCTATGACCAAGAAGAAATTGATTGTAAGCAATGCGATCACTCACTTAGCTTCCCTCTCAAGTCCAGCCAATTCTGCATTTTCAGTTTCCAGGAAGTTTATTTTTCATGTGGAAAATCTGTCCCACAGAAACAAAACAAACAATAAAACAAGCAATGTGCAAACAGGCTGGCAAAGATAAACTAGAACCTAATGTCTTTCCTTGAACATGGAAAGAACAACCCAGACTTTGTACTTCTCCCTCAGTACCACAGCCTTCCCTCTTCCCCTTTGCACTCTGCTCATGGAGCTTTTAACCCTCTTTGTGGCTCTACTTTCATTTACTAATCATCAACTGAAGCTTGTTCCCTCCTTCCAGCCAGGCAGCCTATTAACTGCTGCCTATCTGCAGATGGGGTTTTAGCCTCCTGAAGACTGAACCTCCTTTCACTAATACAAAGTCCAGTAAAAAGAGTCAGGAAAAGACTTTAATTGCAGTAGACCTTAGATCAAGGCCACAGGAGTGTGACTGAAAGAGTCAGTTACTGAAACTATTCAAAAACTATTGTAAGAGTCCAACATCAAATAAAATTCAAGGTATCACCAACATCAGGTGAGACCAATGGAGGGGAAGTTACCCACACACACACACACACACACACACACACACACACACACACACACTCTCTCTCTCTCTCTCTCTCTCTCTCTCTCTCTCTCTCTCTCTCTCTAATGTCCCAAGGTGCACATAATTTCTCAAAGTCATTAAAAATATACTTCTTAGTTTGATCACTGCTGGAAATAGTGTTTAACAAAGTTGAAACTTTAAAAACAAGAAGTGGAATATTCAATTTCCAGTTCTAAAGTTCATTGCTTCTGCATTTCTCTTTTTAACTTCATTAGGATGAACATAAGGAGAAGTAGTACTTCTTGGGTAGCACCACTGAAATAATGCAAACGTTTGACCTGTTGAATGCTATTCACTATAGAAAAAGTGTGTTCAGGTCTGTTCTATATATTTATCCCTTGCATGACAGATATCTGGATGGAAACAAACCAGTTGGCTATTACTATAGAGTTGCTTAAACACCAAAATGCTTTAGTCCCGGGGCAGTAGATTCGCATATATTAGGTTGTTCCCTTTTAAGTGTTTTCCTTTTCTTACCAACTTAATTTGTCTCCTGCCTAGATTGAGCTAGAGACAATTAGTCTTCCTTAAAAGATTTTATTTTGCATGGACATTCTGTTTTTTGCTGATCCTGCCAAGCAACTGATGTCATTAACAGTTTGGTCTAGTGCAGAGGAGCTAGAACATATAGCTGAAGGCTATGGTATTCAAGTACTGCCCTGTATCTTTCCTGGTCTCCTCCCCACTCATTGCTTACCCTAGGACAAGTGAAACAAATGAGAATTTTTCTTTGTTTTTAAGATTTCACCACCTCCTGCTGTCTATTCCTAAAATCAAAATCACCTGCTTGTAACTTAATCACCCACTGCTGCAAGTGCGATGGAAATCACAACATGGAAACAAACCCAAACTCCAGACGTTTTCCAAGAATGACAAAACACTTTACAAAATATTCTTTAAACTCTGTATATACACTTTGCACCCATTCAATTAGAGTGTGTGAAAAATATTGCAACTAGGCACAACTGCTTCTTAGCAAATGCTTCTCAAAACTTTTCCGGGGCAACTAAATTGAGAGGTCTTGAAAAGCTAAGATAGCAAAACAAAGGATGATTAAAAAATTCTCATGTGTTAAAATATTGTACTTCAACTACCAACTCAAGGGAATTTTCATGGCCAAATCATAAGCCTTGTAGAGGGCAGGATGGGAGAGTTTATAATGAAAATACTGACAGATCATTAACAATGGGAATTCTAGAAGCAGCCTACTCTGTTAGTTATTGCCTGGCACTTGTGTCCTCAACAATGCTACTGTCATTAGCATTTTATTTTGTCAACAAGCCAAAGTAAATGCAAAAGAGATGCCATGGTAAAATGTGCACCTGATGCCCAAATTTCACAGTGAAGGTTAGGAGGTTACATTTATTTTAGCACATCAGTAGTTCTAGGAATAATTATTATTAACTCCTTACCAAAGTATCTGGTTAGACTCTTTCTGTTGTTATTACATATTTTTCTACAACGTATGTATACAATATTACTTTTTTACTTTTTTGGTACCCTTCTGTAAAAATATAGGGCCAGAACTAAAATAATTCTGAAACATCTTCAAAGTGACAGTAACTTGGGGAAACGTCATTATACTTCAATAACCCAGTCTGGTGTCAACAACTTTTTTTTTAAACAGTACTGTATTACTGGGGATGTGCATTTTCACTTCAAGCTGCCAAGCTGTGGAACATCAGGTATCAAGGCATTTCATTTTTTTGGATCTGAAACCTTGCAATGGGAAATCATGGCAAATATAAGGAGTTAAGATGCAAGAAGTTCACATCACAAGCTATTTTTAAACAGGTTCAGCTGGGAGACTCCCTTCTGGAGTAGAGACAGTAAGTGAGATGGCAGGCTCTGGCAGAGACAGTATACATTTGACAGTAGTTAGGTGAACAGTACCTTCTGGCTCTGCTGACCAAAAACGTAGCCTGTCAAGGCTTCTGATACAACTGGGACACTCTTTCAAAGTGGCCATCTGGCCTTGAGGAAAAATGTTGTTGGAATATATTGTACTGCTCAGTTAAAAAAAAAAAAAACCGTGTGGGGGGGAGGGAGTCGTGTTTTTGTTCAGCCATTTTATTAACAGTACTTTCAATCTCCAGGACAGTCTCTGATCCAATTGCACTCAGAATCATTTTCATTTTCATCAGGTTCTCTAAATGACACAGGTGCTAATTACCTCTTAGCCAAGTGATACATGGCTGCATCCAGGTACCACTAAATTTGAACATAATTGATCCTAAGGAAAGAGATGAGAAACTGAGCCCAAGCCTTCCATATGGTTGTACACAAAAAGTGCTACTAAAACATTAAGCTGCAAAGCTTGAGACAGCTACCTAAGCCAGACAAAAGAAATTAGACCTACGTTAACTTACATCTCTCTTTCTCTCTCTCACACACACACACTTTTCATCAATATTAAAATAATAATACAGAAAAAATATATTTCTATTTTGACTAAACCAGATTTTGTAAATCCTCTTTTCCCTTTTAAGTGTCCTAAATTTAGTTACTTTAAACTATTAGAGAATTCTCCTTTAACTCAAACATCACATTCATGCCCTTGTTGTTTCAATGAGACATATGTTTAACAGTAGGATCTGGGGCCAGTCAACAGCCAACTGGACCTGTAATCTTTAAAGATAAAAACTGAGTTCAGGTTGCCTACAGGATGGCACAGAGAACCAACTACTCCATATCAGCAAAATTTATAAATGGGTCCAGTAGCACAGAACAAGGGACTCCCTGTTACTTTACAGGTGCAAAAGCCACAGGGAGACCTGAAGTGAAGGAAGCTGCTTGTTAGAAGATGCAGAAGGACAGGTTGCTATGGATTAGTAGGCTACAAAAGCCTATTGCAGAGCTAGTGGTTCAAACAGAGCCTGGCTTAGGCAACAAGGGCACCACTGCAGATGTTACGTCAGCCTGCAAGCCCCATGGGAAACATATGCAGCTGGCTGGGGAAGACACGTGACTGGAAGGGTCAGGGTTCAGAAAGCATGTAAGCCTAAGGAGACAATCTGGCTTTACAGGCTGTCAAGAAAGCAGCTCTGCACTGAAATGGGTGTAGTGGAGCAACAAACTGAGACTGCTACAACAAGGACAGACAGTAAAGAACTGAAAGCTAGCCAAGAGCTATGCCCCAGGATGAGAAGGGTACTTAGTATGCAGTGAGGGTGCTTAGAGTTTGTGTTATAGCCCAGGGAGCTTACATTTGTCATTATGGCTTAAGCTGGAGGACTGGGTTAGGAATATCAGGAGGCTGGACATCTCAGTGGTGCCCAAGGGGCATGTGACTGCTTTGAGCCCTGCCCAGGGCCAAGCTCAGGGTATTGACAGGTGGCTGCTGGGGGGGTGGGTGAGACTGGAGCTTGGAGGCCAACTATAACTTTGTGGCTGAGGCAGCAGAGCCTGGCAAGAAGAACGGGGGATGGAGGCCCAGAAAGGATATAGCAGCCTGAAAAAGCAACGTATTGGACTGGTGCCAAGGGCCCACCAGAATGATATCTTAGTAATATCCAAGAAGCATGGATGTGGCTGTAGAGGTGGTAGGAGGCCATGAAATTAACCATTAGAGTACAGACTGTCAGTAGATAAGGCATTGCTCTGGGACCCCAGGGCAGGGCAGTCTCCTGTTCCCGAGTTAATTAATTACATCAAGGCACAGCAGGAAGAAAGGGAGGATACCCAAAGAGCCAGAGTGAAGCAGGAACTTCACAGCCACTAGGGAGAATCATAGCCACACCTGGAGCCCAAACTTGCTACAGGTCCTCAAGTCAATGAACGTATTCTTTTTGTGAAGGTGATTTATGGTTAAAGGACACCGTTCTGATGGAAAAGTTGAAAAGCAGTGGACTCGTGGTTTTAAAAAAAAGAAAAAGATTTTGAACAAAAGCTCAAGGATATTCTTGGTGACTAATATATTCATATAAAGTCAGTCTGGGGAAACGAGCTATTTTTAATATACCAAATTACTGAGTAATTTTAGCACCCCTCCTCCAAAAAAAAAGAAAAAAGCTAAACATTTACAGAAACAAAACAATGATTTTTGTTGTTATTTTGAAATGTTTTATTTAGAAATTTAAGAATGTAACACAGCCCTCCCCCCCATATGAAACCAAATAAAACATTTAATTAAACCCAACAACAATATCTGTAGCTTTCTCCCCTTTTATCAAGGCTATTTCAAGGGGGAGGAAGGTTGTTTGTTTGTTTAAACATCAAAATTAAATAAAAGGAGAAATTCCTTACACAGCTCTAGTCAGGTCTCCCTTCCAAGCTTAGGGAGAAATAGTGTGATCTTACAGGTAGAGAAGTGAATGGGAATCAGGGATTCTACTCTCTCCGCAGCTTTGATTCATGTTGTGACTACAGGGGAGTCCATTAATCACTCTTAGGCTAAGTGTCATCACATGGGAAAAAGAAAAAGAAAAAACAGGAAAATACTCCAACATATCTGTGAATGTTTCATGTGCCCCAAGCCTAGAAATGGCAGGTCCTTTCAGTTTCAAAAACACTTCTTAAGCTGTAGACGAGGCAGCTGAAATAACAAATCAAAATGTATTATTTTTAACAGCTTAAAATAGTCTTACCTGTGTACTTCACTGTGGGATTAAGCCTAAACCATTTCATGTTATTTGTGAACTGGGTAATAGGTGTCTGCTTCACTTGTCAGATTCTTGAAGGTGTTTTCCTTCCCAAATGTATGTCCACCTCCATCAAGATACTGAAACATCAGGAATCTGAGGAATTAGAAGAATAGGGAAGAAACCATATTTTTTTCTTTTCAGTAAAAAGAAATTCAATACTTCAGAAATGTTACTGTCTGAAAAATGATCATGAACCAACACAGGAAAAAGAAAAAAATTTATCAGTTCAGGTCAACTGAAATATTTTGTTTAGATAATTTTGATGGCTGTTTGGGTAAAATCTTTTCTTAATCTAAGCTTCCTTTTATTTCAAAATAAAAGTAATTTTGCATCAATCATCACTTTTTATTTTTTCATTTTGAAACTACTATAGTGGAACAGTTCAACAACTTTCCTGCCTATCTCGTAAGGATTTTAAGTGATTTCTTAATTGTTTCATGAACAACTTAAGTATCAGCAAAGCAGAACTTTTGATGAAAAAATATTTTTGGTTTAAAAATTCCTAAACTCAGACAAGTATGAGAGCTGGGTTATATATCATTATCTAGAAAAGTTTTATAATCATATGGACCTGGCAAAAATGGGTGCTGTTCCTGTCAGCTTTGATGAAATTGCTTCAGGTCTGAATTTGGCCTTCCATCTGTTAGTCCAGAGGTCCCCAAACTTTTTCTTATTGCATACCCCTTTCATGTATACCAGCTGCCAGAGTACCCATACCAGCATATATTATATTTTAACCTCTTAAATGCCAAGTATTATAATGATGGAAATTAAATCCACTATTATATCATTTCTCCCACATACCCGCCAGAGATATCTTGAGTATCCCCAGGAGTATCCCCAGTTTGGGAACACATGTATTAATCCAATATAAATCAGGCTCTGAGGCTTAGGCTCAAGATTAAAGAGAAAAGCAGCCTAGTTAATATATTATTTGAGGACTTCATTTCCACATATTCCCTTTGCCTTGTTCCTTCCCAAAAATGGAGTTTTAAAATTGTCACAGAAATAGCACTCTTCAGGCAAGACTACCAAAAACTTTGACTCTGCATCTTGACCCTAATCAGAAAGAAACACCATTCCAGAAACGAAAGAATAGCATAGTCTTTCTGACCCATCCATTTCTTCTCTTCTCTGCTGAGACTGCCAGTGGTAGGGCCAATTAGTACAACTGTAATAGGAGCTTCTGTGATATGTCCATTGAAAACTGGATGGAGACCATCATGCTCATTTCCTGTTAAACTATAGATACTGTTCTGTTGATAATTACTGTGGGATGGATTTCAACTGATGACCAAGAGATGAAAGGCTACATATGTTTTCCTGCTTCCCTGCAGTGCCATCACTATGCCCAGTCTATTCTGAATGCTATTTGAGACATTTTGCTTATATAGATTAGTGTTCATTATTAAGTGCAGTTTTCACTGTGGGACTGCCTAGCTGCTGGGAGCATGGAGGTTATATGAATCACTCTGCCTTACATTTGAGTTTAATTTTAAAACCTGCAATGAGGGAGGCAGGGCAAAGAATTCTCTTTATGGTTTATGTAACCAAATTAGCTCATTTCACTGCATGTAAATTCCCAGTGATTACTGAAACACCCACTAATGAATACAACTGTAAGCAATTAGATGAGCAAGTTGCTTGAGTCTAGACTGTTTGTTTGCTTCAGAAGCCAGCAGGAACATGGCCAATGTGAACATTAACCATCTTCTTCTCTTTTCATCCTAAGAGCAAAGGTCTGCTTGAAATAAGCATTCATTCATAGAGAAATGGCTTACTACTGAATACAAACCATGCTTACTAGGCATTGAGTAAATGAATACTAGAGAAGCAGTATTATAATACAATAACACAGCTTTTGTACAATAACACAGCTTTGGTTTATGTTCAGAGGTTGTTCTGACATGCAGTCATGTTATGAATAGTAATATATAACAATTTTATGATCAGTTTATTCAACTATAGAAGGAAGATTCAGAGAAAGAAACAGAAGGTACACTGGAGTTTAAGAATCTCCTGAGTGACTGTTATTGAGCTACCTTACATCTAATTGCATCTAATATTGTATTGTATGACTGTTATTGAGCTACCTTATTGGGCTATAAAAAGAACAATCAAGGAAACAACAAAATGAAACAATAAGGACAGGAGAACAACCAAACACACATTTGAAACATACTGGGTTAAACTGAAGGCTTCAAAGAATCTATCTACTATGAAGAAGCAACCCTTGTTTGAGTAGAACAGGGAGTTGACAAATCAAAGGACTATAAAGAGTTAAATAGTTTTAATTCTTAAAATGGAGTGAATGGCCAGGACCTGGCCAGGGTAATGTGTGTGAGCTCTGAAAGAGAGAGAGTGTTTCTGCACAGCACTGTGAAAGTCTGGTTCCCACTTGGAAGATGGTCAGATACTTGGCATGTGCGTGGGTGCTTGTCCTTAAGCAGGTTCATAGCTTTAAAGATGTATAAATAATGCTCTGCTTTAAAGGAGCTGTTTGGTTGCTGGTGGGTACTACTGCCATTGTTCCAGTGGAAAAAGAACTGCAAGACCTGAATCCACATTAGACCTGTCACAGCAATTGTGGTGCCAAGGGACTCAACATGGTAGCTGGTCTGGGAGCTGGAGAATTGCATGAGACCTGAAAGAGGGTGATGTGGAGGAGTCAAAGGCACAATTCACTTGATAACTGTTCCGCTATTCCTATTCAACTCTGCCAGTATCTCAGTCTTCAATCTAAACTGGCAATTTAACCTCTCTGTGCGTCAAAAGTTGGACAAACGGTATTTAGCACAGCTCTCTGAGCCTTACAAAATAACCATTATATTCTCTCAGAAGACAGAAAAAAAAAATCATTACCCAAAGCCCAGTTACCAAATACTAAAAACATTTTGATGGCTTCTGTATTAACAATAGTAAGGATAATTTCTCAATGTGCATACAGCATATTTCATCCTTCAGAAACTCACAGCAGCTTTTTAAGAATGACACATGCTGGAATCATTCTTCCCAAACTACAGGCACTGAACACAGCAACTGTGTAAACTACTATACAAAAGTTAAGAAATAATAGGTCATATCTTACTGTCCTACTAAATCTTTGGGAAAAATAAAAGGCAGATACAATGGCAATCTCTAACATATAGCTAGGCCCTAGGTTCATGTTGCATCTGGACTGCAGAATCCATTATATCTGATAAAGTCAGAATAGGGCAGTGATGAAAGATAGCTCACTGAAATATATTCAGAGCTGACAGAAGTTGGAAACTACAACAACTCAATAGTTCACTGAAACCAAATGAACCTGAAGTAACTTGACCCAAAGGAAAATCCAAACAGAGCCCATTTCAGTTAAGGACCTCTCACTCTTCCTGACATGTATTGATTCTTTAGCACCCATTTCACTCAGCAAAAACTGTGTTCCTTTATAAAGTATCAATCCATGGTCACAGACACACACATACACACAATGTATAATTAACTGAGCAACGACTGCAATAAGTAATACATTGGAATGAAAACTCTTGGACTTAAACCTTACAGACATCTATCTGATGAACTAAAGGAGACATTTTATGATTTTCGTTTGGAGACATTTTTGATATACATATAGGTTGATGCTAAGTGTTTCATCTATTGTGGGATAGTGGTACATATATAATCAATTTCTGCATGCAAGGGGCTCTGTTGCTGAATCAGCTACATTTTTCTTTGAAAATGAAGTGCATTTATTATGTGGTGAAGTCAACAACTTCTGGATTCCAACTTGTCCTTATCCTGTAGGTGACCCACAAAACACTTGCATCAAGCCACTTAATACTTCTGTGCCTAATTTTACTCACATAATTATTTACCATGTAGTAGTGCGCAAGCTAGCAACTTAGTTTCACTAATGGATCCTGAGAGAATATGTGAAATAATTATGTATGATCACCCAGTGGTCCAAAAAAGGATCAAATCACTGACCATCAGTTTTACTCCAGGAAGTAGATATATTCGATTTAATTTTCAGAGCAAAGTAAGGAACTTCTAAATTGATTCCAACTATTCCTGTTTCTGTAAGTGATCCACAGAAACTTGGCTCAAGCCCCTTAGCCTCTCTCTGCCTAATTTTACCCATGTGTAAATATGCAAGAGCAATATTATTTATCCCAAGGTGGTGAGACTTACAGTAATGTCTACACTGCCTCTGTGCCACCTGCTGCAATTCCACACACTCCATAGCCAGAAACAGAGTAGTGAGCATGCATCAGGGTACCTCCTGCACACATGCACACGCACGTGTGCGCACATGTGCACACACACACACACACACACACACACACACACTGCTGCATGAGTATGGAGTATGTGGAGTTTATTTTTCAGTAGCACCTGAGAAAGAGGCATATAGTCAGTGTAGATTTAGGCACTGTGAGATTCAATTGCAAAGATACTTTATGAAATAATAAAGCATGATGAACCAACCCACTACACTAAAGCTAAGCACCTTGTTGAAACACCTTCCCACATAAATGGAGTGGAAATTAATGTTTCAGCAGCAGACATCAATCCTTAAGTGCTCCCTCCCCCTCACACTTCTATTCATGTCAAGCCTTTCAGTGTATTTATTTCTCACCTCTGACAAGCCAATAGGGCAGCTCATTTATGAGGCAATTAGAGAAAGACTGAAACACAACTGTATTTATTTTCCTCAACTGGTTTGCAGTAGTTTAATTTGTTTTGTGTGCTTTGGCCCAGTGTATTTATAAACCCATGGCAAAGTTAATCCAGTGCAAAGACAGACCATGACAGTCTCCTCAGCTTTATTTGTGGAAGGATCAGACGCAAAAGGCCATTGCGTTAGTAGCACACTGATTTCATTAGAGAAAAGGACAGGGACACGCACAACTGTCCGTAAGTAAACTCAGTAAATTGTCGGAAATTATGCTTTATGGTGAAAACTGTAAATCTACAGAGATGGGATTCCAAAATGCCAGTGATATTCTGGGTTTGTGTGAGTTTTTTAAAGTCCATTTTCTTTGTACCAGAGATAGAAGAAAGTCGGGGGAAAAGGGCAACTTTGCCATCCCCATATGTCTTTGCAATCAGCCTTACAATTGATTTAGTAATAATTTGTTTCTCAACTTCTGACAGATTATTTATCTGTTGTGGCAAGTGTGCCTGCAAGTGTAATATATGCAATCTGAAAATGCTCTCCTATATTCATTGTAAAAACACTGCAAAACTTTTCTATTTAGACTACTAGTCATGTGAAGCAGAATATGCACACACACAGAGATAAACATGCCGCTGCAAAACTGGAGATGGAATTACGAGTTACATACAGCCTTTTAATAATAATCCATAAGCATAGATTTGGTAAGTACAATAATACCAGCAGAACCCATTTCATAAATATAACTTTCTAGCCCCAACTCATCTAATTGATATACATACACCCGTAAAACTATTAGCCAAATATTAGTCTGGCTTTTCTATTACATTGTATTACAATATTAGATGCATAAAGTCTTTTTTAAAGTTGTTTACTATGAAGGAAAGAATTTCTGTCTTCAATAGTAATGGCATTCTGCACAACCTGTCGGCTAGTCTTTTCTCAATGGAAACAAATTCTCACTGCACTAAACATACTATGGTTTGTAGCTGATAAATCAGTCTCTAAAAGTGTCTGGTGCTTAGGATGTATATCATTAAAATTTTAGGAAGTTCATTACACCTTGAATGTACTTCTGGGTTTAGTGCATTATATATATTCTGAAAACAAAACTAATGTTACTTTCTGCAAGGTTTTTTGTTTTATCTTGAGTCCTGCAGTGCATGTGCTTGTCCTGTATAATTTAATTAAACTATCACAGTAGAGCCTTTCCTTTTTCTTTTCCTTTCTTCCCTTCCTCTTGGGTTAGGGGCCTGGGGCACTTGACTTAGGAGGAAAGGCTGAGAGAATTGGGCCTATTTAGTCCGGAGAAGAGAAGACTGAATGGGGATTTAATGGCAGCCTTGAACTATATTAAAGGTGGTTATAAAGAAGATGGAGCTAGACCAGGGGCAGGCAAAATTCAGCCCATGGGCTGGATCCGGCCCACCAAGCACTTCCATCCAGCCTGCAATGCCACCCAATCAATTTCATCCTGCCCAGCCCTTCAGCCCATGAGTGTGGGAGCGAGGCACATACCGTATTGCACCTTGCTCCCACCCTGTGAGTGGAAAGGCGCAGCAAGGCCAACACACAGCTTCTGGGCAAGACTGCTGATGCAGCTGCTGCAGCCCTTGGAGACCTGCTCCACTTCCCCAGTCTCCTGATGGCTCCGGGCAGCAGGTAGGAAATTGGCAGGGGTGGGACTGCAGCTCGGCAGGAGCATGGAGCATGGGTCTGGTTGGGGCTGGCAGGAGCACAGAGCCTATACCCAGGGGAGCAGCAGCATTGTGGGGCTCAGCTGGACAGTGTGTGGGTGTGAGGGAGGGTGGGGGGCATGGGAACCCCCCCACACACTCTCCCCCCATGGTGCACAGCCCTGGAAGGTGGTAGCAGCAGCAGCTCATCAGGCAAGTTGCTCAGGACATGAGCACCCAGGTTGGTGCAGCTCCGGCCTTCCTGGGCTACTACTTCGTCCTGCTGAGCAGCTCGTGCTGGGGGTTGTGGACCTGAGCTGCCCAAGGGGCTCCAAAGATCCTACTCATTCACATAAATGACTTAAGGGCTCGTACACATAAATGACTTCAAGTGTAATTCCAAGTTTCTCATTCCCTCTCAACTTTGCTTTTCTTGAGAGGCACAAATGCTCCTTTGTGACATGTTCTAAGCAGTTACAGTTTATACTGCTATATATTATTCCAGGTAATACTTTTCCACAGTAAATATCTATGGGATGGAAGACCCCCAAGAAGGAAAAATAATCCTGAAGTGTATATCAGAGTTTTCTAAGGAAAAAAAAGATACCTAAGAAGAAGAAGGATTTGGGGAGCAACAAATTTGGCAGAAAGCAAGACCTTCCCATCCCAGAATGCCTCTAGGGAGCTCTCTAGGGAGGGGAATGTTAGATCTGTAGAGAATAGAGTTTTCTTGAATGATCAGCTATCCCCTATGTTGCTCCTATTATCCAACTCTAATTAATGATAATGACATTAAACCTGTTCCCACTAAAACTGTGAAAGTTAATGTTTCTTCTAGCAACTTTAACTCCGGATTGGATGTCATCTTGGACGCTGAAGGGGTAAGTCTTGATGTAGTGCTTGTTTCAGTAAAACACAGAAACTCTCCTGCTCTTGTGAATCCCAAACTTCATGAGGCTTCTTCCCATTAGAAGGTGAGAAAAGAGGTGGGTTATGGGGAGAAAGGTGCTATAGTAAGTCAAAGAAGCAGCATTCACCATTTTTTTCTGGTGAGAACTGAAATGCTGCAGCTACAAATTATGAGAAGCACATCCAGCACACAGTAGCAATCTGGCCTTAGTTTACAAGCAAGAAATACGGATGCCCTGTTTGCAATGAATTGCTTAGCATTTTGCCCTGTAGTATCAACTGTTGCCCAATGTTCCACTTGAAACACACAACATATATGTTAAAAATAATAAACTCACTAGTCCCTTTAACTTACATCGTGTCAGTTTAAGTTTAGTTAGGGTGCTTTTGCCACATTAAAATTGTCAGTACCACTTTCCCCTTGAGTGGACACTGATTGTAGACTACAAGGGGATTCTTCAGGAAACGTCATGATTAATGCTACACAAAATACTAGAGGAATTAATGATTTACTGCTCGTTGCAAAGCACTGCCAAATGCTGCAAGGTTTGAACAGATGACAGCTAATGTCAGCTGTTTGCAGTGGCTTAGCTGCTGTCACCTCCGGCAAACAGAGCAGCACTGTAAAGTAACACAGTGTGTAAGTATCAGAATAATCAAGGAAGTCACTCTCTCTTCCCCTATTTTTAACTGATTCAGATATACAAGGTGCATCTACATATGCTATTAAGATGACTGAATAAACTCTGGTGCAGTTCATGCCAGAGTTTATTACTCCTGGGCACACTCTTTGCACATGTGCCTGGGACCACACCATATTGAGCCAAGGCAGTGCAGCCCCAGATGAGAGGGTGTTCAGGAGGTCCATCTGCCAGCCCAGGGCTGCTCTGATTCAGCTCAACATACCTCAGAGGGACTGGCTGGGGCAGAAGGGTGCTTCATTGTAAGGCTCGCTGTAGGCAGCCTCCGCACTAAAGCTCCCTCATGCCCCAGCCACTCCCGTCAACATCTACATATGAGTTACAGCGGAGTAAATAACTCACCATAGCATAGTAATTGTGTTTGGCAGTACTATCCTATGACAGAGTTATTTAGTTTGTTCTGTCCTAATAGCACCACACATGTAGATGGAGACATTTTACTGAGAAGCTAATTAGGCAACTCATCAGTAAACATCTCTTCTAGATGCGCCCACAGTATGCAGGCATAGAAAGTCTGCATGTATAATGGAACAATTACCCAGTAAGCTTTAGTTTTCATGTTACTTGAAATTAGCATCTAGGTTTTTTCAGGTTTGAACCAATGCACAGAATTAAGAAAAGCTAAAATAAATCTGGATATGAAGAAATATTTACTAACAGTGAGAGCTACTAAAACAGAAGGCAATCTCCACTGAGCAGGGCTTGAAGTTTAGAGAGCCATCACTTGGGACATTTCAAATTAGATCAGATAATGCACTAGAAAATAAAAAGAAATGAACAAGTCAAACTGACTCTCTGTAGCTGGGAAAAATGACCCAATAATATTTTAAACTAGTAAAATGTATGGTTGATGCTGATTTGACATGAGGAATAAGAAATGGTAAGACTGCTGGGTGGAGAGAAAGAGAAGGTAAATAAAAAGTAAGAGGCTGATTCTGGAAAAAAAACTTTATTTATTTCAGTGTTCATCATCAATAATCTAAGAATATAAGATTTTTATTGATGTGTTATTGAGAAGTATTTTGTATTAGGATGCATTCAGGACTTTTGTCACCTGCATAATACATTCTTAGCAGGTCACTTGGCCACTTAGAGACTGTCCTGGAAAATCCAGGAAGGATGACAGCCTTGAAAT
>NW_017728947.1:38111112-38131294 GCF_001723895.1 Crocodylus porosus
GAGAAAGTCAAGTGTGTCACCAAGATCAGGAAGATGTGTTAAGCAAACCTTTAGTAAGAATCAGAATTTCAAGCATATAAAAGTGACTGAGGGCAAAGAGGACTAAATTTTCTGTAGAAGTAAGGAGGGGTCTACTTGAAAAGCTGGTTTCTCTCACTAGCAAATCTTGTCCTCTGCTAGTTTAGCTCCAAATAGCTGCCTTTTACTCTTCACTGCCTTTCCAGTGGAGGCTGATTGGGTTTATCCAAATGGGGCCTCCAGTATAGGATATGGGAATGTCATTTCAGTGAAACTGTATACATGTGTGTGTGTGTGTGTGTGTGTGTGTGTGTGTGTGTGTTTGTGGTGTGTGCAAATATATAGGCATATATATGAATCAACCCCCACAAGTCTTAAACCACTTCCTCCTTGGTCTAACATTTTATTTGAGACTAAACAATTGTTTTTGTGTTTTTTTAACTTCTGGTCTCTCATTGTGGGACAAGATGAGCAGGTAGTAAAGGCCAAGATACAAGAAACCCTATATAAGAGTGGTAATAATACAACACAAATAATACCAGTACTCAACAGCAGTAGATCTGAAAGGGTTTCATGACTGTTACAACAGCCTCACTTCATAACTGGGGAAAGTGAGGAATATGTTCCCAAGTTCACATAATTTTAGGGGGGAAGCCTTGAACACAACATACTGCTTTTACCACTAGATTATTGGTATTTATAGCTTTTATGATCCATTTACAATTGATGGATACTGTAACACATATACTAAATACCTCAAATGTGTTTCTTATCCCCCTTCCATCCCTACAACCAGCCAGAATCACATCAGTCAGTCACCTTGACTTTAGTTAGCTGAATTCAGTGAAAGTTTCGGTCCACCTATTCTTTCCACTGAGGACTCTCTAAGGTTTGCAAGTTGGCAACAGTAAAGCAACATATAGCCAAATGTTTCATTAAGCGGGGATTATTGTCTAAACTGTGGCAGACTCATGCTTCTGGTCTCCTCTTTTTTAGTCCCCCCTGCCCTCAATATTGCAAAAGTGACACTCACAAAAAGGTAAGGAATTGGCAATAAACCTGCAAGCCTGCACTATAAGGGCACATAGGATGTTTATATCTTCTCCAAGACAGCTTTCCTCAACCTTTCCTTCCCTATTTGAAAGAAGGACTGCTGATTTACTGGGTTTACTTTTATAACTGGAAACTAGTATCTCTAAAAAATGTTTTATTTAAAAAAACATTTGTTTTGTGCTCTACTTCTTTGAGCTTGCTCTGTCTCTCTCTCTGCTTTAAGCAAAGCATTAAAAATCCACATTCATGAGTTCTGCTCCTGGCTAAACCAAACTAATACTCAGTGATACCTCAGGCAAATCACTTGCTTTCTCTGTGCTATCCGTCAAATGGGAATCACAACATTTACTTATTGTAGAGAGGTGTTTAGAAACTTAATTATTTGTAGTACTTCACAGTATTCAGAAGATAGATATAGGTACAAAGTATGCTCATGAATGTTTCAACTTTGTGGCTGTTTCCTTTGCTTCCTAGTCACCTGAGAAACAAAATTATTAGTATGTTAAGTAAACATAAAGCAGGGGAATAGCACTTGAAGAATGGAGAAATAAGGGTTATGAAGTGCTTTTTTTATACATTGGAATCTGAGTAAACCCAGGTATCTTACTAATAGAGTTAACCTGAGTTACCACAAGTATTTATTGAAGTTTTTCCACTGGGTTTTCTCATCCTAGGAATTATTTGAAAAGGCTAAAATGAATTCAGAGCCATTTCCAAACACAGTATCCCTACAACTCAGACAAAATATGATAAGGAAACAAGATCCTTATTTCAGCTCTTACACAATACTTCAATGATACTTTGAAATGCTCATTGAGAATGTAAACTATTCCAAAGATATGCAGTACATTCCTGTATGCAGTCACAGAGGTAGGATAGCCCCACCAATGCATTGTTTATTTACAATTTTTTGAAGATCTTGTGTCACATCATTCACCAAAGATGCAAAAGAAAGAAAAGTTAAAAAAAAATTAAAAAAAGAAAAGGAAGGAAGGGAGGAAAAGGAAGAAAGAACTGAATGAATTGCTTCAGGCCATGCATTTACCGACTTAAATTTCTTTGTTCAGTTCACTGAACTGGTTTACCTTTCATGGTTGACTTGACTGGGTGACTGACTACCTAGGGAAAAATAAAGGAGATATATATTGTTATGTTTTGTAGAGGCTGAATAGCCAAAAACACCTACTGTGTTGTCTGCCAACAGGCAGACAAACACTATACTAGATGCAAGCTGCCTAAACACACATGTATTTTTCACATTTGCTTCACTGAAGAATTGAGCCAGGACCCTGGGGGAAAGAAAACTGCTGGTCTTCCATTAGAACCAAAGGAACTTGCCCCTGCACTAACCCATAGGAGCTAAGGCAAAGCTGGAAATTGCTTTCTGAAAATTGTCTTCTGACAGTAGTTGTTTTGTGGGCATTTTTTTAGCATCTGAAAAGCTCCATAATGAAAGCGAGCAGACTTTCTTCTTCAACCTTTCCCTCTTCTTGATCACAGTGGATAAATGCATTGCCCTTCCTATCAACAGACCCTTCAATCTCAACACGTTATTTTCTGTCATGCTGCTTCTTCCCCATATCCACCTTTCTTCACATCTGCTGCATCTTAAAATAACAAACACACACACAATTTATTCTTCAGTCTATCCCTGTCTCTGGAGCCAGAGTCCAAACATTAAATTCAACCGCCTCATCTATTTCAACCCTCATCTTTTCTGCATCTCCCACAACTTAGTGACAGGCTCTCTGGTTGAAATCAACTCCTCCCTATTCATGTGACACTACTCCCCAGTTCTAATCCCTTTGTCAGATCCTCCTCAGCTTCCACATTATCTGAAATATTCTGATTTAGTAGTGTAACTAGGGAGGGATGAGCGGACAGCAGCCCTGGGCACCAACTAGGAGGGGGAAACAGAAATGCTCCACCCCCAGGAGTCCTTACCTTAGGAGCCAGGAGGAACAGTGCCACACCAAGCAAATGTTTCTGGGGGGCATGGGGATGAATAGAATGGTGCTCCCCACTACCTTGGGGAGCCTTTGCCAGAACAGACAAACTCTGTGCCCAATATGTATATATTGGGGGGGAGAATCAGGGTGGAAGGCATGAATGGGGCACCAGGGTCAGATCCAAGGAACCAAGTCATAGGGCTGCTGCTGAGTGACTAGACCTGCTGCTACTACAGAAACAGTAAACAGCGCTAGTAACCTGGAAAAGTAAGCCTTCCTTTCAAATCCTCCACATTACCTTATCTGTTCCCTCAGCACGGCAGTGGCTGGCATATTCCCATACAACTCTCTGCCCACAATACCCTGGGCATTGAATGAGCCTGCTATGTCTATGATATTCCTCATCATGGCTTTTCCCTGTTCTGCTTCTGCCCTACAACTTTGCAGCTTCCCTAGATCATCTGCTCTTGTAAGTCCAGTAGTTCAATGTAATACATGGCTGCCTCTAATGATAAGCTACTATTTCTGCTAAGCAAGTCACTAGTATGGCTCAGTTGTAGAGCCAAGCAGTACTCAATTATACTGTGTTACTGAATGCTTTAGTTCAGACAACGACAGAACAGTGAGGCTCACTGACAGCTGACTGGGACCTCAATATTGTTAATTCTTTCTTTATTTGCATTACAGTGGCAGTGGGAGCCTTCCTAAAATTACATACAGGTCCCAATGTGCAAAGCACTGCACAAAATGCATACAATGAAGTAAATCATTGTCAGTAATTGACATCTAAATAGATATGAAACACAAAAGGTGCAAGATTACATCACTTTTACAGACGGTAAAAGTCACAGGCAGATTAAGTGACTTTCCCATAGATTAAAACAGGCTTGTGGCAAAAGGGGAAGACAAACATACATAGCTTGAGTGCTACACGTAGCTAGATGTATGCATTAAACAAAAGGACTATGCTTTGAGTATCTACTGTCAGGGGAAGTGTGTAATGCAGGGTGTCTGTGCTATATTGCCCCTAACTAGCTGATATATGACTGTTGCTGTCAGGTAGGTTCTAGCCCATTGGATAGTGTTTCTTTAATTTATACAGAAATGCCTATGCTGCTGAAAGAATAAAGCAGCAATTATATGAAGGGTACTCAGATTTCCTTCCACAGTATCATTGTGGAACAAGGAGTCATTTCAACCAGAGGGGATATAGTTCAGTTTATTCCACACTTCATGCTGCACCTGCAATTGTATCCTTAATGCCCAATTAAGAGAAGACCATTTAGGAAAATGTTGATATCTCCCACATAAAACAGTAATTCTGATTATATTGTAATAATGGGCGTGTAAGGTGACGTGTAATTTTTGATGCTAATGTCATTCCATGCAGAGAAAATAAGACACAATTTTCCCAGGCATAGAACAATGCAGTTTTTATGTAAAACAGGTGCTTATGGGAAAACCAATATACTAACCTAATCATACTCACTTTGATGAAATGCTAAGAGGCATCTTGGAGAGGAGAATGACAAAACACATTTGCATAGTTTGCACTTCAGATTTTATTTAATTTAGAAAGAAAGGCCTGTGAGGCTTACAGCATTGTCAAAAACTGTAAATATAAAAGACCCTTTGGTATTTCTTAATGTAGAGCAAGTGATAAGTAAAAGGTCCTTTGGATTCAGACTAAAGCCAGTCTAATGAAGTCAAGCTTCACAGCCTTGAGTGTAAATCTTTGGAGAGTAGCTGTGGTGTGAATAAACTATACTACCTTGGAAAGAGTCTATCAGCTGATTCATTAGAAGAAATGAGCAACCCATTCAGTTAATGTTGCTATTGCCTACACAAAACCAATTTCAGGATTCCATCCAACCGCGACTACATAAGACTCCTCTCTTCAGCTATTATATACATATAATTTGACTGAGGTAAAGTTCCAATGACTTATACTATACTATTGAAGACCAAGTACCTTTTCCCCATATTTATGCATACATATGCCTCATTAATAACAGTGTTGCATCCATAAAAGATGCATATATATATGCCCTACCAAACGAAATATGAAACTGAATGCAAAATGTGGGGAAAGGATTTGATCAGGAAATATTAAAAAGAGACTCATTTAGTAAATGTAGTGCATTCAATACTCTCTGACATCCTGGCCAACACAGCCATTTCTCTCCAGCATATTTGCACATCTATCGGTATAGCTATTTTTGTATATAACTCATCACCATGGCATCTGATTGCCATCCAGGGCAAATGCATTAATATCTACATTGAAGTAATGCTTAAAGGTCCTATTTTATTAGGCACTATAAAAGGTAAGGGAACGTGCTGAGCAAAGATATAGGAAGCTTACATCGCCAGCTTATGAGATACATATGTATGAACGTACCTAAACTTTGAGCAGGTTAATAGTTTTAGATAACAGTCCTCTTCATTAATGTTATAATTTATGCGCTTAAGCTTAGACATACCTCACTGAATTGGAGTTACAAATGGGATACAAACAATTAAAAGGAACTAAAACATAGGATTGAAAAGAGAAAGGAAAATAGAGAACCAATATTGACATCATGTACTAAACAACCATATAAGCCACTTAATGCATGAAAGGTGTGCCACTGAACTCAGTTTTTGGGATCAGAATGTTTATAAAATTATATTAATGAAATACAGTTACAGCATATAATTTCTCAATGCCTGTTATTTTCAGTTTTTTGTTTTTTTCTTAAGTGCCAGCATAGATAACATTTGTTTAAATATATCTATATACTTTTATTTATGTAATTAATTATATCTTTCCCTTTACAACTTCTATTTATAAATGCTGTTGCTCTTCAAATGTTGTTTGAAGATTGGTTGTTTAGTTTGACTGGTTATATTTCCTCCCTTCTAGGTGCATCTTTCCCTGCCCCTTTCCTCCCCTGCACCCCCCCCCATTACCCCCTTTTTTTTTTTAAATAAGAAAAGTAGACTGGAATTGAAAAAAGAGATTAAAGATACAGAGGAGAAGAGGGAGAAAGGTTCAAGACTAGTGATATAGGAGGGAAACTGAGGAAACACCAGTGTAGGGGATAGGGAGGTGATTAGAACCAGGCCATCCCTCCTCTCCCTCACATGAGCCTCAAAGAGGGACTAAATTAACCAGTATTTAAACTGCAATCTGGCAGTTCCTCTGAATTCTGGCTTTGACCCTGAAAAGCACTTAACCTATCCTGTACTTTGGTAATCTGTCTGTAAAATGGGTATATGGCTTTGGAGACTGGAAATCCTTGTTCTAATGAATGTTTGAATTAAATTACTGATGCCAATTGAAAACTCTTCAAAACAGAAGGTACTAAAAAAGTTCACTCACATACTATTCAATAATGTGGTAGTTATGGCATTCTCCCAGGATGCAGATGTCATTCAAATCCCTGCTCCAAGTGATTCAAAGCAAGGATTTGAATTTGATTGTCTTCAAGGCCCAGGGGTTACCTTCCTCTCTGGTTCATCATTGCACAGCTATGAATATTTGTATTTCCTCCTCTCCTTCCACATTCTGTCTCAGACACATTGTTGACACCTTTCTTTTCCTCCTTTTGGCTCTTTATGTAAATACCAGCTTGAATATATCACGTTAGATTTTCTTTAACATAAAGGCAACTATATTTACATCAATTTAGTGTTCATCTACACATACGCTTTACTGTGGAGCTTTTTCATCATCTCCACAGCAAAATGTCACTATCTACATGTGGCCCTGTATTAGGGCACAGTAAATTAATTAACTCCTCTGTAGGATAGTACTGTTTGGGACAAGTACCACAGTTACATGTGCCAAAACGGACATGTAGACAGTGACTGGGGCTGGCTGGGGCATGAGAGCGCTACAGTGCAGGAACTTCCTTGCAGTTAGCCCCGCACTGTAGCACTCTCTTTCCAGTCTCTCCACAGCATGTTGAGCTGAGGCAGAGCAACCCTGGGCTGCTGGCAGGCTGACACCCCAGACCTCCTGCCAGCTGGGGCTGTGCCACCCCAGAACAACATGATGTGGTCCCAGGCACACTTATAAATGCTGTGTCCGGAAGCAATAAACTCTGCCATGAACTGCACCAGAGTTTATTGTTATGTGCTAATTGCATGTGTAGATGCACCCTTAATATTATAAATGAAAAAGTAAAGACTAGGGTATATAGGAGGCGTTCCTCTTCTGTGGAAGTACTGTAGGAGTCTATTCATAATCATGAGTGCAAGTGCTGTTACTGTATAATTGTTTTCACTGTAACCTACTGCATAGTAACAAATAAGCTTAATACTGAACAGAAAAGACATGGGGGGGGATAGAAACATTCTCCTTTTATTCTTTTTCCCCAGAAGTGTTGGACTTACGAGATGTCACTGTACTATTCAGCCAAGGCAGTTCTTACTTTAAAAATAATAAGTAAAGAACATTTTAAGAAAATAGATTCAACCAACTCTGAAGTGCTGTGAAGTCCCTAAACCTTTTACCCTTATGTAATGTCCCAGCCTCACCTTTTATGCACCTTTTATGCATTTATTATCAGTAATTTAATGTTTAACATTATCAACGTAGACATTGGTTTCAAAGGATAAACCATTATTGATGGGTTGTCAATATGATGAATCAATTAAATATGTAAAGCAATTCCGAGCTATCCTGATGGAGCTGAAAATTATCAGTTCCCACAACAACCACACATGTACGATCACTGTGCTCATGTATATGGAGCATAAACAGGATATAAGTTGTGAATGTGTGATACATATAAATTACCAATATGAATTTCTTTGCCTGTACTGGACCTTAACATTGAAAAGGACTCTGCTGTTTGAAGAGAGTGGCAACCATTTTGCATTTTGTTCAGAGCATATTATTGGAGGAAAATATATTATTTATCATAAAAATTATACATTTTTTTCCATTTACCTAGGGAATTTTTGCCACCTGTATAAGGTGAACTGCACTACTAGACAACCATGATTGACACTATCTGTGAAGTTTGCTGCTGTAAACATTTCCACTCAAGCCATCAGCTCAGGGTATTGCGGCAAAAGTGGCTAAATGCTACTTCTATATTCAAAACAATCTCAGAGCTGCCGAAGGATGGTTCACTGTGGATGTCATATCTTAAATAGTGAAAGTGAATGTGATCTGTGGCAGATGAACTTCAATGTCCACAAGTGCAAGGTAATGCTCCTGAGGAAAAATAACCTCAATTATATGCTCACAGTGTTGGCTTCTGAACTAGGTGGTACAACCCAGGAAAGAGACCCTGGAGTCATTGTAAGTAGTTCTCTAAAAACATCAGCTCCTTGTGCAGTGGTGACCCAAAAGCCAATAAAATACTGGGCATCTGGAAGAAGGGAATTGAAAACAAAAAAGAGAATACCATCATGGTTCATCCAAATCCACGGCACTCCCACATCTTGAATATTGTGCTCAGTTCTGGTCGTCACATCTCCAAAAGGATATAGTAGAATAAGAAAAGGTTCAGAGAAGTGCATCAAAAATTACCATGAGGATAAAGCAACTACCATACAAGGAGAAACTGAAAACACTAGGATTCTTCAGTTTGGAAAGGATGAAGGTCTACAAAATCTTGAAGGTTGTAGACCAAGTGAAAAAGGAGCTGTTGTAGAACAAGTCCCAGACTGTTATAACTAGGGGGCATCTGATGCAATTTGTAGATGACAGGTTTAAAACCAATAAGCCAAAGTATTTTCTGTGCAACACATAGTTAATTTGTGGAATTCATTGTCACAGGAGGTGGCATTTATTATAGAGGCAGATAACTTGCCAGGTTAAAAAAGATCCTGGATAAATTAATAGATGACAGATCCATCTATTAATGACTATTGAACAGCATGGTTGGTTGGAGATGTTTTCTCTGGCATTTCTAAACCAATAATAGTGAATGCCATGAAGGACATTGTGGAGCGGGTGGATCACTCTAGAGATATCTGCATCAATGCCTTCCCTTTACAGCATCCATTTCTGTCACTGTCAGAGACAGAATACTGAGCTAGATGGACCATTGGTCTGCCCACATATGACACTTTTTATGTTCCTTAAGCATTGGAATTGAGTCAGTGACATGATTTTCACTACTTGTTATGCCAGCTATCAAACAGGTATCTGTGAACCCCTTTGTAAGCAGGTAAAATGGATAACACAAACCAAATAAAGAGATGAGATATGGTTATCTTAAACTTTCTTTATCATGTTTTAAACTACTAAAGTTCATGGAGATAACATAGCTTGTTTTCTCAACAAAATAACAAAATAAGCTGTTCCTGAGTTCTTATAAAGGAAATAGAAAGAAGCAGTTCTTCTCCACATCTGTTAAATCACTACGTATGCTGGGACAATTTGGAACCATCTAACACAGCAGATCACAATACAAAAAGGATTGTGCTGAAATACAGTCCCTCTATTCAAAGTCCCCATGAATAGCTGTCTCACACATGGGTCTGGAGGTGGCCCCTGGATGACAGTTACTCCCTAATACTCCACACAAGTTAGCACACTAAGTACCATGTACTCTGTCTATGCTTTTACCAGTCTCCATCCCTTCCAGCCCAGTGGAATATGGGGAGTAATGTTTAGACCTTTTGATACTAGTCTTATAGATCCATTTGGGGATTGCCAGACTGTAGCAGCATTTCATATGCATCTTCTCCCTTAGCACATCCCAATGTATGCACTTCACTGAATGAGACAAAAGAAAAATAATGGTGGGGGGGGAAATAGATCTCAGCTTTTTCCCAACAGCAGGCTTTTCCAGCAGGCTGCCTACTTAGGGCAGGTGTGGGGTCAATCACATAGCTCTCATATGGGTCTAATCTATGCCTGGGAGATAGGTAAGAGTGTAGAGCAGTGAATCTTGACCAGATCCTTTGAAGATGCTACAAAAGGTGAGAAGCTAAGCAAATAAGATAGGCTTGTCCCTTCCTAGGCACTCCCTCACCCCCACTGCCCAGCCCCTGTGTAAGGAGGTAAATAAATTAGTTCTTGAAATGGGGGGGCATTTAATTCAGAAAAACTATGGAGGAGTGCCTCAAGTCCAATGAGGGCTGAGAGCCACATGTTTAGAGCATCAGACTGTTTGCTTACAATTGAGTCTTTCTGTTGGAGCAACAGAAACATGCAGTGTGAGTTACAATATATATATAAATGAGTTCTACTAACAGACATAATTCCTGTTTGAATGAAGTTACAAGTCTGGCAATTTTCTTTGAAGTTGTTTAGCATTCAAATATTCTGCTATGCTGAAATGAGAATGCAGCTTTGTCTGAAGGTCTCTTTTGAGATCCATTTTCTACAAGAGCACATCTCCTAGAATAGGACTGTGTTCAGAGATGGTCATATTACTCAATTGCTCTGTTTTGGATAACAGAGAAAGCTTGCTAATATCTCTAAATTATTTGCTAGAGAATGTACAAGACACTAGAAGTGTTCTCTGAACATATCTATTTGGAGAGGGAAAGGAAGAAAGAGAGAAAGAAAATGGACTGGGTACAAGGATTATTCGAATGATTCTTATTGTCAGCTGAATCCAGTGGGAAGGGTTATAAAGCACTGTGTCAAGGGCCTCTTTAGACTGCAGAGTAGAGCTGAGAGAGTCCTGAAATGCCCAACACCATTTTGCCACATGTATTTTGTTCTTAATGTTCTCATTTGTCTCCTCTGATGTTGCCTATGAGACCACTTCAGATACTAAAAATATAAGCAATAAGCAAGGAAAAAAGACAACTCCTGAACTTTGGATTTTTATACTAAGGTTCCATGTGGTTAATAATCTGATCTAATACATTTGTGCATATGCTGTTGTTAATATACTCTACTATACTGTGTTTTCTCTCTCACTTCCATTCCTTCCCCACTCATGTTTGATGACATTTATCCTCCAGCTGAGCATATAAAGAGGAAAACCAGGTATACGTCCCATTGTATGTAGATAAGTAGTTTTTCTTAACTCTGCTTTCTAATGAAAGTCAGTGCCTGTCTAACTCAAAGTAAATTCCCTTTGACTTAAAAAGTGAGTTTTGTCAGAGGGATGCAGCACTAGATATTTTACAATTAGACTGTATCATTTAAGCACTAGCTGTGTCAAAGATGAGGAACAGCCTTGCCATTTGAGGGACCAGTAGGAAGGATTAAGTTTTAGGAGGGGTTATGCTAGGGAATTTAGGTAGTCCAGACTTGATACACAAACCACTAAACCATCTCATAATGACAGTGCTCTACTAAATAGTGAATAGCCCCAAGAATTTGAACGGCATGCTAAATTTTACTTTCCTAGGTAGTATAAATCAGGACCAAATTCAATTAAATGCTGATAAAAAATTATTGAAAGGCACATGGCATATTTAATCTACATATCTCATTGCCACTATTTAACACTGAGGGCAATAATTTAGTGGGATTAAAAAAAGAAAGAAAGAAAACTGTACTTCTAAATAAAAAGTAAAAAACCCCTGTTTTATAGTTGCCTACTCAGAGTATTTCTACACAATTTTTCTCCTTCTTGTGGAACAACTGATACTGGTCACTATCAGAGATGAGAAACTAAATTAGGTGCATCAGTGGTATCAGTCAATATGGATTTTTTTTATTATTACTTTTACTATTATTATTGTTCCTAAAACAGGCACATAAGCACTTAAATCAAAGTTCTCCCCACAGATACACCTCTAATCTCTTGATGTCCTATTAGGAATTAATCTATACTGTGTATCTGTGTACTTTTACATGTAAAATTTAATTTTTTAGAGAGACAGACATTATATAAAATGAGTAAGAAAGGTAAAAGGTGGAGAAACGTTCACTTAATGTTAGAAATCAAAGATACATGTAAAGTAAGAGGCAAACAAGATATGTGTACATAATATGTGTACATATAAAGAAATAAAGGGAAACTAATGTCACAGCTTATGCACTGGAAAAAAGAGAAAGTTTTTTAGGTTCTTGTTCAACAGAAAACATTAAAAACGTTACACTAGTACAGCGAGAGATAAGTATAAGAAGGTGAATAATTCTTTACACTTGGACAGCACACAGTGCTCACTTAAAATATCAATCAAACTTCAGAGCATTTCCTCTGAACTAAATGGACACTATTGTCCATAATTCAACAAATGGGGACTCATAGAAAAGTAGGGTTGGGAGGCACTACCAGAGGTCATCTAGGCAACTCCCTTCATGAAGCAGGATTGTCCCCATCCAAACCATCCTATACACATCCATTATCTAACCTATTAGCAAGACAACACAGTCAACCCTGACATAACCACAAGTCATAACCAAATATCTATGAATCTATGGCATAACACACTAACCTGCCACAAGTGAAATAGGAAGAGCAGGGGAAGCGCTGTGAGGTGAAACTACTTACCTTAGGTTTTCAAGAACGTGCGAACAGTCATCAGGTTAGGGATATGGAATACCTACTTTAACAAAAACTTTGGGGGAAATGTCACTAAAGTTAGATTTACAGAGACTTAGAGCCTGAAGGGGGACTTGGATAGCATTTTCCATGTCCTAGACTGAAATGTTTAAAACCTCTATATAAACATCCAAAGTTTTCACCAGTAAAGCTCCCCAGGCAACACAATTTCTCCTACTTGTCAAGCATGAGCAGCTCAATGCCTATCTCCTGTCTAAGCCCAATCAGAATTCACACACTAGGCATTGCCTTGCCTATGTCATTTGAGTAGTCTTATATGATAAGTATGTTCAGTGTAAACATCCTAACACTATGCCAAACACTGTAGTAGCCATCACTTCCATTCAAAATTATGGTTAGAGGAAGTCCCTTATACAGTAGCTGACTAGACAGAACACTTACCCAGAAGATCTGACTATAGGGCTCCTCACCACTGCTGCAGGGACATTAAGGCAGGGGAATCCCTTGGGGGACTGTCTTAACCACCAACATAAAAGGTAGCCTATGGTTGGGGCACTCTGACTCCCTCATTTTGAATCCATTCTAGATTCAATTTGCAGAAAAGAGAGAAGAGGGAAAGAAAGTAATCAGCAATCTCTAGTCCAGTGGTTCCCAACCTTTAAAGAGTCACAGCATCCTTCCACCACTTTTTTGAATGAGGTTGCACCCCAGTTGAGAACCACTGTTACATTCCACCTACCTCAGTAATTATCAACCAGGTGCTGTCCCATGTGTCTGGTGCATAGCTAACCAGGAACAGCTGTGGCACACATGCGCTCTCCTGCCTCCTTATGGTTCTCTGATAACCCTGAAGCAGATAGGAGAGTAGGAGAGCAGTCTTGTACTTCTGCCCTTCCCATCTAATTCTGCATGGCATCTCCTGCAAAGAGGCTCTCAAAACAAGTGGAACTGTACCACGTGCCACTCTTTCTGGGAGCAGTAGGGGTAGATGGGAGGAAAGGCAGATCGGTAGAGAGAACCCTGGTGCAGAAGAAGCATACACATGCTACAGTCCTATATATAGGGCAAATTTATCTTACCACTACCACCACTGTTGCCACTGCTATGCCTGCATCAAAGCACCCCTAAGGGGGTCTTGCATTGCCCTGGCTGAGAACCACTGCTCTAATCCAGGAGTGGACAATGTACAGATCTCAGCTGGATTCAGGCCATAGAACATTTAGAGCCAGCCTGCAGATGTGGGGCTTCAGTGACATATGGTGGTAGGGGGTGCCTTTTGCAGGCATTACCTCTATATCACCAGACGAATTAATGCTACCTGCAGATGCTCTCCCCAGGTAGTTGGGGAGACACGGAGTGTTATGGCAGGGTCTGATCATCTCCTCCATCTGCCTCCAATCCAGAGTAGATCCTTCCGGTCTGTGGCTGGAAAATGTTGCATGCCCCTGATCTAGTCCACTGGGTAGGAGTAAACTTTTGAAAGGAATTATTCTGGGTTGCAGATCCCACTTCCTGGCATGTTTCAATATTGTATCCCATGTGACTTTAATGCTTTAATTTAAAATACAAACAACAGGGAGTCCCTCTAATCCCCAGGATAGGTAATCATGTTCTAATTCTTCTCACAGTCATAGGCCCCATGAAGTGGTTATTGTTATTATTTATCCTGTCCTGCACAGTAGCCCAGTTTCTGCAGGAGAGGTAAAAATTGTTCCTCCACCACAGTAGTTAGTAGCCTCAGGAGAAGCCACTCACTTCAGAAGTAGAATATGTGGGTTTCTACCTCCTCATGCTGAAGAATGTATTGAATCCAGGTCCACTACACTGTGGGAGACTGCTCTATTCACTGACCTTTTGGCAGCAAAAGAGCATTACTACCTCTTCTTTCTCCTGTACTTTGAAAGTGGATAGCCCTTTCAAAAGGAATGATATTTAGGTGCCTAAATCAAGCAGATGGAAATCCCAATGTGAGAAAAGTACCTACCTACATGCAGCTCAAAGCACATTGCTTGCATGAACCCAAGAGAAGGTAGGTATTAGGACACATTCTCCCCCTTGCATTTCTTGTTTAACAGCATATGCAGTCCCCATGCCAAGTCTCCTGACTGGTGCGATTCCCATTCTAAATTCCCAACCTGATTCTGCCTGTGCACTATATTGAGCTGTTACGTATCTAAGTTACGGCAATTAAAAGGTAGGCATTGTGACATGAGATTCAGAAGGCCTAAGCCCCTTTATGGATCTAATTCTTAGCCTCACTGTGCCTTTCTCATACTTCCAGTTCACAAAAGTTTGTAAGGAAGCCTGTTATTATGGTAATGGGACCACATAAATCTTTAAAATAAATAGTTTTAGTGACACTAAAATGAATTAGGGCATGGATTAGGACCCAGAAAAACTCATCTTGATTCCCAACAGCTGACTGTTGACATGACGTCACCCTTCTACTTCTCATATACATAGAGAAGGTAGAAAATAGGTTAAAAAAAAGAAGGGGAAAAACCCCCTACCACTTCAGATATGAGGGTTGACGGAAGTATGAACACTTGAGTTTAAGAAGCTATCATATAAGCATGTCTAGGCCCGGATGTGTCCACGAAGTGCAAAAACAAAGTGGCTTTCATTTCATGTTTACCCCAGGCTTGCTGGGTCTGCCTTTTAATCAGCTTCTTACCTCATTTTACTGATCCAGACCCTTGCAGACACATACCTCACATTTCTGGCACATCTTCCATAAGCTGTAGATATAGACAGTCACAAAGGCCCAGTACTACATGTTATTTATGTTTCCATACTTGGCGTCAAGCTTTATAGAAGCCTCTTAACTATGGAAAAACCAAGGCTGTCTATACATGTGTTCAGAGGTGAGGGGGAAGAGGGGTGTTTTAATTAGAGCAGTCCCCGGGCAGCCACTCTAATTCAAATGCCTCATTGTCACATGTATTAAGCCTCTGCATGTTTAAAATGTCCACAGAACACATTATCTAAACTTTATTTGATGAGGTTTAGTTAAGTGCCCTGCAACCATTTTAAAGGGTGTGTGGGCTTAATACAAATGATGCTGTAGCAGCACTACAGAGTTCTAATTAGAAGGAAGAGCAGACTCAGTTAATCGAGTCTTCTCTGATGCGTTCTAATTAGAATGCCAACAAGCAAGTGTACAGGCAGCCAAATGTCTATGCGTTTGGAACACATTACAAAGGTCCCTTTAATGGCCTTCCAGCCTCTAGACTAATAGACAGTCTTATTTGCATAAAGACAGAAGTGCAGGAAAAAGCAAAGGAAGAGACAGGTGAATATTAATTCATGGTCATAATGCTGAAAAAATCATTTGAAATTTCTAAGCCCCACTTCCCAAACCCACCTTGTTTACAACATTATGGTATAATGCTACAGATAGAACATACTAAATAGATACAGAACTACATGATTTGCCAATCTCATAAGGGTATTTCTCCAGTAATAACCACAGAGGGACATGTGGCCGAGCATAGCTTCCACAGACTTTGGCCAGATCACAGAAACCTGATAGTCTGGATTTCAATGTGACAAGGAAAATGCATTTAAGATAAAGTTTCTGTTGGTACTTCTATCACAAATCATTACAGATCAGCTCCTGGTTCCATTGAACTGAATGGCAAAACTTCCACTAACTTCACTGGAACAAGATTTTCCCCCTAACTGCTGTTATAATCAGAGAACTATGTTTATTTATATTGGTATTAGCCCCTTGGTATTAGCCCAGCTTCAGTAAGGAATATACATTTCGCTCTCCCACTGAAATGTGCACCTCCCTGCATTGCTGTAACCAGGTGAGGGCACTAGCTAATTAAACCTAAGGAAATATTAAAGACCAGAGGGAGAAGCTTCAAATATCAACCTCAAACCTTATTTTCCTTAGTCCTCTGAACAAAAGCTACATAGTAAATAGTATATTTACCCATAGGTGTGTTCACATAGCAATGAATAGTGCTAATCAGCCTTCTGACTGCTAAATTAGATAGGGTGCTGCAGTTGTAATACCACATAATCTGAATGCAACCATTGTAAGTACTGAGGATATCTGGGTAGACGGCATTTGGTCCTAAATACCAAACTGAACACAGCCAATATGGAATCAGATGCATCTGAAATACACCTGCTGTGTTCTTCACTTGATCAGTTTTGTCTAGCTGCTGAAGTACTGACAGTGCTAGCTCTAGACATAACTAGGGGCCACCCAACCCGAGGAGACAGCTGGCTGATTTCACAGGTAGGTTGCAGGACCGGGAACTGTTTTTGAGAGCTTATCATGCTTGGGACCCCCTCATTCCTCTGATTGTCTGAGGGGTCCCAGTGGCCCACTGCTGATTAGTGGAGAAGGCTGTCCTGTAGCCCCATCCCTCACCACTGACTGGTGGAGAGGGGCAGGGCCACATGACAGGCAGCCCTCCCAGCCAGTCAATGGTTAGGAGCAGGGGATTGCAGCCATCTTCCCTATCCATCTCCTTGCTGGCAGCTTTCCTCTGTGTTTCTGTTGGCTCCCATTGAGGAGCCAGCATTTTATTTTTTAGCCCTTTTTCTTTTTTCCCCCCACGGATCTTGCCGAGATCTCCCGATTTCATGATTTCTCTGAAATCTGTGCAATTTTGATTTGGGTAGTTCCCTGAATATAACAGGATGCATCCTCTGTGCTAACAGTTTTACCAGGTGTTGGTATATCCTTTTGCTAGTTTTATGATCTGCACTTTTAAAGCTTTGCTTATGTTAACTCAATATTAACTGAGGTATTATAAGCATATATCATGCTAGAAAAATGAAAACAAAAGTCTAGTGGTTGGAAGGAAACAGCAACATGGAGAGAAGGCTAATGAAAGATCTGCTGTAGAGAGCAGTGTTGTAAGAACATAATTTTGTAAGTTTAAAATTGCTTGTGGAGGGAAGATGTGTTTTAAAAACTTAAAAGAATGAAAAAATAGTATCATTGATATGCAATGAGATATTGACTTTATGAAGAACACCCAAAAGCAGATCAATAGACCTATTCACACTTAGATGACTTAGGACTAGAGCTCTATTAATTTTAATAGCTGAAAATCTGTGGAAAACATTATTAGCAGCTCTAGAAACATTTAAATTATGCACTTTAGATTATGAAGTAAAAATGCCTTATGATTTTAATTAGCACCCACTTATGCAGCTTCATGCTTTTGGAAAATCTCAGTCTGTTACAGAGATCACTTCTCCCTCCACTGACATTTAGGCAAACACAAAACACACAAAGTGCTTAGGAGCCTGATGAATCCCACATTACAACTTCATAATAATTGTAAATAATTATATGGTGCCATATCTCCTACTGAACTTCAGTGGGAACAGGACCAGGCCTGAAAAGTCCACACCAATACCACAAAACACTTTCAAACAGGAAATTAAACAGAAAGCTTTACCTGACTGAAATGACAGAAAAGTGTTACAGAACAATAATGTAATTACACAAACTGGAGTTTCACCAAATACACGTCTACACTGCCTCTGGCTATACTTGGAAGCACCACTATGAAAACACTTTTCCATTTCCAGTGATCTAAATGCTGAAACCATGTAATGGGGCTGCAGTTAGAATAGGCACACATCAATTAAACAAGCTCAAGGCTAAGAGTCTGAAAACATTGCTAGGTGTCTCTTAGGCATGCACCAACATGTAGCAAACCTCAAATACATTATATTTTTTTCATCATCTGATACAAACAGAGTGGAAAGGAGTAAGTGTTTACCCTGCGACACTCCAAGGCAGCATAGACATGCCCAAAGCCAGCGAGGGCTAACTTTTATGCCACAGGTGCCACAAATTAGTCCCACAGCCTCCTGGAGTGCCATTCCCATCTCCTTCCCATAACTACTTTGCTGATCTACTTTGTGCTCCCTGCCCAATCTACTTTGTTACTTTGCACTTCCTGTCTTGTATTCCCTGCCTGATCTCCTGCTCTGCTTTTGGCTTCTTACCCTATCTGCTGCTGTACTGGCTTCTGGGTTTTCTAGACCCCTGCTGCAATATCTCCATTTCTTTTCCCCAGTAGGACAAATTCCTTTACTTAAAACACTAGTTCTCCACAGGCAAGTTGAAAACAACTAGTTTTACCTGAGGTATAACCATTCAAATATTCTACTTAGGCAATAACTTGTCAGGTGTGGATGGTTTTTAACAACTGCCCTGTTCAGAGCTTGATACACTAGAGTCTATCATTGTCTCCTCTGCAGAATATATATGGCTTAAACATAGAGAGAGTTCATCATCTCAAATAAAATTAATAAATTGTACATCTATTCCTGCAATTTTAAGAGAAGATTAAATAAGCTGGGTCTCTCATACCCAGCTTATCAATCACTGATGCTGAACAGTTGAAATCACTGTATACAACTATAGTTACCAAAATGATAAATATCTGAACGAGGCAAAAATAATGTTTGTGATTCTTATCTCTATATGGTGTAAAATTAAGATAGTTGTTTAGAAACACTATACTAATAATTAACAGAAGGGTTACATACCTAGGCTCACACACATATTGCCCAGTTCCATGCACTGGAGAAGATAAGGGCTGAGTTATGTGCCCTCCCTACATGTGCTACAGGACACTGTGAAGGAATCAGTTATCACTCAATATAGGTTCCAGCAGTGGGCACTGACATTCGTATGGACTACTGCTTCTTATAATATATTGGAAGCACAATATTTTCTGTAGTAGGCAAGAAAACCAGGAAGAAAAGAGAGAAAAGAACTAGAAATGAGAATAAATCCTCACTAGCCATCGTTCACTTGAGTAGAAATGCAGCTGGTCTAGTCTCAGGAAGATTATCAATTGTTTATCTGTCCCAAATGGCATAAATCACATGTAAAAGTAGGTTTTGCACATGCCTCAATAGGCGATGCAGCCGAATTGATCCTCTAGCAACTGCAGTGGCTGTGAATATAAATCACAAGTTGCCCAGTGAGGCTGGGATTTGAAATTGAGCTTCAATACCTCTGAGAAGGGAACAGTCTAGTCTCCTCTGGGTGTATTAATCTGCATGAGTAATGTGGTGGGGGGTGGGGAGGACAATAAAAAAAAGATGAAGAATGACAATAAGACTAAGACAATATGTTACAGAGAAAGCGTTTCACTTCCTGGTTTTGAAATTGTGGGTTAATCTCAACTACACAGAGGGAAGAACTGCATTTCTCTTCATTCCTCAGCTGCAAGCAACTCAGGAGTAGATTCTGTTTAATAATGTATATCACTTATGATGAAAATTGGTTTGGAGGTCTGTTTTCCCTGTCATCCTTTTATTAGACTGCTCAGTATATGATTAACACAGTGGCAGGAGAGTGTGGGCCACCAATTTCAAAAGGACATTGGGACTCCTATGCCCAGTTTATCAATCACTGATACTGGACAAGTGAAATCACTGTATCAGCATCTATAGGTCAGTATGTAATTTCTGACATGTAAAAAAACCATGTTGTTGTGAAAGGAGGAAATAAATTGTATCTTAGCTAGCAAAAGGTCAAAGACACACCCATGCCTAACCACATCTTGAGTTAGTACAATGGTGCGCTCAGCGTTCTGGTCCTGTAAGCTGAATGAGTGTTGTGGGACCAGCAGTGGGGCCATGGGCAGAATCTGGCACGGGGGGGTCAGCACACAGAGTTACCACACATGGCCCAATCTTGCATGCCATATTCGGCTGCTCATCACTTTGATCTCACATTCTGGATCCTAT
>NW_017728947.1:38131394-38140528 GCF_001723895.1 Crocodylus porosus
ACCTATAAGTTTATCAGGGGTGACCACCAGGATCTGGGGGAACGTCTGTTCACCAGAGCGCCCCAAGGGATGACGAGGTCGAACGGTCACAGACTCCTGCAAGACCGTTTCAGGCTGGACATAAGGAAGAATTTCTGTACTGTCCGAGCCCCCAAAGTCTGGAACAGTCTGCCAGAGGAGGTGGTTCAAGCACCTACACTGAACACCTTCAAGAGTAAATTGGATGCTTATCTTGCTGGGATCCTATGACCGTAGCTGACTTCCTGCCCTTTGGGCAGGGGGCTGGACTCGATGATCTCCCGAGGTCCCTTCCAGCCCTAATGTCTATGAAAATCTATGAAATCTAACCTCTCTGTCACTATACTCTAATATCAGAACTCACTGTTTATTAAATGTTGATAAACTTAAATAGAAGCCACCACACATGAATTTTCATTTATTAATGATTATAACATACTATAAGATGTTTGGCTGAAAGGTGCTACCAAAGGACAAATTATTATTATTGCATCAGATATTGAGCACCCAGATCTCCATGGTTGGCTGCATATTGACACCAAGCTGCCAAAGGTGCTGCTATTAAAATACTTCTTATTCTAAAGCTAATGTCATGTAATAACTGCAGATGTTGAGATTGTAACTGTGACACCTTGCTCCACCCCAGAAGTGACTGCATTTGGGGGATAGAATAAAGTAAGATCTTGAATTTTCAGGCTGTAAAATGTCCTTGGGGTATAAAATCTCTGTGTGAAAGTAAGGATTATTTTGCTCATCTGAAATGAGCTGAGAAAGACAATGGCTGGTCTCATTTAGGAAGGGGAATTCTAGGAATCAAGGGAGGTTTTGGATAATGTGAGCCTTTAATGCTTTTGCTATTACACTCTTTTATGATGGAACTACTATTGTTCAATGAGGCATTTTATCCTAAATGGCACCATTGAAGAGATTAATGAGTCAGGAGACTTAGTGAGTTAAATTAACATTTTTGACTTAAAACTTATCCTGATTAATATTAATTAAAGCAAAGAAAGTATGATAAGGTAACACTAAGGGGTTTGGCCTAATATCTTTAACAATCATTTTATTCTGTAGACTGTAATGTTAAGACATATAAGGAAAGAATTCCCCTATTTGTGTCTAGATATTCTTAATATTTCATCTTCCTTTCCTTCCCAAAATATTAATAATCTTCCTGTAATACTAACTCATGGACATTTATTAACATTGCCTCCATCACCCTCTCCTTCTGGAGATGGAAATAAACAAACAGTGGGATAAAGTTAGTCACTATGAGTGAAAACCCTGATGCAATTTCTCCGCGTGTATCAAGGGTTATATGATCTCACAAAAAGTAAAACTACACATGGAAGCTCATGGGAAATATAGTCGTCTGTAGATCCAGAGAAGACCTCTGAAATGAAAGGGTCTTAGGGCTCGTCTACATCATTTTTGTGCTGACCGTGAAGTGCACTGTCTGCTCTCAAAGTGATCCCTGCTCTCTGCATTCCAAATCTTGAACATGAAATAATGTAGCCATCTGAAAGTAGCCCTAAGCATGTGCCAAAAGGCGTGCCCAAAACTGGCAGTGAAATGCATGTTCACCAGATTCTTTTCTGGGATTTGGCATGCAACTGGAGCAAATGGGAGTGGAGCAAGTCTTGGCAGCACTCCCAGGTCTGGCATGGAGGTGATGTAGGCAAGCCTTAGGTGTACTCTGTAGGACCTGTTTTAGTTCTTGTAGCAAGGGATATTTCTTATTCCACTGGGTCCCCTCCTACAATTCCGTCTGCAAATGGTTAATGCTATGAGTGGAATAACTTATTCATAGCACCTGACAAAGTAGGATGAAGCCTACAAAAGTTCACGTTTCTATGAATGACTCTGTAAGGTGTTACTCTGACCTGTCTTCTAAATTATTCATTGATGCAGTATCTTACACATTAATGTCCCTGGCAAATGACTGCACATTTTAAGCCCTTCTGCCCCAAGCAGTTTCACTTGAAGAGTAGACAAGTTTCTATCTGATTAGGTACCTCCAACTATTTAGCTTCCCCATTGTGCAGGTATCTGCTTGGAGGGTTTTTTCACATTCAAAGCTGCTTCTCCTCTTCACATCAACTCATGTCATTCACATGACTATTCTCCTATCCATTGGACAGGAAGGCATCCTCCAGCCCAAGGAGTTTTGTACAATAGGAGAATGAAACAAGCATCCCAAACTGGTAAAGCTCAAACATTGCCATGAATTCAATGTAAAATAAAATGATATATTTCAAAGTAGATTGTCAGAGTGTGTTCATGGAAACAGTTCAAATGATACTGACACTACTATAGTGATGAAGCATCAATATACTTAGATATAGTTTCCCCTTAATCTGTGAGCCTTATAGATACCTTTGTGATCTTCCCTATGGCTATAGTATGTAAGAGGAGTTGGTATCAACAACATTTTTGTAGATCCATTAGGAGAAACAGTTGCCTGAGAATGTAGGAAAGTGAAATTAAAGGCCTGGAAATCCCTGACCATTCTCACTGCATTATTTTCAAATTATGTCAGGTACTAGGCAACCGGGCCTGGGAACATCACCTTCAGTCCTTAAATCTTGACCCTTCTGGCAGCTGACATTTGATAACCTGACATTTTTACATCATAGATGAGGTGTGCCAGAATCAAAATTCTTCAAAGGCAAACTCTTCAAGGTTTTTGATATATTTGCTTTCATTAGATGTTTTTAAAACTATTTTGATTTTGTCATACTGGGACACTTTGAGATGTTTACTATGTTTCCATTTTTCAAAAGGACTTTCATTTTGAGATTTACATTAATTCATGGTAAAAATGCAAAGAATAATAAAAGGATCTGATCTAAAGGGAAACATTTTAAAATTAGGAAAACAAGTGCTTTTTTTTTGCCCCACCATGAATTTTGTTGTGCATTCTGGGCTAGTGAAAATTTTCAAAAACTTGAGTTTTCATTTGAATGTGGAATGGGAAACATTTTTTCCGATTTTTAAGTCTCATGGCAAAATATTTTCCATCCAGCTTTTTAAGAACTAACCCTGTTTCTTACAAATGTCAATATGAGAACAAGCACCTCATTGCTACTTCTATCAAACACCATTAGCATTTTAGCTAAGTTTCTTGCTGACTTGCCTTTTGTGTGCCAGTTTTATTCCCTCCCTTTACTAGATTTTTTTGGTCCCATTTCCTTTCTTCCTTTTGTTCCTAGGTTAACGCTACAAATACTGTATTTCAGTAAACAGGAACACAAACAGATTTTGAAGCAGTTAACATAAGTTAATGCCCTCTGCAACAGGGGGTTGTTACTCTGAGAAAAGAACAGCCTGCTGTGGGTGACTTCTCTGGGGTCAGCTGCCTAAAAGTAAGCAGCCAGGGAAAAACCAAGCTAGGGTTGCAGGGCTGCAAGTAACTACTTGGGAGCCAGCTGCCTGGCAACAGAGAAGCAGGGCGGAGCTCCAGGTTAGTAAGAAGGACAGCTGCTCTGCTGAGCCAACTTCACCTGTGGAGAACAGGCTACTAAGATGGGGCTGGTTAGAGGAGCACATGGCCAGAAAGGCTGGAGCCCAGAAAGTTGTAAGCTCTGCTCCTGAGCCAGAGCAATCAGGAAGCCTGACCCCTACCTCTAGGAAGAGACTTCTTTCAGCCTAAGCTGTTAGGCACAGCAAACTGCAGACCTAAAGAAGTAACTGGAAGTCTGGGAGAGAGCCAACAGTTGAGGTCTACAACCTCCCCCTCTTCTCCCAAGATTGAATTTAAGTTAGAATTAAGTCCAGTTGACTGGTGTTTGTGTTTTGTTAACTGGATGTTTGGATGTGGCTATAGGGGCAGTAGGAGGCCACAGTGAGGCACTCAGTGCCTTGAGCCATGCACAGGGCAGGGATGTAAGGTAGGGTAAGACCAAGAAGGATGAAACCTGAAGCCTCCATCACCCCCTCCTTCCTGAAGCCCATGAGGGAGCAAAACCAAGACAGGCTAAGGACAAGAGAACTGAAGCCTGGGCAAAGAAGCAGGAACCCGGGGGGGGGGGCAGAAGCCCTACCAGAGCTAGAGGACATGGTGAATGAAGCTAGAGCAGAGGTGGGCAAAATACAGCCTACAGGCCACATCCAGCCCATCAGAAAATTTCATCCAGCCTGGCTCAGGAGCAGAGCTTCACTGTATCTGGCTCGGCCCTGGGCTGCCCCTGCTGGGCCCTGGGCTGCTCCAGCTGTTCTTACGTGGTGCCAGGCCCCACTCACTCCTGCATGGGCAGCACACTCTTCACTCCCATCCTCACCTGCAGGATGGCTCTGATCCCAGAACTGCAAGTAGGGAAGTGTCAGCAGGTGGGGGAAGGGTGGCAGAAGTGGGTAGGGGAAGTGGTGGCATTGGTGAGGCAGGTCCTGTCAGACCAACCTGCGGGCCTTCTATGACCAGGTCACCAAATCCTTAGATGCAGGGGTAGCAATGGACATACTCTTTCTGGACTTTCAGAAGGCCTTCAACACTGTCTCTCACCCCGTTCTCATTAAGAAACTGGGGGACTGCGGTGTCAACACCTACACAGTCAAATGGGTCACCAACTGGTTGGAGTGCTGCACCCAGAAAGTGGTGGTGGATGGGTCATTTTCGACCTGGAGGGATGTGAGCAGTGGGGTCCCCCAGGACTCAGTCCTTGGGCCTGCACTGTTCAACATCTTCATCAGTGACTTGGATGAGGGGGTAAAAAGCACCCTGTTCAAATTTGCTGATCACAATAAGATGTGGGGTGATGTGGGCACATTAGAAGGAGGAATAGGCTACAATCAGACCTAGACAGGTTACAGGGGTGGGTGGAGAATAGGATGGGATTCAACACTGACAAGTGCACTGATAAGTGCAAGGCGCTACACCTGGGGAGGAAGAACCAGTACCATACCTACAGGCTAGGGAACTTCCTTCTCATCAGTGCAGAGCCAGAAAAGGATCTTGGAGTCATCATTGATGCCAAGATGAATATGGGCAGGCAGTGTGGGGATGCAGTCAGGAAGGCCAACCGCACCTTGTCATGCATCCACAAGTGCATCTCAAGCAGGTCCAGGGAGGTGATATTTTCTCTCTATGAGGCACTGGTCAGGCTGCAGCTGGAGTATTGCATCCAGTTCTGGGCACCGCACTTCAAGAGGGACGTGGACAACATGGAGAGGGTCCAAAGGAGGGTCACTCTCATGATCAGAAGGCAGCAGGGCAGGCCCTATGAGGAGAGGCTACGGGACCTGAACCTGTTCAGCATCCGTAAGAGAAGGCTGAGGGGGGATCTAATGGCCTATTACAAACTAGTCAGAGGTGACCAGCAGGCACGGGGGGAGTCCCTGTTCCCCCGAGTGCTACTAGGAGTGACTAGAAATAACAGTCACAAGCTGGTAGAGGGTAAATTCAGATTAGACATCAGGAGGTGCTACTTTACTGTCAGGGCGGCTAGGATCTGGAACCAACTTCCAAGAGAAGTGGTGCTGGCTCCTACCCTGGGGGTCTTTAAGACAAGGCTAGACAAACACCTTGCTGGGGTCATTTGACCCCAGTATTCTTTCCTGCCATGGCAGGGGGTCAGACTTGATGATCTGCTCAGGTCCCTTCTGCCCCTACTAACTATGAAACTATGGTGGTGGCAGAGGGGGGAAGTTGCACAGATGGCAGCATGTAGGCAGAGGGAGGGGAGGGAACAGAAGGAGGGGTGGCAGGTAGGTGGGAAAGTAGGGAAGCAGCAGGAGAAGGGCAGCAGAAGAAAGACATGGTGGCAGCAGCAGGGAGTGGGAGTAGTTGTGGTGGTGGCACTGGTGGCAGTGGCATTGGGCGGGAGTGAAGCAACAGCTGGGTGGTAGTGCATGGCCCATGCCAGTGCCCCAGGGCTGGGGCTGGTGGGCTCCCAGGACAGGGCAGTAGGAGTCAGTGGGGTCATGGGGTCTGTCTTCCTGCATTGCATAAGGCTCACATGCAGTTCCCAGGTTCTCAATCCAAGCTCTGCTCCTCTGGGGGAAGCCTTGGATAATGGAGCCAGTGGCCCTCCCCTACTCACTACTACACAAAGTTCATGGAAAATGGTGGGGAGCTCCAGGCTATGGATCCAGGCCAGCTCCATCCCTCTCCCTGCCACCCTGGCTGAGCACCATGGCCTGTACCACCAGCTTTATCATGCAGGGCTTCCCCTGGAGGCACAGGGCTTGGGCATATGAGCTTCATGCAATGAAGTCAGCAGCCCAGCTATGTGCAGTCCTGGGGTAGCCACAGGACTGATCCTGCTAGACTTTCTCATTTGTAACACACTGCTTACACATTGCTTACATATCAAATTCAAATATATGAACTCACCACTACTCCACCTAGCCCTAATATGATAGCACCTACATATTCTCACTGTAAATGGTACACAAACTAGTATACACATCTCCTACTACAACAAGCTAAAAATCTAAGATCACACACAACCGATGAAGAGTGGAAGAGAAGGATAAAATCAGAGTATGCATAGTTTAGTGCATATATTACTTTTAAATAGACATATCTGATCCATGCAATGCTGCTAAAAGTACCTTAAATTATATAGCTAATCCATTAACTCCCACTCAAGTCAAACTTCCTTAATGCTTAAAAGCAATGACTATGCAGATCTCTCCTTGTTCAGCTGTTGCTCATGGCTTATTGCTATCTAACTCTCATTAAAATCCTTAACGTATTATGCAGTTTCTCTCCTTCTCCTGAACCTACAATCATGCAACATTTCCACTTACAAAGATAATGACTTTCTAACTTATTATCCAAACAAGAGTTTCTACATCCTGTGCACATTACCTTACATCAATATTGATTCTTAATACTAAGGTTCTTGCCTTTAAAAAGTCTCAAAGAAGCTCTACATGTAGGTGAAGGACAATAAAGTGAAACTGTGGCATCCCAGGTAATTTAGACCAATTTAAAACAAAGCACCAAGATTTGACACTAAAATACCACACACTGATTATTCTCAAAGCCCTTTCCCATGAGAATAAAAGCCAGGATAGAATTGGGTGGAGGGGTAGAAAGGAGAAGGAAGGGTATTTTCTTTGATTCTTTTGGTGAGGAAGCAGAGCAGAGGTCACCGAGACATTACAGAAACAGTATTATTAACCAAAATCCTTAGAAATTATGCATTAGGTACTTCAAAATCATGAGCTTTAAAAATAAATACATACAAATATATGTTGACATCTTTTAATTTACTTGTTAGTTTCTGCACCTTTAGGATGATTCTGTGTCCAACTTTCATATTTTTCTTTGCAACCATGGGAGAAAAAAAGATATTATTTTCTTCATATAGAGTTGAAATTCTCACCTAATCACCTGTATCCAGGAGCTGGAGCTTTAAGAGAAACATTAACTATCCCACTTTTTTTGTGTAATCCTGAGAACTGATAACCATGCAAAAGCAATATGATTCATGGTCTTCTTATAGGACTAATAGAATCTAGGAATTTCAACACCCTTGAAAGATCAATCTCCAAGGTATTGAAAAATACAGCAAAAGCATAAACACAACAATTTGAATATTGTAATGAAATTGCTAAACCTCTTCCATTCCCCTCCTCACCACACACATGCCTTTTTAATGCCACATAACACTGCCACCTACTGATCAATTATATTCTTCACTTTTAACTTCTCTGTTTTTACCCACTTTTACCCACTTTTCCTTGCCTTCTTGACCGAATCAGAAGGAACACGTTTCACTTTAAAGTGCTCTTCATATTTACAGCAGAACAGGCAGTGAAAAAAGTGATGGCACAAAATATTGCAGCCAAAATATAAACATTCTGTTTGTCTTCTCAGACTAAAATTGTTATTACTTAGATTAAATTTACATGTTAAACTCAGACATGTGAGAAGTCAAAAGAGAAATAAGGGCAATATTGGACCCCTGCTGAACCCTATGCGGCAGCTGGCATCCAATGCCCGGGAAAAAGCAAATCTCTTTAATGATTACTTTGTGTTGTTTTTTACCAGCCCAAGGGGATCACCCAGCCTGATGGGACACGAGATTACGAGGGTACAGGTGACCACATGCCTACATTTGGCGAAGACCTTGTGAGGGAGCACCTTGAGAGGCTGGACATTCATAAGCCAGCAGGCCTTCATTAAATGCATCCAAGAGTGCTAAAAGAGTTGACTGACATCATAGCACAAACAACGAAGAGGATATTTTAAAACTCATGGAGCTCAGGAGAGGTTCTTGAAGATTAGAAGAGGGCTAGAGTGGTGCCTGTCTTCAAGAAGTGAACTGAAGACGGCAGTGCTGGTGTCATCGGGAAGGCTTTGGCTTCCATGCCCACAGCCCACTCTTTGGTGAGAGAAGCAGCAAGCTACTGGGAAGAGATGGCCTCCTCCTCTCTCCCCTGGGGAGGAGGCTCTTCTCAGCCAGACTGACTGACCTGCTCCATCCGGCTTTCAACGCTGCGGGACAGGGGGACTACCGCCACTGCTGGAAAGTGCAAAGCCAGCAGGCCAAGGCACTTCAGGGACCCCACCCCTGCCCCAGCTCTGGTACAATCTGTGGGCAAGGCAAGAGCCCCCAAGGGGACACTTGCCTGCCTGTGCCAGGAGCTTGGGGAATAAGCAGGAAGAACTCGTCCTCCTGCTTAACACAATTAATTATGACATCATAGGGATAACGGAGACCTGGTGGGACTCCACCCATGACTGGATCATGGGTATAGATGGCTATACCTTGTACAGGAGAAATTGAGTAGATAAAAGGAGCAGGGGTATAGCTCTCTATGTTAAGGAAAGCTACATGTCCCTGAAAGCTGATGTTGGTGACCAGGGTGGACAACTGGAGACCCTCTGAGTTAAAATCTGTGGGGATCATGGCACAGGAGACACAACAGTGGGATTCTACTACAGACCTCCCACCCAAGGTCAAGAGCTTGATCAGGAGTTTGCCCAGGAACTGGCTGAGGCCGCATGCTCCAGGACCATGGTTGTTATGGGTGACTTCAATTACCAAGGCATCTTGTGGAAGGATCACTCAGGAAATTCCGAGTGGTCGCAAAGCTTCCTATAATGCACAGATGACCTCTACCTGACTCAAGAAGTCTATGGGCCAATGAGAGGTAAAGCGCTG
>NW_017728947.1:38141010-38248847 GCF_001723895.1 Crocodylus porosus
GAAAGAAGACCCAGAGAACTACAGGCCAGTCAGTTTGACCTCAATCCCTGGTAAGATCATGGAAAAAATTACTAAAGAATCATAGTATATCAGGGGTGCGCATCAGGATCTGGGAGAACATCTCTTCACCAGGGCACCTCAAGTGAAGGCAAAGTCCAACAGTCACAAACTGCTGGAAGACCATTTTAGACTGGACATAAAGAAAACTTATGGAATAGACTCCCCCCAGAAGTGGTGCAAACACCTACTCTGGACGCATTCAAGAAGTGTTTGGATGATTATCTTGCTAGGGTCATCTGAATTCCTGTCCTTTGGACCTGATGATCTCATGAAGTCCCTTCCAGCCCTAATGTTTATGAAATCTATTATACCTATAAAATGTGTTTGATTCCCCTGAAGGTCCTGGGGATGCCTGCAGGACATGTGCTCTGGAGTACATCTGGATTGGTTTCTTGTTTAACAACAGTGGATTTACACTAATTGTAGCCACTTAAGAGAATTTCTGTAATACAGACTAAGGTTTTTTTGTCTATCCATTCATTGCTTCCGCACAGAAAGATCTGCATGGTTTCAGAGCTAACTGGGTAATCTCTCTAAGTGAATCATGATGAGGTGTTAATCCTTATACTCTTCGCTTTTCTAAGGTAAAGACCCATGATTCTCCCCCTTTTAGATCAGGTGTTAGACAACATTATCCTCTGTATTGACTATAATGAGGAAACAGGCATATGGAAGTCTTTCCTCCAGGAACTTTTGACCAGTGGTAACCATGATAACCAAATATATTTCTCCAATCAAAAAGGAGTTAATTTACTACAATTAAAGTGTTTTCAAAACAAAAGGCCTATAAACATGATTGCCTTCTCTAGGTCCCCACCTGCTGACAGAGATATGAGGCAAGTCCTCCTTTCTTTCAGTCCAGCCTCTGAGATCTTAACTCCTTTCAAATTTCACTTCTATAGCCAAAGTGCCCCTGAAAACTGATTTTTTTTTCTCTACAAAAACTCCATTTATGTTTTGTGGAAGAAAAACTCACCCATCTACTTGGCACAGGGAAGTGATTTAAAATACATTCTTAACACCTCGAGCAGTATTACAGCCATCCCTGTTACTTTAGGACTGCCCAATAGATCCATGCAATTGTGGATCCAAAAAAACTTCCCATCATCTGGGTCACCCCCATATCCACAAATAACCTATACTGTATGTATGAAAACTACATACGGACTCCAGATATTCTACTCAGTGGTACAGAAAAAAAACACTGGCATCATACATCCTCTCCTAGGCAGGATATAGCTGTTACTGAATATATGTCTTCATGTGCACTACTCCAGTATATAAATATATAGTGTACAAACATGATCAACATGTGCACTTAAAGCTGAAACCAAACATACAGACACAAAAGTCTTGTCCTAAATTACACACAGTTCATGTTTTAAGACAGATAACACAGGGGAAAGAGCCAGGGAAGAGTCTTTTTCCCTGTATATCTCACCACTGCAGATCAGTTTAATTACAGGGAAAATAGAATTAACCTTTCTTTGAAACAGCACAAATTGGACCACACTCAGAAATAGAAAGTTGGTGGTGGTATCAATCCCTTAATTATAGGATGATATCTACCACAGCTCATTGATGGAATATGAAGTGACTTAAAAGTCCAATCCTTGAGCCACAAGTCCAGCCACAAAAATTGCAGGTCTTTTTGCAGGGAAGTCTAAGTCATAGCCTGTTATTTCCCTTATTCCACTCTCTTTCCTTTGCTTCAAGGGAAAGATGCTTTATCCTGAAGTGGGATGCCACTTGGTTGAGCTTGTGGTGCCACTGCAGTCAGTTAGCAGCCAGTTTCTTCCATCTCTTGATTTTGGCATCCATTTTCTGTGTCCTTGTAGCATTTTCCCTAGCCACCACAAGATCTCAGGTTACAACTAAGCTGGGGGTAGAGCACCTATTTGGGGAGTCCAGTCCAGCAAAGTTGGTGCTTGAGGATCACCAACTCAGTGCTGGTAACATTGGGTTTAGCAAGGATGATGGCATTTGTATGGTGGAGGATTCTGACGTGGAGAATTTTCTGGAAGCATTATTGATGATAACTCTCCAGGCTCTTGAGATAATAATGGTATGGCACCAACATTTCCTATCCATAGAGGAGAGTGGGAATGAAGAACTATATTAAGGACTATATTAAGGACCCAGATCTTGGTATCTTTCCACAGATCATGATAAAAAAAAATGCAAAAGTAATTTTTGAAGGAACCACTGGCATACCAGATCCTATGCTAGATCTCCACATCAGTGTTTGCTCTCTGAGAGAGGTGGCTACCAAGGTAAGGAAAGTGCTCAGCTCCCCCCAGGGTCTTTATTCAAAGGTAATTTAAAGGGCATGGTCAAGCAGGCTGATAAAACACTTTAGTCTTCTTGATGTTAAGAGAGAGGCATACATTTGGTAAGCTTCTGCCAAGAGATCTAGTGTGGTCTGAAGGTTTTCCTCAGCATGAGCAAGGATGGCACAGTCATCGGTGTATTGAGGATGGTTATTTGAATGCCTTGGTCTTTGAGCTAAAATAGCCCAGACTGAAAAGCCCCCCATCCATTCAGTATTCAGTGTTGATATCAGAAGAGGGGCAGTCCTTAGAGACAACCAATACCACGGTCAAAAAAAATAGAGAACAGAACTGGGGCAATGATGCATCACTGATTGACCCCAGGTCAGGTGACAACTGGATCTATCTCTGATCTGCTATAAAGAACAGTTTCAGTCATTGTCATGAAGAAGGCTTAGGAACTCAATGTATTTTCCAGGCATCCAAATCTAGCCAGTACTTTTCACTAGATTTCAAAATTGAGGGAGTCAATGGCTTCAGTGAAGTCAATGGTCCTGATGTTGTTCCTGACACTTTTCTTAGACCTATCAGGCAACAAAGATCATATTAATTGTCGCATGGGCTGATCTGAGACCATACTGAGATTCTAGCAGGCCTTCTTCAGCAAGAGGTAGAAGACAGTTCAGGAGGATGTAGACAAGCATGTTCCCTGCTTTGTAAAGTATGGCAATACTTAGACATTTCCCACATAGAGATTTATCCTATAATTTATGGCACAATTAACATGTAATTTGTGCCATAAATATCATGCCTACTATGGGTCTTTATCAATAATAGAAAAGAAGTGTGATTTGTCTTCTTCTGATTAATACAATATACCAAAGATGGTCCAAGCTTATATTTTGTTGGTGACCAAAATCTTTTGCAAAATTGGGTCATATTGAGTAAGGAATGCAGCTTCAATAAAAAAGGAAGCAAAAAATATCAAAACAAAGGTGACTATACTTTCATGTGATGCATTCAAAACAAATGTCTTCACATTTTTGTTGAGAAGCAGGATTTTTTAATTAAAAAAATTACCTTTAAACTGTGTTAAAGTGTCATCGCGTCCTTTTAAATATGAAACAAATACTTACTGGTACTTTCAGGTTCAAATAAAACATTCTGGACGGACTCAAAATTATTTCGTTCCACATGATTTTGGTTCATGCACACAGGCAAAACTGAATTTCTCTTTTGAAACCAATGTCCCCCACTTTTTTTTTTTTCAGTTTAACTCTATTACAGAAAAAATCTATTATTTGCCCAGCTCTTTTTATAAGAATTTATATTAATTTAACTCATACGTTTTATGGGAGATTTATATTAGATTACTAATAATGTGAAGACCCCAGCCTCAGGATCAGAAAGGCAAGTTCCTTTGCATTATGTACCCTTTTTTAATTCATTCACCCTCCTGCCCTATGCCCTATATTAAGGCACATAAAACACTAATGCAAAGAAAATCAAAACTATGTTATAGATTTTAAGTAAAGGTGAGAACCCTAATTACTGATGCCAGTTTATTAAAAATAATGAGATCATGTGTTTAAAGAGTTTAACCATGGTCTTATATAATGTTCATAGCAGTATGCAGTCATGGCTGTAGGACAGAGAGCAAAACTTGTATTTGTAGAAGTATAGTAACTATCAGTGGGCTCATCTACACGTGAAATGAACATGACACAATAAACTCAGGCACATAGCTTGCCAGAGTTTATTGCTCCTGGGCACTGTGCATACACTTGTGCCTTGGACCACAGAACCTTGAGCCACGATGGAGCAGCCCTGGCTGGTAAGAGGTCCAGGGGTGTCAGTCTACCAGCCTGAGGCTGCCCCAACCTGGATGAATGTGCTACAGAGGGACTGGCTGCAGCATGAGGGTGCTCCACTGTAAGGCTAGATGGCAAGCAGCCCCCTCACTGAAGCACCCTCATGCCCCAGCCAGCCCCATCAACATGTGCACATGCATTGCTGCATGCCAAAAATGCTGTAGCAGAATAATACTTGTGTTTACAACCTATGTACCTATAGGTACTAACCTATGGCAGAGTTCATTAGTTTAATGCAGCCTAATAGGGCCACAGATGTAGGCACTGAAACTTCACAGTGGAGCTAATTAGGCAGTAGGCCTCTGTGAATAGGGAAGTATTCGATTTGGAATTGGCCAATTCAGAGGATAGTGATCCAATTCAGAGGTTCAGATTACTGTCCTGAATCGATTTGGCCAAATCAGCTTTGGAAAATCTGGTGCTGATTCGGAGAGATTCGGTGATTTGCATCAGCAGGTGAGAGCTGCAGGAAAAGTCCCCATGGCTGCCCTGCCCAGCCCCATCCTCCTGGTGCTTAAAAAATAAATAAATAAACAAAAGGCCTGTACTAACTAACTGGCTGAAGGAGTGGTGATCAGGGCTTCTGGATGCTGTTGGCATAGCCCCCCCATGCAGCACGGGGCAGTTGGGGGGCAGCAAGGATCACCCCCCAACCTGGCACCTACATGACAGCTGCCCCATGGTGTAGGTGCAGTGTAACTCAGCAGGGCATTGCATGCTGTCTGGGAGCAGTGCCAGCCACACCTGTTAGCTGGACCCTGGCAGTGCTCAACCCCAGTGGCCCCAGCTCCCAGACAGAACACAGCATCCTGCCGAGCTGCGCTGCACTCATGCCATGGGGCAGCTACTGTGCGGGTGTTGAGCAGGGAGAGTAATCCTCACTGCCCTCTACTGCATGGAGGGATTCTGCCATGAGCCCTCAGAGGTCCCAATCACCACTCCTGCATCCAGTGAGTGTGGGGCTGTTTGTTTTTTTTTTAAGTGTCAGAAGGCTGGGGATGGGCAGAGCAGCCATGGGAGCTTCTCCCATGGCTTCCCCGGCTGTGCCTGCTTCTGCCTTGCTTGGGGGAGCTGTGGAGGCTATGTGCCCAGGATGTGGGCGCAGCAGCGCTGGGAACAGGGGCTATGCCCTGCTGCCACTTCCCCCCTTCCATCCAGAATAAGCCACACCTGCTTTTCCCCCCCCACCCTCGCCCTAGCTGGTCAAGTGGCAATGGGGCAGAGCCCCCACTCCCAGTGCTGCCATGCCCACATCCCGCACCTCCTTGCCCCCCTCCCCAAGTAACACCCCTCTTGCCCTGGCTGGGCAGCTTGTCTCAGCCCCAGCCCCAGTGCCAATCACTCCCTCCCCCACACCCTTTCCCTCCCCCTTCCCCCAACCCCAACAGACTTACCAGCTGGAGGCAGCTGTCCACTGCCTGTTTAGTCTATGGCTGTATATCCAAATCAGCTGAACCTTTTCCAACACTTTTCCAAATCAATTTGAATGCTTTAAATTGATTTGAAACTTTTACTTGGTATCCTGATTAAATTTGGATTTGGAGATTCGGTCCGCAAATCAGGCCAAATCGCCTCCAAATTAAACCAGCTACCAAAGCTTCACACAGCCCTATTAGGCAGCTCCTCAGTAAACGTCTCATGCAGACATGCTCAGTATTGACTTAACTGTTCTCAGTGTCTGCATTATTATGTTTCTGTTTGAACTAATATAATACCGCCCTTCAATACTATTCAAGTAGTACCACTGCTTTCTCCTTTCTACCAGCATATATCTCTGACTCAAAGAGATATAATCTGAGTTATATATTATTACTATGTTTTTTATATTGTGGTAGCATCTAGGAGTTTCAGTCATAGATCAGGGCTGCACTGTGCTAAAGCATTGAAAAAATAAAAAGGCAGGGATTGCTTCATCTACTACTACAATACTACTACTGCCTTTGAGATGGAATACAGTAGCTGTTTAACAGCACACAATAAAACAATACAACATCCTATGAGAACTTCCAAATAATACTTTTATAATGAAATTGCCAAAAGCCAGCTTTCAAAACCATAAAATAGTAACTTGTCAAAAAATGTGTGTGAGGGGGAGGGTGGGAGATTTAAATGTCTTTTTTTTATATCATTGGTTCTCTGTATATAATCCGGGAGGCTGCTCCCATTTACTGTAATTATAGAGTGTAGGAGCAGACTGATTAATTGAGCCTGCTGAAGCATGGTAATTATTGCACTCCTGCCAGCCTCTGCATATCGTGTATCATAATCCCCACACTTCAAAATGGCAGCTGTGGCACTTTAACTAAAGCTTGTTTGATAAGCTTTAGATAAAGGGCTCCCACCACCATTTTAAGGCATAGGGACACAGATACATGAGATGCTCTGGGCATTTCATTAGGTTGGCTTTCAGAGCTGCTCTAATTCATATGTCTCCCCACCCCCAGAGCAATTTGAATAATGCCCAAGGTGTTTAGAACCAAACTTATTTTGTGTTTTTGATGAAAAAGCAATTTATTTAAATCAAAATAAAATATTTTAATAGAAATTATTAAAAATACAGATTCTTTTGTATTTAGTGGACATTAAATCAGTACATTTTATATCAGTTTATAATAGCCATTTTATAACATTTCCAATAAAATGTCAATTAACAAACTATTGGCAGGGGGTGGGATGGATTTTTTCTTTCTGTGAAAAAAAATGAAGGCAAAAAAATTCCCCTTATGCAGTTAAAAAAAAAATCTTTAAAAATTCAATCAGATCTACAAAATATTTTAATGGATGTTTTTTTCTCCTGAACTATTCAGTTTGTGTGAACAGGAAACAGACAATCTTCATGATTCTGATGCAGAAAACATCTAGATGTTCATCATCTAAAACAAATTAACTTGAAATTTTTGGTCCAACAAAGGAAAAAGGGGAATGGGTTGATCTATACATCTGATATCTACATGACATCTAATATCCAGATAAGGAACATAAACCTAAGGCATTTGTGAAGAAGTCATCCTTAGCTTGCTCCTTTGAGTTATGCAATATATGTATGTAGGAACAAATTTGTCAAGAGTGTCAAATGCATAGTTTGAAAGTACTAGCATATTGCATTAGCATTTGAGTGAGGATTTCTCATCCCATCCATACCACACAGCATACTGGTATATTTTAGTACTCTGAAATCTTTTCAGCTTGGAGGTGGCTTTTGAGTGAATGTGGGGTGCTGAGAGTGTGCCAAGGCAGGCAGCAAAAGAAATAGCTTATCACTCCAGTACTTCACCCTTCTATTATGATTGCATTGGCACATTTTCTAATGCATAAGGGAGTTTAATTTGCAGCAGTGCTATATGGAAGGTGTGTAGATATGAACCTTGAATTTTAATGTAAAACATTTTGGATAATTTTCAACCCAGTATATGGAAATTAGTGAAACTCATGCACTTGGCTGCCTCTAAATCTCAAAGTGCGCAGAGCTCTGTGTGAAGAGTTGAGCAATTCAGAAAATGAATGACCCTCTTGTGGACATAAGAAAGTCCTCGTAAATTAGTGATTTCAGGCATAAGAGGAACGCTTGGGTTTGCAGCAAACTTGAGGTTTATCTGTTTAAACCAAGGAACAACCAATGCTCAACACAAATTGCCAGAATAGACAGCATGAATACAAGTTTCCTCTACATTGCCTTTCTGAATGCTGCATTTTGGTGTGCTTAGCATTAGAGTATCAGGTCATCCAAACAGGATGTTGATTATAATCTGAGGAAATCAATCTATATAGCTTATTCTATTCTTTGCCAATCTCCATACTGCAACAGGGGACAGGATGAAAGTTAATCTGAAAAGGAGAATGGCTTGATTTGCTTATTTCCCCCATTCTCCAGTGTTATGGGGCATAAGGAATATTTGTAAAGTGTTTCAAGACGTTCAGGTGATGTGGACATTTTAAGGCACAGGGACACAGATACAGGAGATGCTCTGGGCATTTCATCAGGAGGGCTTTCAGAGCTGCCCTAATTCAAGTATCCCCCTACCCACAGAGCAATTTGAATAATGCCCAAGGTGTTTAGAACCAAACTTATTTTGTGTTTTTGATGAAAAAGCAATTTATTTAAATCAAAACAAAATATTTTAAGAGAAATTATTAAAAAAATAGATTTTTTTGTATTTAGTGGACATCAAATCAGTTCATTTTATATCAGTTTATAATAACCATTTTATACCATTTCCAATAAAATGTCAATTAACAAAATATTGGCCAGGGGGTGGGGTGGATCAGGGCTTAGACCATTGGTGGGCAAAATGCAGCTCGCAGGCCAAATGTGCCCACCAGGCCATTCTCTCCAGCTCACAGGGCCCATAAAAAATTAAGAGAATTAATATTTATCTGCTCCTGGCTGCCTGTCATGTGGCCTTTGATGGCTTGCCAAAACTCAGTAAATGGCCTGAAATAATTGCCCACCCCTGGCTTAGACTGAGAAAGAACAATTGGCACCCCTTCACTTTGGCACTCAGGGCAGTTGCCCCACTTGCACCACCCTTGCTACAGCACTGCTTATGCCCAACAACACTGGCACGATACCCCTTTAAACAGGAAATATTATTGCATTGATAATATAGTACAAGTAAGCAGAGCTATTAGCAGATTTAGCAATTCATTCAGAGCCTCACAGTCAGTCAGTAAGGGAGCCAGAAACAAAGTCCAAAGGCTTTGTTATATAGTTATTTTGGGCAGCTCCTGGAGCTCATAGCACCTGGGTTGTCTGCACATTGACATCTGAAACTAATTTCAAGCACTCATTAGGCAGCTCAAATTTGCCCCACTTCAGGGCAGGATTAACTCTGTGTCACCCATCTCATGTTACATAAGGTATAGCTACTCTAAGCAGCAAGGCAGGCAGGTTAACTCTTCCTTGCCTACTTCCCCAGGACAGATAACACAAGCAACCACAAGTAAGCAGGAGGGAAACCCTGAAGAGTAAAAGGGGAGCCCCCAGGGAGGGGGGAGAACTGGGGAAGCCCCAGGGGGGAACCCCAGAATAGGAGGAGGGGGAATTCTTACCTTCCAGTCCTCCAGACCCCTGCTGGTCTGAATATATGACTGCTCTAAACTTGAGCTACTACTAACATTGATCAACATTTGTGTGGCTCACAGTGTAAGATGCAACAAGGTCCCAAGAGTCTTGAGTCCTCACATCTCTGTTCTAGCCTCATGGATCATTCTCTTTATCTTATTACCAAGGCAGCTGATGACCCTGAACAGTCCAAATTATCATATATACAGGGATTTGGCGACCTTCAGCACCAACACATACTATATCCCAAACTAAACCAACCACACTCCTGTTGTTTTATTCCTGCACAACGCAGTTCTAATATTGACAATCCAATATACACCAGCAAGGCACCTCTGGTAATATGCCTTAAACTTCATCTACAACACATGGATTACTGAAAATGAATCTTTGCCATGTGGTGGTACAGGGTCTTAGTGATGTTTACAAACAGCGCTGTATTCAAATTGTCCCATTAAGTAGGCTATTAGCCCACCTGACTACTGCATCCCTGGGAATAAAATATTATTCAATTTGTCCCTATCAGTGGGCACACAGTATGAGGGATTCACACATATGTGCATAGATCTCCATACACATATTGGGAACAGGCAGTGTACCTCCAGAAATAAATTTTCAAAACCCAAATGCCATTCAGACAGCTGCCTGCAGGCAGGTCTCAGGTGTGGGGAATGCCAAACATGGCATCCTTAAGTTTCAGATACACTACAGATACCCACATGTGTTGAATTCAAATTAAAATGCCAGCATTCAGCAGCCGCTCTAATGCAAGAAGGACATGGTGGGATGGATGATGTAGTTATGGTAGAATGACTGACTGCTCTTTGTGGTGCTTAATTGTAGCCCTCGATGGCTTGCCAAAACTCAGTAAGTGGCCCTCTGTCCAAAATAATTGCCCACACCTGGTATAAGTTGAAACCGTGTAACCCAAGGCATTAAGTCAAAGGAAAACAGGGGGATAGGGCTGGGACCAAGATTTGATGACATTAGGAATGAATAGCCTTATTAAAACCTTTACTCCCGGCTACATGCTCATGCAAAGCTTTAGCCCTAATTGCCGTACCATTCACACCTGCTCCTTTTGTATTGGTCATTTCATTGATCCAAAGATTACGGAGTTTCTCAGCCTTATCTAAATGAGGAATTCTAGTCACCAATGACACTCTCAAACTCACAGGGTTTGTCATTTTCACACAGTCTCTAATGTGTTGCTTTTTTTTTTTAATAGTATGCAGTCGATTCACTTAAACTATATTGGCAAACAATTGATGCAGCACTATTGCCTTCTCTTAATTTATCAAGGATTTCTATTTTCTGGGCCAGGGTGATAGACTTACATGCTCTTTTGGGCACAATATCAAAGGCCTTCTTTGACACCATTTTCACAAATATTCAGGGGTTAAAGTAACCAAAAATGATGGACAATCCTGGAGGAGACAACAAGTGATGCTAACACTATGTAAGCAAGCTCCAAACTAACAACCACTCTACTGCAAGCAGTGTAAACGTCAAGCATTTGTATAGCATAAGTTGAAATGTGGTCAGGTTATATAAAACATGTATACGCGAATCAGTGTAACTCAAAACCATGTAACTGGGGATCTGACTGTACATGGTACCAGGACCTGAGAAATTGGAGACCACATCCACGAATCCCATGTGGGCATAACAGAAAAGCATTCTGTTTCTCACATAGATACGCTGCCAGCCATCATTTTGGGGCTTGATGATAGCCCAAGGATACGTCCCAGAATGGCCTAGAACTGGGGCAGAGTAGAAATCCTGCATATTTGTCCATAGAGTAAATTAGGATTGATGAACTCATTAAATTCTGCAGTGTAAGCAGTTATGACCTCCTGAATTTCTCTGATATCAATACCATGGCTTGCCTGTATCCAGCCACTCACTGGAAGGAGCCTAGGACCAAGATGACCAGGGAAGTTGGCCCTAGTGGGTACAAAGGTAGCAAAGTTGGAACAATGTCCAGGCAGTTTATTGAACAGGAAGTTGCCAGGACTGATCAAGCTGTCTGGGGTGAGACTGTGCCTCTGGAAAAAGGTTTGTACTAGCCCCTGAAGCTGGTGTGTAGCAGGCATATAACCTGTGTGGATGCTCAGCCTCTGTCTCTGCGGCCAGTCACAGTTCCTGGACCATGCAGCACTCTTTTGGATTATGTTGACGAGAGACACTTGCTCCCCAACCACCCCATCTTCACAAGACTGTCTCTCCATGCTCCCAATATACAAGCCCTTCTGTAGAGTACCTGAGATGTCTCCTCAGCTTCCCAGGCCTCTTATTACTGGGCTTCCTTTCCCTGCTCTATTAACTATTGCAGTGGTCCTTAGCCCTGTATCTACACCTCTCCAAAGTTGCCTCAAAGCCCTACTTCTACAACTCATAACCTGTTCTTATGCAACTAACTGGTTTCCATATACATCCCTCCCTGCAGCCACCTCTTAGTCACCCCCTTTGTCTCTCTTTCTCTCTCTCTCTCTTTCTTTGTGGCTTACAGTCATTATACCTAATGACCATCCTAAAACAGTGGTCAAAAGGCTTCTACAGAAGTGGTGTCTGTTCTTTGCCAATCATTGACTTTACTGGGAGGTGGCAAAAGCCATTAGTTCTTTTTTAGCTGCTTATTGGCATGACCGTCCCCAAGGACTGTGGCAGAGCACGGCTGCCGCCTGGTGCCATTTTGAATTACTCTAGAGGTTGGATGGAAGGTAGCCAATTAAGTACATGCTCTAGATTATTACTGTCACCTAGGGACCAACACAGTTGCAAATGAAGGCATGGAATATATTTAGATGCATATTGAGTTTTTTGAGTGATGGGGCCAGGTCCATTTGAATTGCTTCTTTAAGTGCAAATCCATGTCTCACTTAACTATCTAACAAGACAATTTGAATTTGGCCCACAGTGAAAAAACTGACGTCTTTATTATGCTAAGCCAAAGTGAAATCTCCATAGGTGAAAGATCAGTTGACTAAATCATTCTCAAAGTTCCTTTGTAACTAAATATCTACCACTTAGAAAAACGTAAGTATTGAGCTATAACCATCCTATTTCAGCCTATGCTGTTAAGAATGAGTAAGTCTTGATCTTCAGAGCAATTTACTCAGTTCTGTGAAATGTGGTTTAATTGATTCAGATATTTTGGTGATCAGTAAGTAGTTTGGTTGATAGGTAAGTAGAGCTGAGCACTTCATAAGATCATTTCCTTAACACTTCAGTAAAAAAACCTCATGAGTAGACACTGTACATGTTTTTATGACCTGCTAGTTTCTTTCCTGGCTACATGAAAACTAGACTCTCAACAAAAAAAGACAGCAGGAAGAGGTGGTATTAAAAAGCATGTATGTGTGTGTGTTCTAAAAGAAAGAAAATGCTAGGTTATCAGCCTGGATATGCCATGCTTCATCTGATCATTGCTATCTGTGAGCAACAAAAACAGAGTTAATGTTCCATAGTGAAAGCAGAAGTGACAGTAATGCCCAGGAATGGACTTTTACACAAAGAACTCACCAGAAAAGCTCAAATGTCAAGTGTAACAGGAGTTAACATTACTTCAGGTTTTTGACTTCTGCTCCACACGTGAGTTTCCCCTTTTTTTTATCCATATGTCCAGAGTACTGTAACTTGCAATCTGGCTTTACTATAGTACTTTATTGTTCAGTGCTAATCTGTGAAGAAAATCAGCAGAATCCTATATGTTTACGTGAAAGCTCCTTACACTTGGAGAAAATAATTTTACTCCATCACCTTCACACATAGCATGTGCCTTAAGGGTGGGAAGATTATAGCATGGACAACAAGTCAATTGGACCTGACATCTGCTAATGCTAATTGTCTATACTAGAAAAGAATCAATTCCTCAGATAGGTTTTAACCTTCACCTGCTTCTGCTGGAAGGGAATTAGTGCTGAGAGTCCTGAATCTCCCTGCATTTTATCCAGCCCCTGCCCCCTCCCACCAAATTCTTCACAGATAGGGGCCAATTCCACTCACCTGCATCAATATCCTGCATCTCTACGCTGACAAATATGTTTTCAAGACAAGAAATCCAGAAGGATATTGTGGATCAAAATGTATAAATTATGTTTGAAAACAAAGATGTATTTTCAACAAACATGAAAAACAAACCAATGAACATATTCACTAAGACACCACATCATAGGTACATGGGCATGAAGACTGTGAAGCAGAACAGACTTTAATCCTATGTTTATAAATGGCTTTGACCTATTAGGAACATGATTTATAAAGATATTTATCACCTATTGCCTCAATTTACATTACCTGGAGATGCATGTGTTCAGTCAACAGTCCTGTAAACTGAGGTTGCAGATTCCCACAGATTTATAGAAGTTTAGGGCTGGAAGGGCCAGGAGTTTTATAGTAGAGTGAAATATAAATATGGATTTAACACATCCTTATCTGAGAGAATGAGAAAAGTCATACCAGTTTAATGCAACTGAGAGAATGTTCTGCAAGCTGTGTTTCTAACTGTACAATAGCCTGTCCACTAAAACTAGAACTTAGTAGGAATTAGACAACGAAGGAAAACTGATGTAATTTCATAGACTTTAAGGAAAACTTTCCCCAATATCTGACAAGTGTAATAGAATTTGTGTGTAAAACAAAAACAAAGGAAACAGTTAGGCAAATGCTAGGTGTGTCTGAACATCCAACTCATTCAATATATGCATATACATTGTTCCTGCTACAGTGACCGTGATAGTATCAAACTTGAACTTTCTATTCACAATAGAGTACATTGTCCATAACAGTTTCATTTGTCTTCCAATCTTGCTTGAACAGAACAGTTTGGCTCAATTTACACTGCTTCTCTGAGGGGGAAACATCCCTTGAATGTTCTAACTGAGAACTTTACCATTTTCTTCAGTGCAGTTAGGTTTTCAGTCTAGGTAAACTTTGAAAACAAGAGGTCAAATAATTAATTTGAAAAGAAAGTTGACCATATTGTCAAATATTATTAATTAGCCAACTTAAGTTAATGTGCAGTGATGATAGATTCATCTTAATGCATCACAGCACGTTGGAGACCCAGTGAATGTGATGCTTTGAAAGCCTAGCTATGTGCATGCTTTGACATTTGAGAATGAGGTGAGATGCCTGTCTCATAACACGGCACTATTAATATACAGTGAATACGGTTTGATGTGACTTACTCTGATCATAAACTGATAGTGTGGGAAATTACCTGAGATCTCACAAGGGGCATACTGTCCATGAGTCATCACTATATGAAAGCTATTACTATGTCTTTATGAATTGCACAACCCTAGAGAAGGGAAGCATTGATACTGCAAATAAGAGGTTTTAGTTGGGTGGTTTTGAATTCTTAATCCCAGTTTGGATTCATTTTCCTGGCTCCTGAAAGCAGAGATACACACAGATACACACTACTGTCAAAGCACATGCCAAGAAAATCTGTTATTCCTGCACTCCAAAGTAAAAATGCCCTTGTGTATCAGACTAAGATGTGTTTTTCTTGGATGGACATCCGCTTATTCCACTAGATCAATTCTACACAGCTGGCATTCAAGAGTTATGCATGATGATGACAGATGCAAGCTACTGTATGCAAGGAATGATTCCATAACTAGGTATATGCTTTGCTGAATGAGAAGGGGTGGAGGGAGCCCAGTTTTTCATCATGCTTTCCTTCTCTTTATAGTAATTATTTGCAGAGTAATTTCACCTTGTCAGTTGCTCTTCCCCTCCCCCCTCCCAAACACTCTCTATAGCTACAAATAATGAAAGATTCAGCTATAAATACAAATAATGTCAGAACAGTTTCATCAACTACTTGAGTCTCTCTGTTTTCTCTCCCACTAGAAATATTCCTTCCTGTCCACACAATCATATAAAAAGAGTAATTACTTCCATGAGCTTTCAGCTTTCTGCTATATCTTTTGTCTTCAAGTCTTGCTCAGTTTTGTTCAGCCAGTGTTTCTCCCTTCTCACTGGCAATTTTTAGCGATGTCCCAATGTCCACTGGCCATGTCCACCCAGCAATCGTATAGCCTGCATTAATATTTCTAACTTTATTAGTAATAATCTCTAATGGTCATTGGAGTAATTTTGCCTCAGTTTTTGTATCATGGCCTTTCAGGTTTCCATTACACTGAGCCAATCTCTCTCACCATATAATACCAACAACCCTCTTCAGCTAATTTATGTGTGTTACATCAAATCTATAATCCTCTGTCTCTCCAGTTGTGCCCAAAATATCTCATCTTCATGACAGAGATTTACTCTGATTTAAATCCTAGCCTGGATATGTCACTGCCATAACTTTTTAAAAGTGTCTGGAACTTGCTGCACTAGTTCAGATATTTTTTACTGGGCACTACTAATCTCATGTACCTCACATGGTACAAAATGCCACTGTGTATCAGCCACTGAAAGGAAAAACATAACAAAACAAAATAAAAAAGCAAGCAATATTTTCAGAAGATCATTGCTGAAGGAGCTAGGTATGTTCAGCCTGTGGAAAAGATGGTTAAGAAGGGATGTGATAACAGCTTTCAATACCTGAAGGGCCACCGTAAAGAAGAGGAAATGCACCTTTTCTCTCGCTGCAGAGAGGAGAACATGGACCAATTACTTGAAGTTGCAGCAAAGTAAATTTAAATTGGCTATCCAAAAAAAGATTTCTCCACTGTGAGAACAGTGAAGCAGTGGAACAGACTCCCTATGGACGCTGTGGACTTTTCATTAATGGAGGTGTTCAAGAAGAGGTTGGACACTGGAAAGCCACTGGTCAGGGATGATCTACATGTAGCTATGCCTATTTTCTAGGGCTGTGCGAAACAGCACCATTTTGTTTAGACTTCCATTTCATCATTTTGAAGGGACAGTGTTTCATTTCACTGTTTTGAAGCACTGTTTCATTTTCTTTCATCGAAACAGTTTTGCTGTTTTGACGCATTTCGACATTTTGCCCATAGGCTATAATGTGGAATCATGAAAATGCCTATAACTTTGTCATTTCTTTCCCCATTTGAATGAAAACAGCAGGGAGAGTAGCCCCGATGATGCCGCAAAGCCTGTCAAGTTGCAAGGAGATAGATGTAGGGGTTTCTGGGAAATTTTACCTCAAACTGATGACAAGCAAAACTCATGACAGTGTGACTTCGTTGGTGACACGTAGGGAGTGCACGTGCGTGCACGTTCACCTCCTGAGCGTGGTGGTGCACCTCCTGTGAAAAGCTTCCGCCGACACCACCGGCAGTGCCTGTGGGAGGTTGTCGCTCGCCACCATCCCCCACCCCCGCCACCAATTCTGCTGGTGGCATCTGTGGGTGGTTGCCATCCCCTTCCCCCCACTGCTGAGAGTGCTGGGGCTGCCTGTAGGAGCTCCCTGCTTGCCACCACCATACTCCTGTCGCCGACAGAGCCACCGCTGCATGTGGGAGCTTGCCATGCTCCACCCCACCCCAAGCACCTGGGGGCACACAGTGCAGCAGGTTAAAATTGCGGTATGGTAGCCCCTTCTGAGGCCATGAAGTTTGCCAAGTTCCAAGGATATAGATAAAGGTGTTTCTGGGAAACTGTGCCTCAAACTCTTCAGAGCAAAACTTGTGTCACTTGTGTGAAGGCACAGAGGAAGCTCAGTTCAAACAATGCTTTTCATGCTGTTTTAACATCCCTCCCCTAGAGCACTGTGATTGGAAGGGATCTCAGAGAAGGATCACATTCACTGCCCAGCAGCACTAGCCAGCAACACAGTTAATATCAGAACAGTCCTTCCCCACTCTTCCCCCTCCCTCTCCTTAGTTTCTGTTTAGCTGAAAGCAAGCCCGGCTTCGAAACTAAAAATCTTTAGAAACTTTTGAAATGTTTTGAGTGCCCTCATTTTGTTTCAAATCTGTTTTGAAACCTTTTGTTTCATTTCAATTTTGCTATTTCGAGGTTGAAAAGTGTCAAAACAGCTTCAAAATGAAACACACATCGAAATTTCACAGAGCCCTACTATTTTTTACCGGGGTATTACCCATACTTCTGGGCTTTCCTGGTTGCTTCCACCACCCTTACCACCATCTTTTTTGTGCTATACATGTCAGGGTGTTTTTAAGTCTCTGCAGAGGCATTGGGTGTTGGCTACAACTAAGGCTTGGGACTTCAACTGGGGTGTGCTGATTCTCCTGCTAGGAACAAAGCTAGAGGTTCCTGGCTAGCGGGCCTTCCTCCTCTGCTCAGTGTCAGACCAATCACCATATTTGGGGTCAGGAAGGAATTTTATCCCAGGATCAGATTGGTATGGACTGTGGGGGGTTTTGTGTGGCCCTCTGCCATACAAAAGCAGTATTTTACAGAAGCAGGATTTGGCTGCCATAGTTCCCCTGTATTACCCATGGCAGGTTAGGGTGTTAGGTCTATGTTGTATCAGAGTAAAGGGTAGTCTTATGTAGAATTTAGATTATGGTTGTATGGGATAGTTGGGATAGGAATGATCCTGCTTGAGGCAGGGGGTTGAATTAGATGACTTCTGAGTTCCCTTCCTGCCCTGCTTCTCTATGACTCCAACTCTAGGAGGGAAAATGGTTTTTATGCTGTATATGAAATTATATGAAAAAAGCAACTTAGTTTAACATGTATAGTTCTATTTTTAGCAGCTTTGGAAACTTAAGCTAAAAAAATAAATTAACCCACTTGGAGGCTTTTAACCTAGAGAAGGTAGTTCTGACCATATATACCTGTTCAAAGTACTGATATACATATGGGTAGAACCATTATCAATTAGCCATTAATGATGTTTCATTAGAGTAATTTATTTTGGACGTAGAAATAAGTATAGCTGATGAGCCACATAGACTTTCTGACTTCAGCTTTGACCTCTGTTTGTACAAATCATATATTGAGAGGATTTTTTTCACCTGTTATTTGAAATGAGTTTGGTGGATCTCAAGCAAATGATTAGCAGCCTGGTGTTCATAAAAAAAATCAATCTCTGTTCTGAATTAAATTGCCATTATAGTTGACACTCCCTATAGTAGCTGAAGACTTAATAGCCATGGAGACTCCAGTTCAGACTTGTGATACATTAGCTTAGGGGGAAGTATGCTGGGAAAATTGCTGCCGAAGTTACCTCTATGCACTTTCTCTATATTGAAAGAAATAGTAATCCAGTGTTTTTAACCACAAATATATGGGCCAGATCATCGACTGGTATAACTGCTGCTTCATTAAATCAATGGTAAACTGCCAGCTGCCACCAGCTGCGAATCTGGTTTTATGTATATATATATAAAATTAGATATATACATAAAATTATAAAGGAAAATGGCATGAGAAATTTTAAAATATCTCTGACAAGTTTCCTACTGCATTAACTCGTTTAACTGTGTCTAATCAATTACACAGTATACAACAGATTCAAGGTCTTATAGACACACCAAGCAAACAACCTAATCCCTTTTCCAAGCAGAATGACTTCTTCTGGCCAATACTAGAAAACAAATATTGAAATTGCTTAGGTGACCTCTGGTGTGTAATGGTAGGTTGCAATAGTTGTTTCTAGACTAGGCTGGGCTTAGTTTGAATGATAACCATGTATTTCCCAGGCTGTTCTGAAGGGAGGGAGGCAAATTTGTGGAGATACTTAACAAGTGACTTCCACAAACACATACTTGACACAGACTCTGTCTCTATTTATAAAAACACAGAGCATGAGATCCTCAGCATATGGTCCTTTCTTTGATGTAGAGGGGCATAGGAAGTAAAGGAATACTTTATGAAGTATAAGGTGTGAACAAAAAGATCAAGAAAGCAAGTGAAAAATGTAATTTAGTTCAGTCTGTTTCCACTTTGCGTACCTTCTCCATCTTTGCCACCTTCTGCCTTTTAATGCATGAACTCTGGAGCAAAGGGAAAAAGGGCCTCTTCTTGTTTGTTGATTTGGGAGTTTTAAAGTTTCCCTTGTCATTCATTTTTCTGAATCCATGACAACAAGTCACATATATTTTCCATCATTGGTGCAAGACAGGGAAGAGGAAGCCTCATCATCACTCTCCAAAATGACAGATCTGGGAATAAGACTGAAGATACCTTAGGCAAATCTCATATTTCACAGACGGACTGATCAGCTCTGGACAAAATGTTGCTCATCTGCCCATTTCTTACATTCCAATGTGGTTTGACAGTATGACACCTAGAAGTTATCACTTTGGTTTGCATCAGATCCAAACTTGCAGAGTTTTGCTCTTATCCAATTATGCTTTGGCTTTTCCTTTTTCATATTTCCCTGCAGCATTAGAATGTCAAGAGTTGCTGCCTACTCCAGGAACAAGGGCTCTCCCCATGTCAGCACAGAAATTCAGTAAGCACCTGGTTCTGTCTAGTTAGGCTGCATTTACAAAAGCAAAGTTAAAAAAATGCTGAGTAGTAGGGAGAGTACAGGGGATCTAGGTCATCCATTAATGGACTGCTACTACAGGGTGCCCTACAGATGCCTAATAACAGGCATGAGAGCTTAAAGGGCACTGACCACCTTATTGTCATAGAAATAAGATGCTAATCTTATCTGCTCAGTGAAGCCTGTCCTCCACTTGTGAACTGGGCTTGTCTAATTCTGTGCTCTTGTGCATAAAGGACTTGAGACTTACTAACACTCAACAGAGATGGTTAGATCTAGTGTATTACCTCATTCACATCCCCTCCACCTTTATTTTAGAATCTCTGGATGGTTCAAAGCTTGACAGGTATTTTTTTTCCCTTTCTCCTTCCCATTGTGCCTACTTGTGAGCTTTAAAATTTAAAACCTGTTTTATACACACATTACCCCCCATCACACAAACACACAGAGAGCCCCCTGTGACTACACTCAGTTTCACAGTGGGTTCTTTCTTCCTTTCATCAAAGGATGCTAGATAATTGAAGGCATTCTGTTTCTGTGAAAGAGCAATTCCTCAAAGCACTGAAATGATAATAATTAAATAAATACCACAGGCATGGCTCCATCTGGAGAATTGCAGAAAGAATGCCTGCATTTTTACTCTGCCTGTTCAATCCCTGAAGTGAAACTCGGCTGCCAGGAAATATGCTGCTAATGCTGCAAGCTCCCTTCTAGAAATAAGCTAATGTACCTCTTGCTCAATCTTGTTCTTTATGTTTTTCTCCTTTCATTATAGCTAAAGCCACTGGTTTTTAATAAGCCTCAAAGGGCGCATCCAGATAAGTGCACATGTGTTTTTCTCTAGGGACCACTAGTTGGGAAAGATTAGGGAAGGACTTAGGTGCATAGATGTCCTAATCAAGAAATGCACCTATTATTATGTTACTGGGGGGGCGGGGAACTGGTGAACTACCATAATTTTTGGTAAACTAGAAAAAAGAGTTGACACCAAAAGAGGAAAGCAAAGAGAATAGGTATTACAGATGCATCTAGCAAATAATATCTCAATGGGGGAGGGAAACTACTCATATACAGTTGGACTAAATCCATATATGCTCTTACTAGAACTGTTTTCTCTGTTGTGAAGGACAGCTAACAAGATGAACAAGGGATTATTAGAATTTTCTGGGTGCTGCAGTATAAAATATAAATACGTAAATGGCTGTGTTTGATTAGGGACAGAGAAAAAGGACCAGTTATAAAAAATACCTCTTTTTCATGGCTTGTGATTCCAAAGTATAGTATGTGCTTTTGTGGGTTTTCAGCCCAGTATTACAGGTGCTGAAATAATCTCATTGGTTCTTTTTGTGAGAACTTCAGTCTCACAAAAGGCATCTCTCTTTGGCATTAACAGTGTCCCAGAAAAAATGTTATATAAATATCAGGGGTTAACTCTGTGTGTGTGCGCGCGCGCGTGTGCGCGTGTGCACATGTATTTACTCCTGCAGAGAAAGCACTCCAGTAAACAACACAATATAAGATGCTGAGCATCACAGAAATAATGAATAGTCTTAATACCTATTTATGTAACTTCTAAACCATTCTAGACCATTTTAGGCTAGACATAAGAAAATATTTATTTACTGTCCGAGCCCTCAAGACCTGGAATAGACTCCCTCCAGATGTGACGCAGGCACCTACTCTCATTCAAGAAACGCTTTGGTGCTTATCTTGCTGGGGTTCTTTGACCCTAGCTGACTTCCTGCCCCTGGGGCAGAGGACTGGACTTGGTTATCTTCAAGGTCCCTTTCCAGCCCTAATGCCTATGAAATCTATGAAATAAAGAATCAAAGAATTATCTAATAGCAGTCAACCACTCTTAATGAAGAGTCTTAAATACGGTGGAGGGGGAGGAGAAACAAAAAAAACAAACAACCCTCTTATTCACTTCTCAAGAAATAGGAGGAACAATATATATTCCTGTGTTCAGGGGGGTGGAATGAATGTGGCAATGGCATTCTCAGTTTTTCATACACAAAAGCAGTAGGGAGAAAGGCAGTTTAAACCTTTAAGTATTACTGGCTCACAGGTGCTAAAAAATCCTAAAATGGAAGGAAAAAATCTTAGACAAGTAGATTAATAAAAGATAACTTTAGTGGAAATTAAACTGGACCTCAAAAATCCTTGTTACAAGTAATTCCTTTCTGCTGTTCTATTAGATGTCCAGTTGAGGTTATATGTATCAAAGATCCAGGCATTCTGATTCCTGTATTATCAGATTAAGATTTGGCTTTGCAATATATATAAAAAACAAGAATTCATGCTCACCCCTTAGCAGTTAGACATTGCTTATTTTGGTAAATGATCCTTGTTTATCCAAGTTGGATCAGAAGGCTCTTGTGGCATCTCAGGAGGCTTTATTAATAACCTGGATTCTATTTTTGAGATTTACAGTGGAGATGTCTTCCTCTGAGATAAGCTTTCTGGCTATTACTGAATTCCTAATTTATTGGCAAACTATGCACTTTATCTGAAAGTAACAAACAGGAGGTTTCTGCCAACCTCTTTTGCCAAAATAATAATAATGGTAATTTCTATTACCATAAAGGCTTGGAGCACTAGTTACGGTATAGATCCCACTATGTTAGATTTCTTCAAAACCAATATATGGAGTGATTCTTTCCTAAAGATGTTATAACCTAAGCATGACACAGTAAACAGCAGGTGAATAACGTAAGCAGGAAATACAAGGAAATAATAAATAATACTGGTCAACATGAGAGGCAATGATCACTGTAAACCAGTGGCTTAATCACTGTAAATTTCTTTGTACGCACCATGAAAAGACAGCTGGTAGGTTTTATTTAAAAGAGAATAATGAGGTAGCTTTGCCAATGTTTACGGGGATCCCCTCTTAAGGCCACATGGTGGGACTATGAATTTTCTTAATGGAAAAGTCAACAGTAAATGATGGATGCAAACATCATGAATTAAATGAAGGCAGGAATGGGCATATCAATAGGAAATGAAAGAAAATCAATAGGACAGGGATAGGTTGCAAAGGGCCTTGAAAATGAAGTCACATTTATCCTTGATGTGACAGAGGAGAGCCACAGAGAAACTGAAGGTTGACAGGATCAAAGCAAATAGGAAAATGGTCTTTGCAGCATTAGTCTGACTGGATACAGAGGCAGTCAAACTTGCAAATCCAGAGAAAAAGATATTATGGTTATTAAAATATAAAATAGGAAAGTCTGGGAAAGAGTTCTTTCTATATGGATGCATAGGAAAAACCATATTGTAAGAGGTTTTAACACCCTATCAGCCTATGGCTTGGAGGAAAATGTATCTACCATAGAAGTCACGTTTTTGAGACCAGAAAGATTCTGCTCAAAGCCAAGGCAGAAAGGGCAGGTTTCTATAAAAAAAGGATATAACATATTGGTTAGATTTCCATGAATACCTGATAATGATGCAAAGATTTCAAACTGCAAAAATACATATAGCAATACAACCTAAGGCAGTAAATAATGATTTTCTAACTATCGTGGGGTATTTTACTTACTCAGAAACATGAACAGAAACTTTCAAACATGTCTGTACCTTAGTATGTGTATTTATCAATTAATGCTTAACTTCCGAGATCAATCAGGTTATACCATAAAAGTTGTTGGACTGAGAGGCTTGAACGCTGATATCTTTTACCCAAACACAGATTAGAAGATGCTAGTGATGGTAATAAATTCTTCCATACCTGCTGCTTCTGTCCATTCTCTGTCCATTGCTACCTCATCTATCTGTTAAAATTCCCCATAAGGGGCAGGTTAATTTCAATTATGTAAGGCAGTGATCTTTGAAGAGTGAACATCCACCCATCAGAAACTGGAATGAATCCCACTAACACTTTAAAAGAAATCACCAGACAACTATCAGTTCTACTTCCTTTTAGTAACTCTTCAGCTGGAGCCAAAAAAGGTGATCAAAAGGGATAAAAGGTTTCTGCATTCAATTACCAAGAACGTAGATCAGCTAGTAGGTCATACTAAACACCTAGATCAGCTAGTAAGTATACTAAGCACCTAGATCAGCTTAGAAGTCAATCTTAAGGACAGGATCACTGTATGTATGTGAGTGTGTACCTACGTGCATGCACCCACCTACACATATATAACGATCATCTCACACACATATATGAAATGATCATATGCTTAAGACTACTTCCTGACTGATTTGGCTCATATAGGGGGACTTATCATTTTTTTTCCATTTGGGGTATGTGTATGTGCATTTGCGTACACATATACATACATACACCGGCACACGTGCACACACACACACATGAATATTTCTGTTACTGCAATTTTGTAATTTATATTACTACATACAAAGACATGAGATCTGATTCAGAGGTACTAAGCAGTTGCATCTCCCATTGATTTTAGCTAGATTTGTAGACAATCAATTCTCCTTAACAACTCTCCTTAACCAATCACCCCATAATTACAAGGGGAAAACTCTCTGGTAAACTCAACTTTCTAAGGCTAAATGTCCTCCTACTAGAAGAAGAAAAAAACAAGCTATATTAGAGGTGGGGGAAAGCTATATTGGCTCAGGCCAAGAAAAATCCCCTTTGCACTTTACCTTCAATTCCTTATATCCTGGTCCACACAAAGTACTCTCTCCTAGAGAAACAAATACATGAGTCTACAAGGTCTCACTGACCCACAAGGCTCATAAAAAATCCCTATTATTTGTTGGCATTTGCTCTCTCTTGTGACCTTTATTTCCCAGGTAGAGTTATTATTACCTGTCCACACTGCATATTTCCCTACAGGATACCATCTGCCAGATGCCAGTCTTGTCCAGAGAGTTGACTTGCAGACATTGAACAATTTTTCACTGACTCCTGGTATTCAGTGGAAAAAAATGTAACTACATACCTGGATGATTATTTCAGTAGCTTAAATAGGGCAAGACAACCAGGGTACCAGCCCTGGGTCTTATAAAGGGGTGTCAGAATCACCCCCCTGCCAGGACACAACAGGGGCTTCTCACCATTGACCCTGCCCAGCCATACATACTGGGCAGTGAAGCACTACACCAGACAACATACTTGGGGGTGCAGAGGTGTGAGTGGAATAGACAGAATGGTGCTCCACCTTCCACCCACACCCAGAGAGCCTTTGTCAGAGTGAGTATAGCCTTGCACACAATATATATGTATCTGGAGCGGGGTATAAATAGGGAACCAGGATCAGCTTGCAGGGAGTTGGGCCACAAGTCTGCTGCTTCTGGAGCAGAGCTTTCTACACCTCTGAATGACTTGTTTCTTGCTTTCATTAATATAAATCCTCTCAAATACAACTGCAATGTAACAAAACAAAAACAAAGCTTATATAAATTATTCAGATTATTTTTTCCTATCAGGAATCAATGGGTACTTAAAATGTATCTCCTGAAAAGGAACCTCCTTCACACAATCAATCATTATGTTGCATATTATATATCCAGCTATTTTTATACGAAAGAAAGTATTTTTCATGAAGCATTGTTCCCAGCTTATCATTTGTAATCCCCATGCACCACATGCCAGCTCTTTAATAGAAGAATTTTATTTCTTCATCTTTCAGGGAAAGTTAACATCATTTTCCTTCTCTTTTCAAAATGGAAAAATTCTCTGGAAAATATTTTTTTTAAACTTTCATTACATCAGAACAACCTACCTAAGGACAATCATACTGTGGTGCTACAATTCTTCTCAAAGGATGAATCCAAATTCTGAAGCAGCATGTAATAATTAATATGTGAATATCAGTGAATATTCCTATTAAAAGTTGTTGTAAATCCCAATTTTAACTGTAAGTTGAGTGGCATGGACACCCCTACCTTTGATTCCTGCTCCACGCTTCAGCTGTTCTGAGTGAGCCTGACTGTCCAACACAAAGTGGGACTAGGCTGGAGGAAGAAAGGCAGAAGAGGAGGAAGTCAGTGGTGTCCCCGGAAGAGCTTTGTCAAGAGACTCAAGAAGATCAGTTTTCATTTTATGAATCTGAATAAGAGATGTACGTTTAATTTTATGACTTGATTATATTTGCCTAGTTTGTTGTGCCTTTATACCTAATTTATGATATAACAAATCAATGCACATTCTAGTAAAATTATATTTGGTTTTGCTTCCATCTTACACTCAATAATATAGCCCTAATTAGGGAAATGCTTGTTTTTATGTGCTAAAAAAATTATAGCTGGGAATTTCTAAGGAGTCTCAAGGGAGTGTTAATGAAACCAAAAACCCATTGGAATTCAATGGACACTGGGCACTTAAATCCCTTAATCATTTTTTTAAATCCTCACCTGAATAAAGATCATTCTTAATTGATTCCAGACAGACCCTGCTTGGTGCCTAGTACTCATTAAACTCCATGATCTTTTAAGGTTGGTGTACATCTTGGATTATGATGATTGGTTTGCATCCATTTTATTTTGTATCCTAAGGGCAAGCTCCTACTCCATCCATTGGGCATCTAAGTGGATTTAAGTAACTTAAGTGTGATCCTGTTCTATTCCACTCAAGTCATGAAAAACAATTCACACCAAAGAGTCCTCCTTTTCTTGCTTTTTGACATAATCTTAAAAGTAAGATGTGTGTTACAAAAGTAGTTTTAAAATATTTTTTAAGCACTTGAGAAAAATGGAATATGCTTATAACAAGTAGAACAGTATATTTCCCTAAGTGTCTTGCCTACAACTTTTCCTTAAGAGAAAAAGTAAAATGAGTATGACAAATGTTACACTACACAGATATGTGTTCCCCTCCCCCCAGAAAGAAAGAACCACACACAAAAAACAATCCACTCTATCTCTATTACCTCCACTGTTCAATGGGCTCAGTTTTTATTTACCTCTGGGATTTTTATTAGAATTTCCATTGTTTTTGAACTGGTTTGCTTCATTTGAGTTCCAAGTCAATCAGTAAAAATCTAATATTTACTTGGCTTCATCCCCAGTATAACTACTGAACAAAATTCAAAATTCATTGTGTTTGAACAACAAAAGATTTCTAAAGAGTCTCTTACCATACTCCAAAATATGCGAGAATCACTGTTGTGCTCAGTTCTGCAAACCACTTTGGGATACACTGTCAAACAGATGGTGTACAAACACCACAGTATGGCATGCTAAGCAAATGAAACAACTTCATTTCTTTTGATATGAGCTTTACTGTTATGGAATTAGGCATTTGTGATGTGAGGCATGTATCTATCTACCCAGATGTGAGGACTTTACTGAAGAACAAACAGTTCATAAAACTGATTCTGTATTTTTTTTCAAAGTATCTCTTTACATTTTTCTTACAAGTATTCTGTCTTGGTTTATACTAGTTGCTGAGATTTAATAATCCATTTGTTTAATTACCGCTGTGTTACTTTCACTTCTGTCTGTTCCCATGTGTTTCTGGATTCTTTTTATTAAGGACTAGAGAACTCTGGAACTCAGTAGCTCAGGCTACGTCGTACTCTATGATGCATACTCAAATGCAAAGACTCAAGGAGTGAGGGCTTCTCTAATAAAGCAAAACAGTAATTGGGACTCATTTTCCATTGTCATGAAGCTCATGCAATCATTTACATCTGTGCACAGTGAATGTGAAATCCCATTAACTCAATCTAGTATTATTCTACATCTGCTTTCTACTGGTTTAAACTAAGACAAAAGATGGAAGAAAGTAAGGAACTGAGTCCTTACTTATTCTTATTCTTTAAATATTTTATGTAGTTAAAGTTTTAGCAATGAACAATACCCATTGTTCTAGCCACAGAACAAAAAGATGGTCCAAAAAAGCAATACATGGTGATGTCTATTTACTTGTTTTCTGATATTATGTCCTATACCCTAATCAGAAAGAACATAGTTTCATGAATACTACTGAATAATATTAATGTATCTTAATAAAGTAGTCAGGTCAGAACGAAAGTGAAATATGTTTTTATTGCACATGTGTAGGGTTGGTTCCTATAGATCTGTTACTGTATGTGATCAACAGAATAAACAGACTCCCATTGTTGGGAGGATTTTAAGTTTTTTCCATCTTGGAATGCGTATCAGTGTATGAATATACAGTGATGCTACCACAGACATCAGGTGAAGTTGAATGATTTAAGACCTTTCTAATGACTTTGAATTTTCCTCTGCCTCTTGATTATAATTCAGCAGCATTTGCCCTAGACTTCATTTCACCACAATACCAAACTACCAAAGTCTGCTTCTCTAGGGGGAGAAAAAAGCCCTCAAGACAATGTTGTGAACTCTCTCTTCCATGCTAATGACAGTATTGGCACCTGGATACAAAACACAAAATGCTGGTAGCAAAGCCAAACACTTCTGGATGATTTATGTAAATAAGTCCTAGGCACTCCAATTTGCTGCTGTTTCAATTCTCCATGAAGTACCTCAAATTATCACCTTGAGTGTCAATTTAATACCTATCCCAAAAATAAATCACCACCAATATCATCGTTTCTCTGTGCCCCCCCCTCTACCCCCTGCCTGTCCTTGTGTCTTCGTAATTAATTATAAAAAAAAAGAAACAGATGGAGGTAATAGTCAAGAATTTTGGCATGTATAATGTTGCATGTGATGAAAGAAGTAAATATTAATTCTCATACATTATCATATAACATCTTGAAATGAAGGAATGATATTTTCAGTTTACCTGCTCATAGTTCAATTCTTCTCTTTGTTGAAATGCATTCCACTTATTTTCTCAATTGCTATGCTATATGTTTAGGATATTTTCATATTAACATATTCCACCTGACATTTTTGATCTTTTAGTGACCTGTGTGAGAAATTGGATGACAGACAGTAATATTTTATGTGCACCTTGCTTTTCATTCTGATGGAGGAGAGTGAGCTTTAAAGTCTAAATGTGTGGAACTCTCCTAAACCAGTTTTGAAATATAGATGCCTCTGGAATGAAATTAAGCAATATGTCTTTTGCTTTATTTAATCTCTACCTATCATATTGTGTATATTAGACAAAAATGTGTGTTTAACCAGGAAGTACCATGACCACAATATCTCTTTCTTTATGAAAGTATCTTTGTGTCTTTATTCCCATAACTAATAAGGCACTTGACTTGATAGTAGCCAGAGCATCTGCTCAGTCCCTAGTAGAGCTATTCACCCAGTGAACCAAATTAAATAGACCCATCATACCAGTGTTTATCAGTGGAATTAAAACTACAACTATATTTTTGTTCTAGGTTGAACACGGAGCTATGCATTTGACAATTATAGGTGGCACTTGAACCTGGGCACTTTTTTGCCTGGAATCCATTCATGATACAATACAGCTTCAGACAGAAATTCTATCCTTGTTGGTTTCAACCATGCGTTAAAGAAGATGCATCTTTATTCTGATGGTTGTGTATATCTTTGCACGTCTGCAGTGTACCCACACTTCTATTGAACTCCTTTCAAGTTCTTTTGTCTGAGACTGAGAGGGTTGTCAGTTACTGTCAGTGATATTCCATAACTAAATGTAGCTATAGAGATGATATCACTGATTCAACTTCTTCCTTAAACAACTTGATACCAACCTATCTTTACCATATTGTGCTCTACCTTACTTTTGATTAGTGGCTGCTCACCCATGTGTGATTTTATTTACCTGAAACTACTTTATGCTGTTCCTTTGAAGGTCATTATAATTCCAGCAAGACGCACAATATGTAAACCTATGTTAATTTTATCCATTATGCACCTGTACAAATACTGCAACTTTCTACCTGAAAGTGTAATTTCTCTCTTGAAATAAAAAGCATTGTGGGGGGGGGAATAAAAAAAATATAGCTAGTTAAAAATAATACACACATCACAAAGGCACAATATCTGTATTATACTCTCTACAGAATGAATCCTTTTATAGTGAAGGTGGATAGAATAATTGAAAGCATTTCTCCTCTTTTACTTTAAGATACTGTTTAGAAAGAATACTAAAAAGATAAAGTGTCTTTTTATTATTGCTTTTTTTCTTTTGCTAAGAACAACAGCAAAAATTACAACATGCATTGGCTTTTGTCTTCAGAGGATGACAACCCCATGTACCTGAGTCACTGCACCTATTGCAGTGTGGTTGAATAAAAAATTATTACAGAGTGACATAAAAGAAGACTCAGAACAACTCAGTCATTGTCCCAGTTAACAAGGACTTCAGTTAAGATATGCAGTGAGAATGCCTAGCCAGCAAGTATGTGATTCCTATCCAGATCATATAGTAAAGACTTCTTAGACCATACAGCTAGAAAGTATGGCACTTGCCAACCATGAACTCTAAATCACAGAAATTGTTTCATTGCAGGGTACCTAAATGAGCCTGGGTTTCCCAACTAAGAGCCCTATTAATTCATCTAAAACAAAATGATACATGCTAAGGAATTAAATTCAGAAATCATGTGGGGCAATTCAATTGCCGGAGCTAGAACACAAATAAAAACAGGTACAGGAAGAAAACAAAGGAGGTGTAAATGGAATTATAACCAAACTTACCTGTGACTAACCAATGTCTGTCAGACCAGAAAATTCCTGTTTGATGCCAAATTGAAGAATCTCTTTCGGAAGTTACTTCTACCTCATTGGGCAAGGTAGAAGTTTCTACCAGACTTGCCACTTTTTGTCTAGCAGAAACTGTTTCAAAGTTTGTACATTTACTAATATTGTACCGGTAGAAGTAAAACACTAGTATGTACCCTTAAATTGCTTCAGTGGATGTATTCATAAATTCAATTAGAATTTTTTGTCTGTCTACTATTAGTTTTTTTCTGGTCTCATTTAATTGATTGGTACTTTGTGTGCTGTGGTTTCTTTCTCCTTGAAGCAGTAGTCTAGCAGACTGATAGACTATTGTTCGTAGGAGTACTTGCTAAATGGAATTTTGGGAACCAGATATGGATAGATTTTTAAGTGGAAATATGAAAATGGAAATATGTTACTCATCAGCTTTACTCAGCTAACTATTTGATGAACTACTCTTGTATTCACAATAGAAAAAATCCCTCATGCCTATCTCTGCACATTGCTAAGCTGCTTGCTATCTGCTATGACTAACAAGGAAGGTCTGAAGTAGAGGAATAGATCAATAAGGAGGGGGAACAAATAGACATATACAGGACTGCATCAGTATACAGACCAAATTATACTTTATGAACCTATTAAAACAACTACTACAAAAGCTACTGCTAGTACAAGGCTCAGGAGATAGGATGATTCCAAGAACATCTGTACTGCTAGCACAGGAACCTAAATTTGGTTAATGTCAACATGAAGGTTTTAGACATTCCAGTTACACTTGAAACCAGTAACATTTCAGTTACATTTAAGGAATTAATCAAGGAAAAGAGTATCACAGAATCATAGAATCAAAGAAAATTAGGGTTGGAAGGGACTTCAGGTGGTCATCTAGTCCAACCCCCTGCTCAAAGCATGACCATCCCCAACTATATCAACCCAGCCAAGGCTTTGTCTAGCTGGGTCTTAAAAAGCTACAAGGATGGAGGGCCCACAACTTTTCTGAATAACCTGTTCCAGTGTTTCACTACTTTCTAGTGAGAAAGTTTTTTCCTAATATCTAACCTAAATTTCCCTTGCTGCAACTTGAGACCATTACTCCTTGTTCTGTCATCTGCCCCCACCGAGAACAGTCCAGCTCCATCCTCTTTGGAACTCCTCTTCAAGTAGTTGGAGGCTGCTGTTAAATCTCTACTCAGTCTTTTTTTCTCCAGATTAAAAAGACCAGTTCCCACAGTCTCTCCTCAAAAGTCGTGTGCTCTAGTCCTCTAACCATATTTGTTGCCCTCTTCTGAACTGTCTCCAACTTGTCCACATCCTTTCTGTAGTGTGTGTGTGGTGGGGGGGGGAGGGGTGCAACACTGAACACAGTACTCCAGATGTAGCCTCACCAGGGCCAAATAGAAGGGATCCTCTCTCAATCTGATGGTAACACTCCTACTAATGCAGCCCAGTATGCCTTTAGTCTTCTTTGCAACAGGGGTACACTGTTCAACAGGAAGGTGTATTTCATCTTTCAATATAGTTTTATTATATTTTAAATTAATTTAAAATCTTTCATTATATTTTGCTGCTATTAGTATTTCATCTCCTGCAAGAATGTTATAAAGCATCTATTACTGATGTACACAATACAGAACAAAAATGAATCAGATGTGGTCCCACTTCTTATAAGATAATGTGATTTCCCTTTCCACATCGTGCTATTAAGTAATGTTACCATAATGATAGTCATCATTGCCACTTTTTATAAAAAATGCCCAGGTAATGGAGAAAGAATGGCATATTGCTTAAATCAAAACAAGGAAACCTTTTCTTAGTCCAAAGTTTTTTAGACTTTGCTTCCTGGTAGATCCTGTGAGAACTGTCTCTCTGTTAAATGTACATCTTAAAGATAAATGACATCTACAGTTAAAAAGTGTGTTAAATGGCCATGATAACTTGTGTTCACATTGTAAGGTTGTCTGAGCTACTGAAACATATGGATTGCCCTTTAAAATATATACAGTAGTCACTTCTCAAAACCAACTAAAGTCATCGTGTCCTTGGATAAAATTCAGATGGATTATGGTCTTGTCACTAAAGTGCATAATGATTAAACGGGAACACAGAAAGTCTATATGAATTTCCTAAGTGTGTCACAGGCCTACTATGTGATTTAGACAAGTCATCTGGACCCCAATCCTCAGAGAGTTTCCATGAGAATTAGGCACTTAAACACCTTTTAAGATCAGGGACTTAGTTTCTCCATGCCTCAGTTCCCCTTCTGTAAAGTACAGTTCATAATATTTCCTTTCACTCATGCTTTGTCTGACTTCTTTGTTTAGACTATAAACTGGGCCAAAGGATGTTTCTACAAGGCCTAGGAATCATAGGGCCCAAGCTGCAATTGGGGCCCTTAGATGCTATGATAACATAGGGAAGGATAATCCTTCTTGTAGTTACTCTACTGTTATTTCATTAGTGTAACTGAGCTTGCAAACTTAAGCAGACAACATTATAATTTCCACAAACAAATATTATTTACTGAATAATTTGCATTGTTTGTATAAGAAAGATGAGCTACAGGTTGTGTGTGTAGATTTCTTGCTTTATTAAGCTTCATATTTATAAGGGAGTATAGTACTTTCCTAAAGGAAATGAGCAAAATGGAAATTCAATGTAAGTATTGAAAATAAAAACTGCCTGATGGTTAGGCAATTAATACAAGATCCACTAAACAACTTTCCAGGCTATCAGCTAGGGATATAAGCTGCTTGACTATTACCGGGCTAACTAATTGGAGCAACTAATTACAGCAAGACATACAGTTGCAACCTGAATACATTTAACGTGAGAATAAAATACACACATATTAATCACAGTTCTTAGTTACTAGGGAATAGTTAATATTGATTTTGCAGAACAGAATCATAAAAAATTAGGGTTGGAAGGGACCTCAGGAGGTCATGTAGTCCAACCCCCTGCTTAAAGCAGGACCATCCCCAACTAGATCATTTCACCCAAGGCTTTGTCTAGCTGGGTCTTGAAAACCTCCCAGGATGGAGATTGCACCACCTCTTTGGGTAATCTGTTCTAGTTTTTTACTACCCTCCTACTGAGAAATGTTTTCCTAATATCTAACCTAAGCTTCCCTTGCTGCAACTTGAGACTGTTGCTCCTTGTTCTGTCATATGCCATTACTGAGAACACTCTAGCTTCATCCTCTTTTGAACCCTCCTTCAAGTAGTTAGAGGCTGCTATTAAATCCCCCATCAGTCTTCTCTTCTCCCAACTAAATAAGACCAGGTTTCTCAGTCTGTCTTCATAAGTCAAGTGCCTCAGCCCTCTCACCATTTTTGTTGTCCCCAGCTAGACTCTCTCCAATTTGTCCACATCCTTTCTGTAGCAGGGGGCCCAAAACTGAACACAGTACTCCAGATGTGGACTCACCAGTACTGAATAGAGGGGAATCATCACTTCCCTTGACCTACTGGCAACACATCTATCAATGCAGTCCAGCATGCCATTAGCCTTTTTGGCAACAAGGGCACACTGCTGGATCAGCATTCCCTCTCACCTGTGCAGCATGTGTGGCTGCACAGGTGTGCCTGGCAGAGCGGCATGTGCGTGCCTGTGTGGCTGTGCATGCTGCACAGCTTAGAGGGAACGGTGTCCTGGATCATATTCAGATTATTGTCCACAGTAACCTCCAGGTCCTTTTATGCAGAGTGACTGCCTAGCCAGTCAGCCCCGAGCCTGTACTAATACACGGGTTTGTTCTGTCTTAAGTGCAGGACTTTGCGCTTGCCCTTGTTGAACCTCATGAGATTTCTTTTGGCTCAAGCTTCCAGTTTGTTTAGGTCACTCTGAATCCTAGCCCTACCCTCCAGTGTATTTACTACTTACCAGCTGGCGTCATTTGCAAATAGGGGTGGGCAAGCCATGGCAGGGGAGCTGCAACAGGCATAGGCATCCTTTGTGTGCAATTCATGGCAGATTTCAGAGGGGCCGGGTAGCACAGTGGTAAATAGGGCAGGAGATAGAAAGCAGAGCAACATATTGAGAAGGGGAACGGGATGGGAGTGGCACATCTTCCAAAAATGCTTGCCTGCACTGTTATAGAAAACATTTGAAACATTAGTCTTCTAAGTAGAGATAGAGTAATTATGGGTTCTGAGGGCAAGGATCATATGCTTCCTTTTATAAGACCAATTAGGAACCTCTTACCTCATTTTCTTGCTTTGAAAAGACAGACCATTCTATTCCTCACTTCAACTTTTAATTACTGAAAGGGAACATGTTTTTAAGAAACACATGGTTCATTCTAAGTTTCCATCTCTTGGTTGGGCTGCCTATCCATGAATCCTTTACTATTGTTTTCAGTTTCAAGAAGACCAAACATCCAGCTTCTTCTATTAGGAATGGTCTTCATTAAGTTTTGAAGAAAATGATTTTGAATTACTTAGAGAAAATGTAATTACATTTAACAGCTAACTTTCAAAGGCATCTATAATACAATGGGAAATTGCTATTAAAGCAAGCAGGCACTTAAATACCTTTAACTTGTAAAAAAACAAAACTGGATGGCTCATTTCTGCTCCTCCAACAACCTTCATCAGAATTTGAGCTCCTGATAATGCTACTTAAGTTGTACCAGGCATATCTACATGTGCACTAAGGCACTTTTCCTAATGCACATTATATTTAGAACCTCCAGTGTGAGGTACTAAACAAGTGTGCATTAGTTTACCTTAATGTGCAGTAATGAATGTGCATGTTTTTTAGGTGATGCTTAATGCACAGTAGCCTATTTTTCTATGCATTAGCATAACAGCATGGGTTTTTTTTAAATAAAGGTAAAATAAGATACTGTGCATTAAAATGCATGTGTAGATGCATCCCCAGCATGTTTAGAAAGAAAGACTGATGCTTCATTCATTAGGATGGTTAGCCAATTCCAATAGTAATACAATCCTTCATGGACATTTTCTTGACCATTATACATACATTTACCTACAAATGCTAATCTCTTATGGGGAAACATGGAAAGGTATTGCAGATTTTATGGAGCATAATTGAATTCTATTTTTAAAGGTAGGGTTGTAGAAACAGGGCACATCCCACCAAGTGTGTATGTGCAGTTTGAGGCACCACAAACCAAATATAGTACATTTGCAAGCATTTGCTCTGCCGCTAATTCGCAAAACGGTGGAGTTTTTTGACATGAGGAGATCCCAGTGTCAAAAAAAACTGCTGCTAAAAAAAGTGGCACAATACATATGGCAGCAGTGTGCACCACCAGAAAGGGATCCTGCCATTCAGATCCATGCTCTGGATGCTGGCAAGGATCCAAGGGGCCAGCTTGGTGGTGCTGCTGCCCCAGGAGGCCCTTGAGACCCCAGGTAAGGCTTCTGGGCCCAGCTCAGGTGCTGGCCTCATCCTCCCCTAACCCCCCCCTCCCCCAAGGTTACTTTGCTACACACCAGAGGACATATGCAAGGGTATGCCTGGGGACAAATAGCAGCACAAATATATGCCGCTGCTATTTGTCCCATGAGAAATGTATGCCCCAGAATGTATAGACTCATTGGGATGTGAACATAAGGTCAAAGTCACAAAGAGCATGGGAGCCACAGATGGATTTAAAACTAGGTTTCTCATAGCTGATATATTTCTGCTTTTATTAAACCATACAACCTAGTGGAGTTGTCACAATTACAGAACTTGGCATCAAAACACACTTTTTTCCTAAACATAGGAAAAAAATAAACTTGTTTCCCAGCACTTGAACTTTGACAAGGGCATTTGGCAAGCTCATTCATGCAAATTCAATCAATTAGCTCTCAGCATTAAGCTTTCTTTTATTCTGCTTTATATCAACTCTTCCTGATTCTTTTTCTATTGATTTGGATTAAACACACAAATTTAAAGAGAGAGAGAGAGTGAATGAATGAATGAATGAATGAATGGAGGGCCTTTCAAATCATTGCAACTATTTTTAGGCCAAACAGGGTATATTCATCCTATCTGTAACCAGATTTCAGGGTAACTTACTACATATCTGACAAAACTCATTCTCCTTTACTAGAAATCAGTTTTTTCAGACTACTTGGTAGTACATATATATATAAACAAGCAGTCCCATGAGGCAATAAGCTGTTTCTACACATAGTGAAAGTCCTCTAAAATAATCAACTGCAAAGCTGAGAATTCATTGATGCTCCTTTATCTTATCATTAATACCACAACAGGACAGTACTAAGAAAAGAATGGATTGTGCACCAAAAGTTTCTCTTGTATATATGGCCCAATATATGGATCATATAAATGGCATTTCCAAAAGTCTTCAAGGGAGTGGAGAGCTAGAGAACAGATTAACTAAATCAGAAATAGGTTTACCGGGTTATGATGACTCTTCCCTAATCTATTCTGATTTCTTTTTCTAGCCTTTCATTAAAATGGTTCTTCCCCCAGCTCTATTCTCCATTCTGCCCAGTAACTTCATTCACTTCTATTAGCTTTCAGATATACTTACTTCCTATGTGAAATCTTACTTATTTCTCCACCTTCTCCATTTCTTACAAAACATAGAACAAATAGTAATGCAATGATTGATAACTTTTTCTGCTATAAACAACATCTTCTGAGTTTCATTCTTCAGTTCCTGGCACTTGCTGCAATCTAGGGATGTCTAGCTTATTTGGGCCCACAGACCAAATAACTAACTTCCAGTGATGGTGCATGGCTGTCAGAGCTACTGTATGGCTGCAGCTTTTGAACCCCAGGGGTGACCATTCTCACCATTCCCCACCCAAATGTTGATTTGGGTCATAGAGTTGTAAGCAGCCACAGAAGACCCTAAAATTGGCAGTGAGCAAAGAGATGAGGAGCAGTGGCTTTCATCCCCTCAACCCCTGGGCTCAGGAGCACCAACACAGAAGACAGTTGGTGCTTCACACGTAAGAGAGAAAGAGAGACTTCTGGGCAGAGTGAAGAGATGTGCACCTGATTATTATTTATATATGTAGGTGGAAACTTTCTCTTTCAGACAATGATTGACAAATGCAAACCTTATCATTTATCAATACAAATCCATCTTTAATTTTATCCTGAATGCAATAAAATAAAGATGACACCCAGAAGATCCTAATGCATAAGTGACTTGAAAAATAGGATTCATATTTATTAATTAGCAACTGTTCCGTTTAACTCAAACAATTTATTTGTGTACTCCTGAACTTCATAAACACCTAAACATTTTACTCCACAGCTAATTCATGTTAAGATAATTATATTATTATTATAAATGCAGGTATCTGGATAAACAATATTTAAAAGTAGTTACTTTCTACCATACAATAATACCAAGGTTATGGTAATTACTACAAGGTAATGATGCCTTGTAAAAAGCAATGAGAATAGACTGATGCTTTTCAAACTATTATGATTATTTTTTTTCCTTCCTTTCTAAGCAGATAATGCTCAGCATTGCAAACAGATTTGATAGACTAGGATTAGCCTGTGCACTTTTCTGGGTATAAAACGGATGCCTCAGATGGAATCACGCTGTTCACATTACCCGGATATGTCTGGAAATAATCTTCCAATTGGTATTATTCCCACATTCTTGATTTTCCCCTTACTGCCATAAGAAGTTTTACTGCTACCTTACTTTTTGGAAGCTCGATTTTGTTCTCAATATTCCTTACTATAATGAATCCATGTGAACCAAATAAATAACAAACATAACCCCCTAAAGTTGAGACTTACATCCTGGCTTTTCGGCACTGAAAGCACAAGTTTCCAGTATACAAGCCAAATGAGATATTTTTTGGCTGAGTGTGGCACTCTAGCTTTTCTGTGGGTCAGCCACAAGATGCAAGCAGCCAACGTGTATAAGGCCCTATATTAGTTTGATGTTGTGCAGCATAATGGCAGTCATCATCCCCCCACCTTCAATATACTGTTTCCTGGATCATTGGTATAGGGAGGATATAGGAAAAGAAATGTTTGTTTAAGAATTTAAGCCTATTTTTCCTCAGTGGTTCTTCAACTATTTAAGAGCTGTGAGTCAGGTTAAATAGTGAAAGGGACCCTTTATCTTTTCTAAAGATGAGCTGGCAATTTCCTTTCCTTATTTTTTTTTTCACTCCAAATCTATCTATGGGTCGAAGCTCCATTCAAAGGAGTACTCTTTTAAATCTACAATAAAAGAGGCAAGCAATGGGCAGCAGGGGGTTGCCAGACAATAATAATAATAAATAAATATATAAACAGCCAAAATAAAAAGTACTTGTCTTTAAGAAAAGTGAAGGTACATATTAATAGCCAGGAAGAGATTTTTAGCATCGTATTTTGTCCTTGAGCTTCCAAAGAGGTGAATTATTATTCCAGCATTCTGAAACCTCATAATCAGATGTTTGCATGATGCAGATGAACTGAGGATTAGACATTACTGTCCCTGGGAAAATGAACTCAAGAAAAATATCAGCATACAATGCATTGATTCCCTAGGCAGTTAGCAGAAAATGAACATATATTGACCAATGAGTGGAATAATAGCTTTGTTGACAATCTCAGTGCAGACGTTCAGTCTCTGCACTGAGTGGGTGGAGAGACAAAGAGACAGAGAAATAATGAAAGTCATCTCACTACCTTTTTTCTGCCTCCCTCCACCAATGTCATCACCCTTCATACACACGCAGAGACCAGACGGGCACTGAGCAAGGTTGGTATGTCACTTAGTAACACAGCAGCTCTGGCTACAACTGATGTAAAAATACTTGCCTCGTCACCAAAATGGGAAGGATGGTTCTCTTCATGCCAAATTGCTCAAAAAATTATTGCAATATTCACTTGGGTTAGCCTTCCCCCACTTCCCCTCACACCTCCCACCCCATCTTTTAATAGAACTGGATTCAACTGTGATAGCAAATTATCACTCATTTAATATATCAAATGCACCTCTGCTGTAACCTTAGGGGTCTCATTAGGTCTGCACCAGGTGAAAAAGACCTTATATGTGAATTACATAGGACTATTCTAAATTCATCCATTCCAAATATATTATAAAAGACTGTCCACTATTTTTAGAGAGGAGAAAGAGACAGAGAGATGGAACATGACAAATAGGGCAAAAGACCAAGCAGACTAGACAAAACTGAGCATTTCAATTTTTAGTTAAGCCTAGGAACTTACGAAGGCAAAACTGAAAGTGTTTGCATTAAAAATTATCACTGATGCAAAGGGAAGGAAATCAGCCCCACTTCTTCTCTTTATTCTTCTTTTTATTCAGTCACATCATTTTGTTGTTTCAAGCAGTGGAAAATTCCTTATGCCACCTTCTCCAATGTAGAAGGTGATTGCATGCTTTGCTATACATGTGTACATTTAGCAACAGGACAAAAAATTATCATGAGAAAGTAAAGCTTCATTATTTGGAAGCCTATATATAATCAGAATGTAGGTGTTAGACTCTGACTCCATGAGGCACCCAACGACTAGGGAGATGATGGTTCAATTGCTTGTGGGTCCTGTTACTCATTAGCCAGAGCAAGCAGGCAGCAAACACCAGCACACATTGCTCGCAACAGCTTTATTTAGAATGGAGACAGCGTCAGGCAACCTCCCTCACAAACACCCAGTCTATGAATATAGGGAGCAGCAATGAACAATAGCTTTTCTCCCATATTTATACACTTTGGTTATAAACACATTAACATTTATTCCACCCTCACCTCTCCTATTTTTCACCCATTTTTCCTTCCATCTTAAGCTCTTCCTCTGTTTACAGTTTGCTTCATTAGCATGGAATTGAATATGCATTTCATTCATTTCCATGTCTTTTAGCTATGAGCGCATGTTTAAGACCTTGACTCCTGCTCTTGGGTCAATGGGCGGACTCTGACCAAAACTTGGAGGCTTCTTCACCAATCACCATTCACCTTTTTGCATATGTTCATCTGGGATTCTGTTACCAATTATGTGTTGTTTTTCACATTCCAGTCTGTTTTTCTGTCTCAGGTTGTACCATCTTCCACATTCCTAAAATGTCACCTCATTCAAAGCACACAGACTCACACAGATTCACTGCTGCTTTTTTCTCAGAAAATGGCTGACACAGTTAAGATGGTTACTTAGCATAAGCAAATGGCCGGCTTAGCTATCACGCTGTCTTGTGGTCAGTAGCTCTGCTAGGCCACAGCTCATGCCTTTATTCAGCTGCAAATCCAGTGCTGCCTAAAATCCAAATACTGTCACCCTAACAACAGGCTGAAGGGGAAAAAAATGACTACATCAGGAAATGGCTATCTAAGAGTGGAAACCTGCCCAGGTTGTGTATTTGACAACATAGGACCAACAAAGTAGGAGGTATTTTTGTGAGTTCTGGGGGTGGACTCCCAAAAGCATCCAACTAGAAAATGAAAAAGTTGTCTTCAAAATGTTACAGTTTCAAAATTTGGTTCTGTTCTATATTGGAACAAATACATATATATATATATATATTTCAATTACACTTTACATATATGTAGGTACCATTGTAATTCATACTCCAAGGGATTTCAGGGGAAATCCTGAATTTTAGCATTTTCCTGATGCCCCAGAAAGCTGCAGTTTAGCCAGACATGGCCTGAAACTGTGGGGGAGAAGGAGATCAGGGGAAAAAAAGGAATAAAAAAACCCAACCTTACCTGAAGCACAGATAAGAAAGGCAGCAGAGCCCTGGAAATGTTGTGGAAGCCCCACATTTTTCCAGGGGCAATCTGGTACAGGCTGAGCCCCTACCAGGGTTCATCCAATCAGGCTGTTATATTCCCTACTTTGGCAGGGAGTTTAAAAGCTGTGCCCAGAGCACAGCAAGTAAGTACTCCTTGACCTAGGGGCTGTGGGCATAGGCATGTCAGGTGCTAGCCCCCACAGTTAGGCATGCGGTGCAGGGTGCCCCTAATGCAGGCACAGAACTCCTGAGGCACAGATCTCCCTGCCTAGCACAAATCTCCCGTGCCCTGTTTTGCTCTGCTGCCCTGTGGGAGGGGAATTTTTCACCTGTGCAGTGGGGCAGAGCAGGGCTTCAGAAACTTGTGCAAGGTTGGGGGAAAAACCCTACAGTGAGGACACTGCCCTACACCTGGCTGTGGGGGCAGGTACATGGCATGGGTCTCCCAAGCCATGCTCTGCCATGCCATGCAGGGAAGGCAGCAAAGCAAAGCAGGGCTCAGGAGACCCTGTGTGAGGCCAGGGGAAGCTCCTGTCCCACAGCCAGATGTGGGGGCTGGCACTTAGCAGCAGGGAGACCTCCTTTCCTCCCAAACTCACCCCACATCTAGCCATCTATGCACAGACTTGGCTGAGATGATATACCTGGGACTGGTCCTGCTTTGGATTAGATGATGCCAGTGGTCCCTTCCAACCCTAAATTTTTATTTTTTTTTAATAATTTCAGCATTTTACATGGTGCAAGCTAAAAAGATGAGCAAGAGCAGTGTGAAGATGCCCCAGAAAGCAAATAACATTTCTGCCATGGATCAGGTGAAAAAGTTTCTACAGGAACTCTTCACATAGATCAGTGACTCCCAACGTTTTCCTTTTTTGCTGCGACCCTATATTTGGGTTGCAAGCCCCACCCCCGCTGCTGACTCTCTCACGCCTAGCAGAATCAGGAAAGCCTGGGCTGGGATTGCGGGGGAGCAGAGGTGGCAAGAGCTGCACAGACTGTAGGCTGGGAGAGTCCCACAGGCAGGAGGGGCGGAGTGAGGGGTGGACCCCCGTGATCCTGATTTGGGTCACAACCCGAGGTTGGAAGCCACTAATATAGATGGTGGGAAGCTCTTCTGCTCCTCATGCAATGTGACTCTAGATCTGGTGAGAAAAAAATAGTATCAATCGCCTTTTAGAGTCAGAATACACCAGAAGGGAAAAGTTGCTTCAGAGGCTGAAGGACAGAGCAAGCGACAAACCACCATGTCCTTGATGTTCAAAAAGACCACTGAAAGCAGTCTGGCAAGGAGAGAGGCTATATTTGCTCTGGTCAAGGTATTCACAGCTGAAAATATCCCTCCGTAGAACCTTCGCCACACGATCCTGAGACAGTACTTTCAGGACAATGTGCCAAATGGGGGGAGCATCCAAGAGCTAACAAGCTTTAGGAAGAATATCTTCCACAGGTGATTGCTTCACATGTACAGTCCACAAAAGCTGCACTGGCAGACTTTGACTCCATTTCCTTTGTGGCTGATGAAGCCGTGGACAATCAGGACAACTACATGCCTCATATTCTATTTGTAGGTGGGAGCTGGACAGGTAGTGACCTGCCTATTTTTCAGACAGAGCCAGTCTACCTCAAGGCTGTCAATTTTTCAGCAGTTGCACAGGCAGTCATAAAAGCTGTTTTCACCTACAGAAGATCTTGGGCTTCCATTCCAACAACACCAGGTACATAGGCAAAGCATTGACAATGCCCAACTCTGTATATGTCACCTGCAATGTACACACCCTGTCAGTGGTGAGTGACATCTGATGCATGCAGTTCCATGGATATGGATAGCCTGGTGTCCTGTCTAAAGAAAGCCTTCAAATACTGTCCTGGATGCAAGATCCAGGACAGGAAGTCCATCGTCAATCAGTGAGAGGAACCACCTGTTACTGTTCTGCTACCACCAGAACCTGTGCTCACCTACTGAAAGTCATGGTTCAATGCCAACCAGCACTATACTGAACACATCCAGTATTACCAGTAGCTTGTGGTGGAAGAGCTGAATATATCACACCAGGTATGCAGTACATTCTTCAGCTAAAGGATCTCCTCAAGAAGGGAGACTTTAAAGAGCAAGTGGCCTTTGTGGCAGAAAATGCCAGAAAATTCATGGAGCTCCTAGTTTCATAGTTTAGTTTGATAGTTTTTAGGGTCGGAAGGGACCTGAGCCGATCATCAAATCCAACCCCCTGCCATGGCAGGAAAGAGTACTGGGGTCAAACGACCCCAGCAAGGTGTTTGTCTAGCCTTTTCTTAAAGACCCCCAAGGTAGAAGCCAGCACCACTTCTCTTGGAAGTTGGTTCAGATCCTAGATACCCTGACAGTGAAAGAGTGCCTTCTGATGTCTGGTCTGAATCTACCCTTTGCCAGCTTGTGGCCATTATTTCTAGTCACTCCTGGTAGTGCTCGAGGGAACAGGGACTCCCCCAGTGCCTGCGGGTCCCCTCTGACTAGTTTATAATAGGCCACTAGATTCCCCCTCAGCCTTCTCTTGTGGAGGCTGAACAGGTTCAGGTCCCGTAGCCTCTTCTCATAGGGCTGCCCTGCTGCCCCCTGATCATGTGAGTGGCCCTCCTCTGGACCCTCTCCATGTTGTCCACATCCCTCTTGAAGTGCGGCACCTAGAACTGGACACAGTACTCCAGCTGTGGCCTGACCAGTGTCGCATAGAGGGGGAGGATCACCTCCTTGAACCTGCCTGAGATGCATCTGTGGATGCATGACAAGGTATGGTTGGCCTTCCTGACTGCTCCTCAGTTGGTTTGAAGGCTTGCAGGCTTTCGTCCACCAGGCTCACAACAAAGTGATGGACTTTTTAAGTTGGATTGAAGCCAGGACATCATTGCATGCATTTTCCAAGTGTTGATAAAAAAGCTAGCGGAGAAGGGAAGTGTTTCAGACAGTAGCTGCCAAGCTGCACCAATATTAGAGATATGATCCCTCCAATTCATCAAGACTCAGGCAACCAGCTGCCTCATTCCTTAGGGCAGCATTTTTTTTTTACCTGAATCAGGTAGCTCTACTGAGCCTTGATGCTCTGCTGCTGAAGTCTATTCCTGGGTGGGTGGAAACAGCATGAGAAGGAATATTCTACTTATGTAGACAGTGTTAAAGATTGCCAGCTGCCTTCAACTATAACTGTATCTGGGACTCTGTCAAGGAATGATTCCTAGAGCTATACATTCTTGCAAAACAGTGCCTCACAGTAGGGGTGAGTGAAACAGGCTGCATTCGATTTGGATTTGGCCCAAATCAGGGGACAGTGATTTGATTAATTGATTCAGATCACTGTCCAGATTCAATTTGGCTGAATCTGAATCTGAAGATTCAATGCTGATTTGGAGAATCAGCGATTCAGCAATAGACACAGCTTTAAATGTTTTTTTTACATACCTCAAGGTACCAGGTGTGGCTCGTGAACACTGAGATCATGAGGCAGATGAAAAGTCCCACAGGAGCGCGCCTCTCCCCCACAAACCCCATACCTCTGTGCTTGGTAGCGGACCCAGAAATGGACCAGAAGCACTTCTGGTTCATTTCTGGGTCCCATGCTCCCCCAGCTCAGTGATTGTCCATGGGGGGGGCTGTGTCCCCCCCAAACCCAGGAGGCACCAGTCACTGAGAGAAGGGTGGGAGGGGGGTCCCCCACATGTTCTGCAGTGGACCTGGAAGTGGACCAGAACTGTTTTGGAGCACCCCCTCTCCCCATGCTCCCACGGGACACTCCATCCACTCCAGCATCTCAGCATTTACAAGGGTTCTGATTTGATTCAGAGAGATTAAAGGGTCTCCTGATTTGATTCAGATTCAGAGATTTGGCTGTTGAATCAGGCTGAATCTCCACCAAATCAAATCAGCGACCAAAGCGTTACACAGCCCTACCTCACAGTTCCAAATTTGGTGGATGAAGTGTACCATATCTGTTTCTGGCCAAGTGTTCACTCCACAATGACAAGCTATGTCACTAGGAAATGTAAGAGGCTGCTCCATGCTCGCATTCAATCACTGACATGGATTTTGCAGCAGTGGACTTTGCCTGACAGGCAGCGTTCTATGAAAGTTAGCATTCAATAAAAGTTGTTTAACAAAGTTTATTTATTATGGTTTCATTAATAATTCTAAGTGGTGAGATTTACTTAAAAGTTGTTGCTTAATACGTGGTGGGCTTTACTTTCTTTAAACAGCTGAAGAATGGCCTGTGTATTGCTGTTCAATATTCAGACCCAGGTGGGCTCCCTCAGCTAGAGGCATGGAAGAACCTGCCCTGAAATTGGCTCCAGCAAGCCTGCAGGGAGTCTGCTTTCACACTGTCTTCTCACCCCCCACTGGAGCCTGAATTACAGTGGTCCCTACTTATGTGGAAAAATATGACACACACATGCATAGGAAAGAATATTCAATGGTCCAAAAACTAGACACTTGTCTGGGATGGGGATGGGGAAGCCCAGAGTCAAATCCCTACCATAAGAAGGAAGAACAGGGATTGAACACAGATTTCTAAGATTTTAGATGAATACAATAATTACCTGGCTATTCTGGAGTAAGTCAGTCTCTTGTTTTGACCAGAACCATTTTGAAACTGAAAAACTTTCCTGGCAAAAAAGTTTGTTGAAGTAGATTCATTTCAATGAAAACTACTAGGTTTAAAAAATAATAATTTTCTTATCCTAGAACTGGGAGTCTTGAATAGACCACGAGAGTCATAACTGGATAAGAACAGGAACATATTCAATATTAATAGAGTACTAATGGCAAACATCATTATTTGAGACAAGCTTCTCAGATATAGAGTATGTAACAAATCCTAATAATGCAGCTCAGATATTTCTGGATGTGATAGACAATAGATTTTTTTTCATCAAATAGTCACTGAAACAACCAGAAGTGGTATTATTTTATACCTGCTTTGATAAATACTAAGAATATTATGGAAGAACTGACTATAAGAAGTAACCTTAGAGTAGATGATCACAAGTTAATAATGTTAAAGTAGAAAGCTCTGAGAAATCAAGCAACTTTCTCAGCCAACTGAACTGAGGAGTTCAGCTGGAATATTTGGGAGGCTTAGAATTTGTATCCAAGGAAAATGAGGGGAAAATGTAGGGAGAATTTGAAAACCAAGTTGAGAGAATCAACACCTCAGCAGAGGGCTTACAAGGAATGGAGAGTAAAAAGAATAAGAAGCAAAGAAACCTGCAACTTAACGGCCAGGGGTAAATTGAGAAATGGCAGAAGACCAGTTATGTTAAACCTTTCTAGGTATGGCCTCCAAATTAAATGAACACTGATCTCAGTTTTCAATAAGGACAATAATGTGGATGGTACAAAGATAGGATAGCTAACAGGAATGAGGGTACAGAACTTGAAATTACAACATCCAGGGTAAAAGCAATATTGAAAGAGTTTAATGGGATCAAGTCACTGTGACTGGATAATCTCCATCCCTGAATATTGAAAGAAATGGGACATTAAATTTCAGGTCTCTTAGCAAGGACATTTAATAAATCTGTCACCTGAGAGGTGCTGCCAGATCATTTGAGAAGAGTCAATATACTTTCTAGTTAAGAATGAAAGAAAAAGTGATCCAGGCAACTGTGAACCAGTTAGTCTGATTCAAATTTATGCAAGACTTTAATGACAGATTTTGAAGGAAAAATGGATATAAATGGATATAAACAGGAAAAAAGGATAACATTCAACACAGATGTACCAAAAACAGATCATACCAGATTAATCTGAATAGATCACAGATTATTCTATACAAAAGAAACAGAGATATCTAATATTTCTGGATATTACTTAAGCATTTGATATGGTACCATCTGGGAAATTACGAGATAAATTGGAGAAGATGAAAATTAGTACAAGAATTGAAAAGCAGATATTGAACTTGCTATAAAGGGAGATAATAAAGGATTATTTTAAAGGGGAATTATTAGACAAGATCATAGTGGATATCCACAAAAATCAGTCGTGGAATGCCCTCATTTAATATTTAATTAATGATTCTAGCCCAGAGTAACAAAACAATGTCATGACACAAAATTTGGGAGACATGATCAATACAAGAGTATCAAAGGTCTAAAAAATTACCCAGGAAAAAAATAGATGGCTTGAGAACTGACATAATACAAATAGGATGATATGTATCAGCACAAAGTGCAGGCATTTAGGGATTAGCAACAATTTTTTTCTGCTGTAAACTAGGATAATATTAAATTATAAATGATAAGAGAAGAGATAGGTGATTGTATATGGTGCCACATGTTTAACTTAACACTACGCATAGATAAAACATAAGCAGATGCATGTTCAAGCAGTTTAGCATGGTACATGTTCTCATATCATTGCGAAATTGTTACCTTTCAGGAGAGGGCTATCTCCTAAGGGTGTGTGTAGACAAAACGGGGACCCTAAACTGAGGCAGTGGGTTGTTAAAAACACCTCTTCAATTTAGGGCCCTTTAAACTCCCGCGTCGTGCACACACCCTGCTGACTTACCTCCCTCCTCAGCAGCAGGGAGGGCAGGGTGAGCTGCTGGTGGGTGGAGCAGTCCCTGGGCTACTGGGTGGGTTGATTCTTCCCTCCATTGCAGCAGTGCCCCCAGCCCCAGGTGGTACCCAACTGGAAGGCACCCGGCTTAGGTGGTCCTAGGGGGCACTGCAGCTGTGGAGGGAAGCACTAGGCCTCCACACAGCTCAGGCAGGCAGGCAGAACCTGGTGGGGGGAAGGGGCAGAGCCTGGCTTTCCAGGCTGCCGTCAGGCTGCTTGCAGGGCTTCCTGCAGACCCCCTGAACTGCACAGAGCCCAGGGCTTCACTTCACAGCCGTAGGGGCAGCAAACTAAAACTCCTTGCAGGAGTTTTAGTTTTCTGTGCCCCAAGTCATTTAAGGCACATTACACCACCACATTTGCTACAGCATCTGTAATTAATGTGCAATACACCACAATGCAATACACTACAGAAGTGTGCAAACACCAACACCATTAAAACATGTAAAAGCATTTAGCCCACTTTAAAGTGTCATGCACACATGCCCCTCCTTTCATTTGCAGAAAGGCTATCACACTAGCTTTAATAGGTCACTATATTCTAATGATTTACAACCTTTGCAAGTGGATGTGCGACAAGACCCCTAGTCATAGGATCTCTGAACTATTTGCATATGACTGTGTAACCCTAGGATACACTGGGTGAAGTTTTTCCACTTGGGATAGGGAAATATTAATGCCATTGAGCAATGCCCCAGTGAAATTTTATGTGCAATGCTGTGTACAGTATCCAGGGTCAGCCAATGTGACTTCAAACTGGAACAAGTATAGGGAGGACTAAACAGCTTAGCTTTTCTAGCTAACCAAAATGAAGGCTAAGGGGAAAAATGTTTGATGACCATAAATAGATGAGTGGAATAAACTCTAGGGAGGAAAATATTTAAGAAAAGGATAACACTGACAGATGAAGAAATGGGTATAAGATAGCCATGAATGTATATGTTAGAAATAAAGATTGGTGAATTTAAGGAACTGACTTCTAATAGAATTAGTGGGGGACAAAAACAAACAAATGAAAACCTAATTGCTGTTAAAATGGAGCTTAATCCAATTACAAAATATGTTTACCCACATTTTATAATTCTGAGTGTCCACAGGAATGTGGAATAGATGGCTCTTGAGTTTCTTTCCACCCCTATGATTCTATGAATTCTTTATGAAAGCAGTGATATAAAATGCTTGCCTTCAACCTTAAGGAGGCCTGCATTCAATGATCTGTATTCGTATGACAAAAATAAGCTTTGTTGAAAATTTCCCAAATAACTCAATTCCTAAATAGTAGGCTTTTACCTGATGGGCTACCTTACAGTTAGTATCTATCCTCTGCAGGATGGATACTTCTAGATTAGCATTATAACCAGCTGTCACAATAAGGTACACTATCCTTCAGCAACTTCTATTTTGATGCTTGTAGGATTTGATATTTAAGTATAATGTTTACTTCACAAACCAAGAAGTGGTCATTTTAGCAACCTTTTTTCCCCCCCCGAAAACAAAAAATTATGAGCAATTGTGCTGCTTTTATTAAATTGTAAATAGTCTTAAAATGGCCTTGAAAGAGTTGCAGTTGAAATCCTACAATTATTCCAGCTTATATGGTTATTTACTTGCGTAACTCCTACAGCAAGTCATTCCTCATTATTCCCTGCTTTATTAATGTGCGCTATTATAAAGGGATACAATGATGTACATGCACTTTGAGTGGCTGTTATAACACTTCATGCATTTTCTTTTACTGATCACCTGACAGTGAAAGTAGAATGGTAAAAAATATTCTTTGTGGATTTTATTGTTTCCCCCTTTGTTTTCTCTATTAACTATCAATGGTTTGATATTAGTCTGGAAAGAGGTCACAAATGAGTTTATATGGGGTTCTGATCTTGGTCTAGTGCTTTTTAACATTTTTATTAATTATTTAGATGAAGGCATAGGGTGCAGACTCATGCAATTTGCAAATGACATAGAACTGAGAGGAGTTTTAAACACACTGAAGAATGGGGTTAAAGTTCAAAGAGCTCTTTATAAATTCTTAATAAATATAGGCAATAACATGAAATTCAGCAATAATCAAATGTTAGGTGCTGCCTACACAGGAGAAGAATCAAATGCACAAAATCAAAATAGGGATAACTGGCTAGATGGAAATACTGTCAAGAGGATCTGGGGATTATTGTGGATCATAAATTTGAAATGAGTTAGCAACATGATTCTTACACATACACACACAATCCAGTTGTGGGCACCAGAGTCTAAGAAGAATTTTGAAAAACCGGAGAGAATCCAGAGGTCAATAAAAAAGACGAAAGAAAACGGGCTGAAGTGCAAGTCATATGAGGAAGGACAGACAAAACTAAAAGAAAGGAGAAAAAGAGATTAATGGAAGAGACAATAGCAGTTTTTGAATGTTTGAAAATCTGCCTTAAAGAAAATGGAGAACATAATGTTGTCCCTTGCCCAGGATGGCAGGACATGCAGATGGTTTAAGTTATGGCAAAGCAGATTTAGACAAATCACAGAAAAAAACTTCCTAACCATAAAAAAATTGGACAATGAGATAAGACACCCAGAGAAAATGTGAACTCTCCTTCACTGAAAAATTTCAAGTGCTTTTTTCCTAACATTTTAACATTTTTCTATTTAAAATAATGTTCTGTCTGAAGCATCTGTCTGAGATAGTTTAGGAACAGTGAATGCAACATCTTGGCAGGGTGGTTGACTAGATCACTCCTGAGATCTACTTCAACCCTGTCAGTCTAAGTGCTATAAGAACCATTCTCATGCCTGATGATCTTAAAGAAAAAATGGCAGAGGAAGTGCTCTTTGCTTTAACCTATTGCTGAAGGCAGGTTTTCTAAGCAGAATTGATAAATAGTGGGTGTGTCTACACAAGATGCTTTACTTCACAGTAAATTAATCTACATCACAGTAAAGCATCACCTTATAACCATGCACATAAGCTACTGCACCGTAAATTACTCTACTGTGCAGTTAGATAGTACCTGTAAATACAGGTACTAAACTAACTGCACAATAAATACGGTGCAGTAAAGTTTGTGCAGATAGTGACCAGGAGCAAATTTCCTCCCAGTCAGCCACACCAGCAGGGGCCTCAGTCCTGGCACTGCTCAGCTCCCCACAGGAGCTGGAGATTGATCAGTGCAGGGACTGCACCCCCCACATACCCCCCCCCCCCACACACACATACACACACTGAAGCACAGAGCTGAACAGTGCTGCAACTAGGGAGATCTTTCTTCTCCATTTAGCCAGGGGTTGGGTGGGAACTGTTCACTGGTGGGGCAGCTGGCAGCGACCCCCTGCCTGGACAGGGATTCCCTGCTCACCCAGGGGTGACTGAGAGTTGCCCTGTCAGTGGGGCAGCTGGCAGTGAGCCTCTGGCTGGGCAGGCAACCCTCACCTAGCTGGAAGTTCACTGCCACCTGCCCCTCTGGAAAGCCTGGCCAGGGGGCTGGGAAAGAGTCTTCTCCCTAACAGCTCTTTCCCAGCCTCCTGCCCCACCAGCCTACTGAGCAGTGGGCTGGAAAAAAGTGGGAGGGGGGAAGAGAGGGGAGGGGAGGGAAGTGTAGGGGAGAGCTCTTTCCCATCCCCCTGCCCCAGGTAGCTGATTGAGGCAGGGGGCTGGGAAAGAGTGGTAAGAGGACACTTTTTCAGCCCTGGGGCTCGGGGTGGGAAACAGCTGCCCCCCGAATGCCAGGCCTGACCCCAGTGTCCCTTGCCAACATGGGGCTGGAAACCAAGGGAGCCTAGAAATCCCCCTGGTTGCCATGTGGCAAGAGAGCAGGGTAGGTGGTTCCCTGTGCCGAACTGCACCCAAAGGGTACACATGTAGATGTGCTCTCACAGCAAGCTTACTATGCAGTTTTTTACTGTGGAGTAGGCTTTCTGTGCATTAATTGCACATTAAATGCCCAGTGATTAGCAAATGTCAGTAGCCTTAATGGTACACAGGTCCCCAGCCCAAATAGTAGTTGAGGTATGCATATGGTTGAAGAATCCTTAGGCATTTATGTGAAAAGGGTATGTTTGTGTAAATGTTTGCTCACAACTAACAAAAAGTGAACATTTATTTGATGCTGAAAGGGCTATAGCTGAACTTGATTTTCATTTCAGAAGGTCTAAACTTATTTTTAATTAGAGAGAGAAAATCTGTGAACTTTCTAAGGGCTGTCTGCTACAGCTAACTTGACGTTCCTTAAATTCACGCCCACATGATCTCCTTTACGGTTTCTTTAAGAACAGAATGGCTATCTGTTCTAGGGAAGTCAATGAAAGTCTCAAGTCTGTGAACAAAACAAAGAAAAAGAACCTACATACCCACTCAATCCTCACCACCTTACCTACACGATACAGGCCCCTTCTCTGCTAATTGAATATAACAAGACAAGTACACTGATAGCAATATCATAGCAAACAGGTGTTCACCAGTCTAGCAAATCGACCCTCTAGAAATAGGTTGTTGGAAACAGTTATTCAAGGCAGTTTCTGAATCTGATTAAAGAATGCCTGTAGCCCCCCTACCCCCCCCCCCAAAAGAGGGCTAGGCTGTGCGGAGAGCAATGTCTTGTGGTCAGAGAGGGAAAAACAAAAATGAAAAGATGAACTGAAATGACATAATAACAAAATCTACACTCGTGGGAAATTAGGGGGATTTCAGTGCCCAAAAGCCCACTGTGTTTGGGCTAACTGTATTATTAGTATTCTTCAATTCTAAACACCTTATTCTTTGTATTGGTTTGTGTTGTGAGATGTACGCTGCTGATACCCAGTCATTTTATGACCAGAAGAAAACAACAAAAAGCAATTGAGTTTTCTGGTTAAAGACTTTATCTCAATGCCTATCAGCTACATTGCTTTGCACATCACATACTTTGGATGAACTGGTACCGTTTCAAGATATTTAATAAGGAACACTGACATGTTTAAAAAAAACTAGAACAGTTATTAATGCATTTTTCATCTGTTTTGTTTCCCACACAAAATATAATATTGATGGAATAAAAGACAGAAAACAACCATTTGAAACATAAGGCATGGACCTGAATGTAGACAATAAAAGAGATTGTAAAATTGAAGAAACAAATGATAAACACTGCTGGGGGATTTGAATTGTGAATTCCTTTTTTCTCTCCCCAGGTAACTGTTTGGTGCATTCATCCACATTACTTTCTCTTATTGACTTTATAAAATACATGGTCTTGAAATGGCTGCAAATTATGTTCTACTGATCGGTGTTATTCTGAAATAAAAACAATCATTCCTGCTCTCCAGAAGTAATAAGATTCTTCTGGTGCTGTACTCTTAAGGTATTACCCTAAATCAACAAGAAGTCCTTTCTGCTTAAGTGAAGCACGCGACAAGTGGAGACATTTCCACTAATACGTCTAACTCCTGACTTTTAAAAGAATCTTGTGCACAGGTAAGAGTTCAAATTATATCTGCATTAAAACCTTGCTAGCCCTGAACAAGGTTAGCTCAGTTTAAATGGTCAGTTGTGTAGGCATTTGCAGGACTCAAATCACTCAAAAATGGTATGCCCAATCTAAGTTAGTTCACCTCAGGAGGTGAGCACAGAAAGCACAGTCAAAACTGGAGGAACTCACTGCTGGATGATGCAATCAAGATTGATATTGTGACTAGATACTTATAAGTCCTGAATAATTATAGAAATAATTACAGTTATAGTCTTGCATGCTGTGACACGAGTCAACAAATGCCATGCTATAAAGTGGAAGCTAATATCCAAAAGGATCTGGAAGGAATGTTTGCCTTCACTAGCGCCTCTCCCTCTCAATATTGCGTTATGGGTCAAGAAAGGAAAAATGAAAATGAGGAAGTCAGCTAAAATGACAGAATGACAGAGTTTGTACCCCTCCAGGAGTGTTTGTTAATTTCATTTTGAAGTGATAAAGAGTTTATCACCTTCTCTTGAGATATTATAGGCTAGCTGTAAGTCGATTCAGAATACTGGACTTGGTACGTTAGTGATCTGATCTGGTACAGCAGTCATACAGGCTTTAACATCTTCAGCAAATAAGCAAAATTGAAGGAGTTATTAACTAAGCTTGAATCATTGCTTTTCACATGCCTAGAAACATCACTACAAAATTATGTGGAGGAACTAACTGCTAGCAGTGCATCTCAAGTGTCACCCTTCAACACTTTAGCTATGCATTATCTATTTATTGCATATACTCTGACATATACAGAATGATTCACAGAGCTAAAATAATAATTGTAAAAATATCTGAATTTCAGAGTGGCTTGATATGCCTTGAGACTGAAGTCCTTTTTTCACCCCCAGAACAGAAACAGTTTAAGCATCAGTCCCACATGATTCATTACACCATAACACCCACCTAGAAAGAGAAGGATCATTGGTAAAGGTAAGAGACTGATGCAATCTCAATCGGCAGTAAATCTGAAGGTTTTTTTTTAAAGTGATAGAGGATTTTGCACCTAAATTGACAGATATAGGAAATCATTTGCAGAGATGAGGTTCACCTGTATATCCCACTGATATTAAATGAAAGTGGCTGATTAAGACAGTGAACATGAAAAACAATGCTCTTTGTGCTTTCCATCAGGCACCTCAAAATTAAGGCACCTCCAAAAAATGGACATGCCAAATTGTGGGCCTAAATCATTAGCTTTTTTACTGCAACTCCCAAGGAAAATGGAGATTAAACCGTACCAAAAATAAATAATTTCCTCATTGGAGGTATTTCAAAAGGATGAAAATAGTTCAATAATTAATTGAACTAGCCTTCTGCAAGAAATCATTAGGCAGGCCCAAATCTGACTGGGAAAAAAAAAAAAAACTAAATAAAAGGAAATGTGCCTCGGATATTTAGATTCCATCTATATACTTTGATCACTTTTCCAGAGTAAGATATCTGCTTTGGTCATGCCCTAGCTTCATCCAGTATCCTTATGAATGCTAGTTTTCTTTCATTCTAGTTTAAGATCTAACAACACTGAAATGACTTATGTACGCATTTGATAGCTTCATTAGGTGGCAGATCATTAGGCAGCAGATTCTGCCCAACTAAATCCAGGCAGGATTGATGTCTCTTCTGCAATTTCTGTGGATCACTAAATTTCCAGCAGCAGGGAAAGCTAGGGAACAACTTCTTCAACTTTGGGGATGGAGGTATGCAGCCCGGAGGTTCCTATTAAGGAGCTCCGGTGTAAGAGAAAGAGAGCAGTTCTTTATTATAGTACACTCTGATAGAGCAAGTTGCAGAATAAGCACAGGATGGAGGAAGACTGAGAGGGAAATTAACACGCCTTGTGCCATACCAAACTATGGACCTATGCATTACACAGAAGCGTTTCCTTTCAGATTTGTTTGTAAATCATTATTGCAAATACTGGTAGTGTTGGCTTGATATAGTAACCATGATGGTCAAGGAAAAATGAGAGAGGCACAGATTTTTGAGGGTGATATCTTGAGAATATCTGTGAGGAAGGTACTTGGTACCTAAAAGCTTATCGATATCCCTCCCAACTATACAGTTGGTCCAATACAAGATACCACCTACAAAAATCCTTACCTTATGAAAAAATGGCATTTGCTAAACAAATACAAATATGAAATAACAGTTAGTAGTGATATATTATAATCATGGTGAATTATTTGCAAGTGAAAACATTTCATGGTATGCAATGGATAAAACCCATCAGCCACAGAAATTGACTTTTTATTTCATCCTTATGTATTTTATATCAATGTATAACTGCCACCATTAATAGCAGTTGAAATCTGTCTGCAGATACCTAAAAACAAATGACAGCTATTTATTAAGTATAAGTGTATCCCATCATAATGATATGGTCTGGCACTTTTCCCCTGTCTGACTATACTAGGGGGATAAAATGTTGGCATGTGTTATGTAAACATGCAATTTGGTCTTTCAGTTGCCATTGTGGAAACTAAGAGTATACAGACATTTTCATAAAGATAACTGTATTTTTGAGTAAGAAACAGGAAGTGCGTTGGTATATGTTAAAAAAAAAAACCTTGAGAGGAAGTGCTGCCATTTTTAATGCACATCAAAAGTATGTGACCATTTTGAAATCTGAGTTGAAAATAACCATATATTAAATGCGATCACCTTTCCTTACAAGTGTCAATTAATTAAAATTAAACTTGCCCCCTGTGGAAAATGTAAAATGATTGAATTATAATCAAAAGGATCTAAATTGAATAGCTTCTATTTCAAAGACTCACTCACATAGTGCTAAGAAGCTCATTAAATTCAATATGCAGTAATGTACTGCTGTCATGTTTCCTCTCTGAACCACAGTATTCTATTAAAGTTCTTTGATTATTTTCCCTGCAGGGCAACATTAATAGGCCAAAGAAAAGCTCAGAAGAGACTTAAGGTTCATTCACCTTTTCTTTCACCTTTACAGACCTTTAGGGCAAGAACTATTTATGGAAGACAATGGTGCATCACATCCACTGAGTCAAGAAAAAACAACTGATATAATAAAGCAGATGAGTCCAATAATTACAACTTGATAAAGTTAGCCTTTTTTTAAAGTCATGACATATGGTTTCCCAGGACACTGCTATATGCCTCTGTGGAATAGGAATTAACTTTGGTTAATGATAATTTTTTGTAAGCACTGACATTTTGATGATGACCACTATACATGCATATGATTAATTTCTTCCTAAAGTATTTTACCAGCTATAATTACAGTATAATATCTGTATCAAACCTAAACCCTGATCACACACACTTTTTACCACAACCCATTTAACTCAGACTCTAAGAACCCTGTCCATGTATGCCCGGTGCTACAATATGTCTGTATATATATGGATAATATGTTCATATAGTTGATATAAGGTCTCCTACTACATCAGCAGCTAGATGAACATAGAATGTACTCTGTCTTCTGTTACATTTCAGAGACAAAGTGAGTTCTCTGTTGAAATGCAGAATGCATCTTTGGCAGAGGTGATCACAGTGTGAGAGAATGGCAAGGACACTATCTGTTCCTTTTTCTTAGAGGTACCCTAACTAAAAATGAACTAGCTTTTAACTAGCTGTTAGGCAAGTCGGGGCAGTCAGAAGATATGGAAAGAAATGGACTACGTATATGCAGAAAATTAAGAAATAGCATATTACTGTGGAACGAGAAAAGAATAGTGCACTTTTGGTGGCGCTCTGCATTATGTTGCACATTACTCAGAGATCCCTCCTACAAGATGCAGGAGATTCTTAGTGTATGTGCCTCAGAGAGGTAAATATTATTTAAGATGTTTTACAAGGTAGATATATTTGAAGGATGACCACTATAAAATACTGCACAGGGAAGTTGCATAGAAGTATTAGGGATTTAAAAAAAAAATTAATTGCCATAGTGTACCAGATTCTCACTGTATACAAGTCATCATACCTCAAAAGACTCTACCAGTACTGCCCAAATTTACCTCACCTGAGGATATGGCCCAAAGTTTGAAGAGTGTTTCTATGATAAGTACTGATTAGTTATGATTAATTACTATTGAGAATCCTTCAGAGTAAATTAGGTAATGATGAGAAATTCTAAGTTTCATGGCATCTTCTTCCATTCAAAATGCTTTAACGCTAAGTGACCTTCAATTCAAAGTGCTGAATCAGAAGGAAGAGCGCCACCTAGTGTGTGTGTCAACACATTCGATAATATGCATTTAGTTTAGTACCTGCTTAATAGCGTACTAACTAAATGTGCAGTAACTAGAGTTATTGTGCAGTAGTGCTAGTGCATTGTTATTTTGTGATGGTTACTGTGCTTTAGCCTAATAACACTACTCAGTAGGCTATTAGCATGGTTTTTAACTACCATGCTACTGTGCAGTGTTATTAGGCTAATGCACAGTAAGCATCTCATGTAAACATGCCCAGTGAGGTCCGTATGTCTCTTTCAGAAGCTTTTAGATTTCTTTTGTGAAGTATCCCTATATCCAAAGCCTAACTTTAGCTGAGTTTCTGTGATATGATAAGGGTTATAAGACAAAGTGGTACTACACATAAAATACTGTAAGTACCTGGCTATTGTATAGACTTGATTTTCTTGAAATGAAAAACACAGATTAAATTTATAAACATCCCCATATCTGCCTGCATTCTATCCACTGCTCTTCTGTTTTCTCCTGTATTCATTTCAACATCACTTTTGAGGTGGTGCTATAGATACTTGATTTCAAGATCAAGACTCCTGAGATTTTGAAAATAGTCTTGAGGGATTTCAGCAGTCCACCAACAAAACAAAACAAAACAAAACAAAACAAAACAAAACAAAACAAAACCTACCGCACACTTGAGAGACAGGCTAAAATCCAGAAATTAAAGATGTTCATCAAGTCAACTCTCTGAAAAGAGTGCTTTAGCAATCTGCAAGTACATATATTTCCCCTCAATACAGAAGCAGAGGATAAGCGAGTTCAGTCTCATCCACAGCATATTCAACATCTACAATTGGCTATTTAAATCACCATCTGAAATAAGCATAAATCAGGGACATTTTTGCAGCTTCGGCAGCTTTTTTCTTCCTCCTAGCAGTGAGAAAGGTCAGAGTGGACTTTGATGTTTCTCCATGCATCTTTAGAACGGTCCTCACTGAAGCAGTTAACCAAGCATACCATCAGTGCCTGCTGTGTGTGTGAGATGTGAACACTGCTGTATGTCTGGGGAGATCTGGCAGCTGTTTATTACAAGCTTGAGGGGAAAATAAATCTGGATGGGTTCCAAGAGCAGTGCTTGACACATTTTTTTCCCCTAAAAATGCACTGTAGTCAGCATGTTAGAGAAGAATATCGAAACAAGAAGGCCATGCCAGGATGAGAGACTAAACAAGTTTTGCACCTATCTCAAAATGATGCTGTTAAATCTTCTCAACTTATGAAACATTTCCTCCAACCCCTTGCCCTATGTGAAGTTTTGATGTCCAGTATTATTGTGAAGTGAGAAAAGATGAGTGGGGTGGAATGAGAGGGGCTGGAGAAATACCTAATGAATGATGTGCTTGGAGCTGAAGCCTAAAGAATGCCCAAAGGATGGTCAGGTGCAGCTCTGCTGTTCAGCAAGTCAAATGTGCAGGATGCCTGTCCTCATACTGAAGAAAAGGCCTTTCTTTTCATCTGAGTAATGAAGAACTGATATCTCAAGCAGCTTTGCTTTCAAATTTCAGTCTACTTCTATTACAATTTAATGTTCAATTTATGTTCCAAATTTCATCTGCATACACCCTCTTCCCATCTATCCATAAAGTGTATATCCGCTGATGCATTTGTGGATCCAATGTTTACAAGTTAAATTGGAATTCTGAGCAAATGAATTAAGAAGGTATTACCTTGTGGTCAAGTGATTTAATAGCATATATGGCAAAGATGAAAAAGTACTCATGCATTTTTAAGTAGTGTCCTTTGCACCTACCTTTAAAAACTAAGTCATTAGAGAAGAAGCACTAGCAGCACTGTGTTATGCAATTCTGATATTTACTTAAAAACTCCTACTATCTTGAAGTATGAAGATTTAGTATGATCCAATGAATAGGTTCTGGAATAAGAATCTGTAGATTTGAGAGAAAATTTGTGTCTTATTAAAGTCAATAAATAAAGATTGTCCTATGTAAGAATCAAGGGTTTGAATCCAATTTCATAGCCTGTGTCTAAATGACACACACATACCCATCCAATTTCAATTTTTGTATATCCACCTATCCAATTTGCTGCCACCCCAAACAATTTGGGGTACTATTTTGCCCTGGAGTGAAACAGAATACCTGTTCTGCAGGTATATCTGCCAGAAGTAAAATAGGAAAGGATGACACTTATCCCCCCTTTTAGTCCAATTTCCTAGTGCTTGGGGCAATTACACAGGAAGTAGGAGAACCAGGTTCTAGATCACCCACCCACCCAGAATGCATTTGAACCTCATTCTGAGCAAAATGATCTAAACACCAGGCCATGGGCATGCTTCCCCACAAGCTTGCCTACATTGTTTAGGGCAGTTTCTCATCTTCCTCTTAAAGATGGTACACTGTGTTTCACCTTTAATATTAATTTAATAAAATAGATAAGGAGTTTGATAAAATGGATAAACAATGGTACAGTTTCTGACACATTGGGAGCACAGATCCAGAGTACAATCCAGGGCCCCCTCCTTCTCAGGACAGAATCCATCTAACTGAAACATAGATCCTCTGGCCTCTCTTTTTTTAACCTTCCTCTCCCAGCTTCCCCACCACCAAATTCTCATATGGTGATGTGGATTGGCTCCCTGGTGCTCCAGCTTCAAAACGCAAGATGGAAATCAATCTGGGAAATATCCAGCATGTAGTATGGTAGTTCTAGCACTTTGCTGAGAAGCAGGAGAGGTTCACAATCCTTCTGGAAGAGGGGTGGTCTAGAACCCAAGTCTCCTACTCCTTGGCCAAGTATCCTAAACATTAGGTTATTGGGAGAAAAAAAAAGTGAGAACCCTTCCTTTTCCCTCCCCAACACCAAGTCTTACTTACTTTGTGACTAAGATTTTAAGACATACCCAGCCCTAAATGGGGCAATGATATCTGGTCTTATAGCTGCCTAGCTGGATTACAACCAAAACGAACATGCTCAGTGCGTACGTACAGGCTCCTACATGCACAACTGATTTGTAAACTGTGTGTAAGTATCAAAAACCACAGCTAAATGGTTACACTCATAAAACACAGTATTTGTTCTTACTAGGCATTTCAAGCTTTGAGCCATTACTAGCAAAACACTGGAACAATAGATGGACAAGAATGATCATTAAAAAGTACCCCAGACATTGACCTAGTGTTCTCTTATTTATTCTTTCTTTCTTGTCTGAAGGACCATAGTAATAATGTAGAGAAGAAAAAACACAAAAGGATTAAAGAAATATAGTTGAATGGATCATTCTTCCTTTAAAACATGTATTTTTATGTTTTCTTTAAAATGACTTCCTTTTTCACATTCCTCTTTACTTAAAAAAAATCTACAAAAGACATCATGAAATCGCAGTTCTGAATCATTTATCTGGACAAAATACAAGGGATACTTAAATGGGCAGTAATTCCCTTCTGCTGTCAAAAGATAAAGGCTTACAATTTTCTGCTGAAATGTGTAAAACGCCTTTTTAAATTGTGAGCATGTAATCATCCTCTATAAAAGGAGGGGAAGAAAGTACTTAATGTCAATGCTGTACTGTAGTGCTCATAGGATTACTGCCAACTGTAAACATATTTAATTCAGATCTTCTTATAAGAAAGGATGAAGGCTAGTTATTATGTGCATTAGTGGTACTACACAAAAGTTGATGGTAAATTTTAAATGCTGTCATATTTAGAAGAGTAACTATGAAAAACTATCGCTCAACATATTTTCACCTTTCATATCTTTGAACCATATCTGTTAACTTTTCTGACAATAACTTTTTGTTCTTTAACTCTGTGGGGTACACATAGTTTTCGGAGAAACCTGCGTGCGCTTTAGTCATCAACAATGTTATCAACCAAGTATATTACATATGGTAATAGCAATGGCCATTCCAAACACACAATTTTGCAACTGTTCCCAAAATGTAGCAGCAGAAGTACACGTTTCCTAATGTGCCTGCAATCAGATACAACTAGAGGTGGTTAACAACAGCTGAATTTTGATTTTAATTTTTAATTTAAACTATTTTTGTGATTTCAGATAAATATATACTGAGCCAAATTTCCCAGTTCTAAATTTGTAATGATTGTTTTCAGTTTAAACAAACAAACAAATACTATTTTGTAGATAGTTTTATGGGATTTTTTTTTACAAACTCTAAAAATAATAGCAATTAGTTGGTTTTCACTGTGACCATCGTTACTGTCATCAGTCTGAAAAAGAGTGAAAACAGACTTAGATTTTCAGATCCCCAAATGAGTAATTAACATGGATCTGCTGAGTAAAGTAAGTTTGGGACAACTAGATGCAGCAAAATGGTATATTGTTGTCCCTTGTCTAGTTGTAATTGTACTTAAAATGGCATGGTGATGGCTGTCATATGAGGTTCGCTTTCTAGTGTGCTACCTCAATAGGCCCTGATTCAGCAAAGCACTTAAACATGTGCAAAATATTATGTGAGTGGACTAACATCAACCAGCTTTTACAACTATTCAGGTTGTCTAATAAAAGATACCACCTCTGCAAAGAGTTCTGCAAATGTTTTGCCTGTTGGCAAACATGGCTAAAACCTATATCTCTCACATAATTAAAAGCATTATTGAATCAGAATCATATGATTCTTTTTTTTCTAACCTCTACATAGAGGATTTTGTGCAACACTGAACATCTGAGGTAAGGGAACATGGGAGGAAAGGGAAAGCAACATGTGAGAAAGAAAAAGCAAACTTTAATAAACAGTAGATGACTATGAAGAAAGAGACAGTAGAGACAGAACAGTGCATGCACAGTGCACTGCTACATAGTTTCACTACTGGAAGGACTATAGCCATGCTAGACCACTGATCTATTTGGGCAGAGAAATCAAAGTAGCCGGGCAAATTAGGTCTAACTATGTAGGCCACTACCCAGCAATGCATTCTACCATGTAGACATTATCCTTACCGTCATATCCTAGTATCATTCATGCAGTCATGTCACCTTCTATTGTACAGGCATAGCAAGATATTTCAATGCCCGGAGCAGAGGTGGTGGGCTGAGAAGGTAAATACATTGACCACAGGAGACCAGGAGGGAAGGCAGAAGGAGGGGGAGTGGAACTGAACTGCCCTTGCTCTCTGTGCTTGAGCAACACCTGCTGTAGTAGCAAAAGTTTGGCTCTGGTAGCTGGGCTGCTATACCTGAGGGATGGGCTTGGTGCATGCTGATGCAGCAGCCTGGCTGGGGCAGACTCCACAGGGCCACTTCTGATACCCCATTTACTTCCTTTCCCCTTCCCCCTCCTCTTTCCCAGAAAGACTTCTAGACACAGGGCTGCACTTCCCATGGCAAAGCCATGTGGCCAGAGATGCATCCCACTCACTTTGTTAGTCCCCTCCCGTGTCAATACACTACAGGGCATGAGGCTGTGCCTGCCCAGCTCCCTACACTCCACTCTAAGGCAGAAAAACCTAAAAAACTGGTTTGATGTGTCCCTAATTAGGTCAGGATATAACTCACACCAAAGCAGACACAGCCCAGCCATTTACACCCTAGGCTTAAATGGCAATTAAGTTGAATAAACTACAATTGTTCCAAGGCAAAGTGTTAATTTAAATAATCCATAGGTACTTAATGCAGGACAACTGGCCTTTTAGTCTGTAAGGTCTGGAGTTTGGTAAGAAAGAAGACATTCAAATGTGAACCAAGCAGGTTGCCTGTTTTTAGCCTGAGTCAGCACCCAGGTCTGGTACCTCCTTCACACTGCCCTAGTTAGGCTACTGCTGTACTGGAATACTTCTTATGAAAAAATCTTGTGCTTTTTGTGCCAGAAGTTTTGGTTTTATATCTGCCAATGAATATGGTCTGTGCAACAGAATTACAGAATCATGGAACATTAGAAAATTAGGGTTGGAAGGGACCTCAGGAGCTCATCTAGTCCAGTGGTGGCTTTAGGGTTGCTGGGGCCCTGGGCATGAGAGTCACTTGGGAAACTTAATTTTCATGACTTATAAGCAAGTCAGACATTTTTTATTTCACTTTCACTTTGCCCAAATCCATGAAACTGCAATGAAAGTATCTTAATACAATATTAATAATACAAATATTCAGTGTAATTAATTTTTATTTTTATAAAGTGTGGGGCCTCAGGTGGTTACCCTGTTTGTCCTCCCCCAAGGCCACTTCTGGTCTAGTCCTACCCCCTGCTCAGAGCAGAACCATCCCCAAGTAGATCATCTTAGACCAGTGGCTCCCAACCTTTTTATTCCATGCCCTGCTCCTGGAAGTAAGCAGTTGTGGTGGCCCAGGAGCGAGGGAGCTCTCAACACACAGCATGATTCATCTTTTCTGTGTGGTGCCACTGGCATTACATCCTCAACCCTCAATTGGGTCACAATCTGGGGTTGGGAACTGCTGTCCTAGACTTTGTTTATCTTGGTCTTAAAAACCTCTAGGATGTAGATTGTACAAACTCTCTTGGTAGTCTGTTCCAGAGTTTTACTACCTTTCTAATGAGAAAGGTATCTAACCTAAACTTCCCTTGCTGCAACTTGAGACCATTGTTCCTTGTTCGGTCGTCTGCTACCACTGAGAACAGTCCAGCCCCATCCTCTTTGGAACCTAGAGGCTGCTATCAAATCTACCTCAGTCTTTTCTTCTGCAGACTAAATAAGCCCAGTTCCCTTGGCCTCTCCTCAGAAGTCATGTGCCCCAGCCTTCTCATCATTTGTGTTGGCCTCCACTAAACTCTCTCCAACTTGTCCACATCCTTTCTGTAGTTTGAGGGGAAGGGGAGGGGCAAAACTGGGCACAGAACTCCAGATGTGGACTCACCAGTGCACAAGAGAGGGGAATAATGACTTCTCTCAATCTGCTTGCAACACTCCTGCTAATGCAGTCCAGTATGCTGTTAGCTTTCTTGGCAACAAGGACACACTGTTGACTCATATCCAGCGTATTGTCCACTGTAATGCCCAGGTCCTCTTCTGCAGAGTGGCTAGTTGGTCCCAAGCCTGTAGTTGTGTATGAGATTCTTTCTTCCTAAGAGAAGGACTTTGCACTTGTCTTTGTTGAACGTCCTGAGATTCCTTTTGGCCCAATCTTCCAATTTGTCTAGGTCCCACCCTCCAGTGTAACTACTACCCACCCCAGCTTGGTGTCATCCACAAGCTTGCTGAGGATGCACTCCATCCCCTATTCCAGATCGTTAATGAAGGAATTGAACAAAACAGGCCCCAAGACCGACTCCTAGCGCACTCCACTTGATAATGGTTGCCAACTAGATATTGAGCTGTTGATCACTATGTGTTGAGTCTGACAATCCAGACAGCTTTCTATCCACCTTACAGTTCAGTCATCCAATCTGTACTTCCTTACCTTGCTTGCTTGTGGTACATAAGCCAAAATTCATTCCAATAGTATCTTAGATAGTAAAGTAGCAGAAGCAACTTTAATTGGCTGCTGGAAATTTTCACATGCTGAAGGTTGTATTTTCACATGACATCCAAGAACATTTTCAAGATCTCAGAAGAAGACATGTATTTGATTTCCACAATCATGGCATTCTTAAATGACCCTTTATTTTCACTTCTGGACAAAAGCTTATTTCAGTACCCTCGATAATAGGGTTCTGGTAAAGTGCAATTTAGGCCCGAGGCTCTTCCATTGCCTGTTCCTCAGCATGGACATTCTTCTATTGCATAGATAATCTAGATACTGTTGACTACTCCCTAAATTATAAAGTTATATCAGTAATGGGATTTACCCAGGATGGCCTCTAATTTTGGTGAAACACCAATGACATGAAATCAAGAAAAGAGAAATAAACACAATACGGGATGATGGGATTGATTTAATGGGAATAACTATAAGAAACGTGTAATATAGTTTGTCTAAATAAGGACCAAAAGATGTTAGCATGGGTATTTGAAAGTGGCTGAAGGACTGATTAACATGATCTAATGGGTATCATTAGGAAAAATGTAATGATATTAAAAAGAAAACTACAGGTAGCATATTAAAATGATAAAGTGTCTTTCTAAAGATAAACAATATTTCAGTGGGTATTTATGGAAAATTAGTGAAGATAAAACACTAGGATACTTGCCTAGGGAAAATCCTGCTCAGGTAAAGGATAGAAAGAATGAATGACTAACAACATTTTTGTTGGGTTTTTTGTCCCTGCTATCCTTCAGGGTAGCCAAATACTTCTCTTTCTGATATGCCTTACCTATCAGTTTGCTAATCATCATTTAATAATATGACAGTTTAGCAACACTGATTTTCAGTACTGAAATAAAGTGAATTGGTGAATCAAAGGTGTACTTGGTAGCCATGCTGGTCTGAAACAAAAAGACATACAAAAAACTAGAACTCTTGGTTCCAAAATGACACCTTTTAGACCAACTAGAAAATCACAAGAAAATTGTCCTTTTCTGCAAGCTCTTGGGCTCAAAGTCCCTTTGTCAGGCTCTGGGAAAAGGTATCATTTTGGAAACAAGAGTACTAGTTTTTTGTTTGTCTTGATGAATCAAAGTAATGTCAGTATAGGAGCTATATCTTAGCTAAGCTATTGATCCTGTACTGACAGCCAATATACTCAGGTACACTTAGGAACATAAGCCATACTGAGTCAAGCTAATGGTCCATTTAGCCTAGTATCCTGTCTCTGACAGTGACAGGAATAGGTGCTTTAGAAAGAGATCAGCTGAACAAGGTATATCTAGAGCAGTGGGTTTTAGACCTTTTAGATCCAAGGCACCTCTCCATTACTTTTTTTAATTTTGTGGCATTCTGGTTGAGGACCACAGTTATATTTCCTCACCTTATCTCAGTGGTTCTCAACTGGGATGCTACTGCCATCACCACTGTCGGCTGGAACAGTACCATGTGGAGCCACATTGGGATGTGGTTGTGGCAGAAGCCGGCACTCCTGCCTGCATTAGGGCTATCCAACAAAACTTAATGCAGGTAAGATTGCCCATCTTGCCACAGCCTTTCCTACTCTAGTCCTGTGCAACAGCCTGGGGAAACATAAACAACACACAAATAAATCTCTAGGCTGCTGTGTTGCTGCCTTCAGGTATAATTGTCCTGTGCACCTCGGCTCCCAGGAGGAACATGTGGGATTGAACTGGGAAGGTCTATGGCTGCAGGGGAAACTCCTGCCTGAATTAGGTTTATCTAGTAAATCTAAGGCAGGTTAGCTATTAGGAATAGCTATCCTGCTGCAATCCTTCTTGGTCCAATGTCACACATGCTTCAGCACCTGGCATGCCAGGGCATGGCAGTACTCCACTTGAGAAATACTAATCTAGTTCCTGTTCATACCCTCACTAGCACCCATATCATTGGTTTAGGGATGTCAGAGGATATATCTCTGATTTCTCCAAATTGCTGTTTAATTGGGGATCTTCTAGATGCACCCAGCTTTCAAATTAGGAGATGCATCTCTATGTAAGTTTTAGTCTTGGAGGAAACTTCATATTATACATATTTAACTCACTGTGTTAGTTTTCATTCTGATAATTACCATCATGTCCTATTGATGGCAGAAAACCTCAAAATTCTGCTATTCTTATGTTTTTACTCATATGCTCTTTATATTCCTGTGGTATCCGGTTTATCATATCGCGGCCTGTTCTCCAGCTTGGCAGCCCATTTATGCTACCAGACTGTAATGGAATAACATGAAATAATCTAAGGTTGTGGCTAGTTACAGTTACTTATACATTAGCATGTTTCATCCCTTTCCTTTTCTCCTTTTTCACCCACTCTCCAAATTAAGTTTTTATTCTTCTCTGTTCTCTACTATATTTTATTTTCTCTTTATTTCATATATTCTTCCTCCTCCCACAATCCTTTTTAAACTTTTTGCCCTTCTCTATTGCCTCAGTGTCCACCACCTCAGGATTAATAGATTTTCTTACTACTTTCTTTTCCAAATGTACCCTTTTCCAAATGTAGTGCTGAAATATTGAGTAATGGGGTATGTCTTAAAACAAAGTCTAAGTCCCAAATATTTTAGTATGTGTCCAATGGCTTTCAAAGCCTAATAAAATAAATTGTCCATTCCTTGCACAAAGCCTATAGGTCCCTATTGAAATTGTTTTAAGTTTAATGATGTATGGAAGACAGAACAGCTTTAAAAGAAATAACAGAATCAGTGGGGTTCACATGAAGTTTTGCTACAAGCCAAAAAAAATTCCTTAATGGGTCATATATAACTAAAATAAACTACTTGCTTTTATTAAATGAAAGGGCCATCATTACTCTCAGAATAGCTCTTTATTTCATCAGACACAATTCCCCACAAAACATTATAAGAAGCTCTTTAAGACAGATATGTGATCTTTATACAGGTTGTTTCAAAATCAATCTAGCATCTTGTCCCTTAAGTTGAAAGCAGGTAATAAAAGAGCCACATACAAGACACAAGTGAGCAATGAATTGGATTGCCATTGTTGTCCAAAAAAAAAAAAAAAAAGAGAATCCTCACCTGGAAAAAATTGTGAGAAAAAAACTGCAGGAGGCTGCCAACAATTCTGGAGTATTCATACAAGCTATTTGAAAGGAACTCAGTGATGCCATACATTGTTGAAAAAAGGATAAAAACATGTTAATACAACTAACCTTTTCTTAGGAAAATCAGATCTTAAAGGGCAAGCCATATGAGGAAAGGCTGAGAGATCTGGGTCTCTTGAGCCTGATGAAAAGAAGGCTGAGAAGAGACTTAGTAGCAGCTCACCACTAACTAGGGGAGTACATCAAGGGCTCGGAGAGCAACTATTCACCAGGGCACCTGCGGAGAAAATCAGGAGTAATGGCCACAAGCTCCTAGAAGATCGATTCAGGCTCAACATTAGGAAAAACTTCTTCACAGTCAAGGTGTCCAGACTGTGGAATAAGCTCCCTCCAGAGGTGGTGTAATCACCTACCTTAGAAATCTTCAAGAGGAAACTAGACAGTCACCTTGCTGGGGTCACCTGACACCCAGCTATCTTTCCCACTTGGTGCAGGGGGCTGGACCCAATGATCTTCCAAGGTCCCTTCTGGTCTTAGAATTTATGAATCTATGAATCAATCTATGTTAGGTGAAAAGACCTACAAGTGTGAACCAGTGTTATATTTGAAGACCATGACCTGAAGAAATATAGAAGTCTAAGCCTCTGTTTGCCATCAAATCAAATTAGTAGAACATCTAATTTCTTCAGTCTCATTTCCTTTTAAAATCATTATTTTATTTCAGTGGAATGTCTGCATTTCTCAAATTTAGGAAAGGGATCAAGATTTGAGGGAAAAGTCTTTTCTCCTTTAAAATTGAAGGGAAAGCTTCCTTCCACATGCTTCAAAAAACAACAAAAAAAAGCCAATCTCTCAACTACCTACTGTGAGAGATCTTTATCAAGCCTTTCTGTACCTCAGTGTATCCTCATCTCCTTTATGCATAATATTAGTAATGCACTTTTATATCCTCCAGTGAAAAATGTAACACAACTGAAAAGTACTTTAGTATTATGGTTCAGTGTAGAAAATAATCCCACTCAGAATAGATGCCAAGGGGCAAAAGTCTTGTTTTATGAGTAAAAATGTTACCTTTCAAATGAGATATTCCTCATCAGTCTTAATGTTATATGCAGTACCCTTATCCAAATGTAGTGCTGAAGTATTGAGTAATGGGGAGTGGGGGGAGTGACTAAGTACTGAACATAGGTACTGAGCATTGTTTATGATAAAGCAGTAAAACAATTAGAGTTGAGAATGTGATTCACTGTTGCTTTTTGCCTCTTATAGTCACTTTCATCAGTGCAAAATGCATGCAAAATGCTGCCCTTGTTAACTGAGTAACATTTTACAACAACTTCACAATCCCTTTGTACTTCTGTATATATGCACATAATGCACAACAGACAGCCAACATTTTAACTTCAAGATCTGAACCAAACTTTTCCTTTTGCATGTGCATGACTACATAGTTACCTGAATGCAGGGTGAATATACTTTATTTTGCAGAAACTTAAGAGAGGTCAAAATAATTACCTCTCTGTGCTCAAAATCACTCTTTAGGCAATGGCATAATTTGGGAATCATATTACTATATGCAAATGGTGACACCTGTTTTAAAAGATCTAACAAAGGAACAGTTAGGGTTGTTATTTTATTTATTTTTGCAATTTATATACCACCTGTTCCACCAAAGGCATCGGGTAAAAGAAACAGAACAGCTTAAAAGGACAATTAGCATTAATAAAACAGAATAACAAAATAAATTTAAATCAAGCTAAGATTCACTAAATCAGTAGGGAGGGGGGACATTATTTAGCAAGCATGACACAAATTAAGCTCCTTCACATCCCTGAGTGCCACTCTGACCTTCTTCCTCTGCCTGATCCACCAGTCTGCTTTCTGCTTCCTGCCCTGTGCTTTCTGCTGAACTACTACTCTGCTTTCTGCTCCTTGCTCTGGACTGCCTGCTTGAGCTGCTTCTCTGTTTTATGCTTCCTGTACCATCTGCTGCTATGCTGCCTGCCACATCCCCAAACTTCTCTTTGCCACTACTCAAGGCTGCCTCTACCGTGTACGGTAGGCATATGCCAGTTGTCCCATCCTGCATCAAACAATGTTTTAGCTTAGCTTTGCTTGCTAGAAACCTCCCCAAATAGCAAGGTCTTGCAGTGCTTCTCAAGGATGTCCAGGCTCAAGAGGCAGGCCATTCCAGAACGGAGAATCAATCTTATTTCACAATACAGGGACTGGTTCTTGTATAACAAATTAGTTCCATGCACCTGTAAGTTCACTGATTTCAGAAAAGACTTTCCTCACCTAAGCTAGTACGAAAATGGATCCTGACCCCTGGTCTTTCACAGGAGGTTAAACAAATTTGTATGGGAAAATTTGGAGTACCTTAAAGTGGTCAACTGAAGATATGGATTTGTTAAGTTATTAGCTGGAGCCTCATTTCATTTACTATGCACATCATTTTAAGAAAAGAAAAAAAACCCCTCAAAGGACAAATGATTTAATCATACATAGTGCATAAAAATGAATTATTTAAGCATCATTAGTATCCACTTTATCAGCCATTAAGAATGACCTCTGAGGCCGCACCCAGACAAGTGCAGCTGTGAGCTATGTGGTGCCGCAGACACTTCTAAAAAAGTGTGTGTGTGCGCGGGGTGGGGTTAGATAAAAAAAGGCATGGAACACTCATGGGTGGTGTGCGCCACTCCAAAGCAGAGCCACATGCCTGGATCCACACTATAGCTGCCAGCCAGACTCGACACAGAAGAATTACCCCTGCTGCAGTCCTGGGAGGCCTCCAGGACCACAGGTAAGATTGTTGGAGCCAGCCCAGAGCTGGACCCAGCCTCCCTTACCACTCCTGGGGTAACCTGCTTTGCACCAGAGCACATATGGCCTGGACATTCGACTGGGAACAATTAACAGCAGTGCAAGGTGTGCCACTACTCGTTGTCCCTGGGAAACCCAATGTCCACACCACACGTGGGCACAGCCTAAGTATCTAAACCAAGAGATTTAATTAATTGATATACATGCACATGGTACATAAACAATGTAATATAGGCCTAATATTATTTCTGCTCCACACAGCTTTACACCCTGCAAATATAATAATTCACAGTATTATGTAAATGTAGGGGGGTTTTTTGCAGTTAGACTATTTCATACACAGTGTATACAGTATATTTTTTGGCATCATGTATTTAATTATACACATTCATAACTTGAATATATGTTATGAATCTGTAGCAGAAAAGATTTTATTTGTCTTTAAGTACGGTATCTAAAAAGAACTGCACCACAGCCTACCTTAGTATTTCCCACAATATGTGTTTAAATAATCACTTAAAGAGAACTTGTAAAATCATGTATAAAAGTAGCATCTACTGACTTGTAATACTATCATTCATGGTATCTAATTTACACATGCTGAAAGGTAATATATTGGACATCTTAACAATGGTAAATAGCCTCTAATTTTGTACTTCTGCCTGACATAATATAATGCATTATGGTTAGAATTATGGTGTGCAATTGTTCTGTTAATACTTATATACTTCTTCAGTAAAGTGTAATGAATAATGGAATTTCACCACACATACCACTCCATCAACACCTTATATGCTGTACATCAAAACTAGTGGCAAGCCAATTAACTCAGTTGTCACAGTCCCTGTTTGAGCTTCACTTTGTAACTGCACAGTCTGTTATATCCCTCAGAAAACCGCTGCATATTTAAAAAGTGGTGAAAAGAGGGGTTTTTTTAAGTAATAAAAACAAAACATGCTGCTCGAGAATAATAGAGTCACTGTAATCAATGAATATGAATTATAGTCAGCAACCTTCAGAAACATCTATTGTCTCACATATCATAAGACGACAGTGCTCATATATACAAAATTCATGGTAGTTTGATTCTGATGTGACATACCTATCTTTAAAACAGAGAGAAAATTATAGCACACAAGAGATATAGGCCAGGTGTGAGTTATAAGGCTCTAGATGAATAGAGATTTACATAACAGAGGTAAGCTAGCATATTTTATAATGCTATAGCAATCATAATACTTTCCATTTCTATATTGTTTATCTGAGCGGCTCAAAGTAAGTTGAAAAATATTAATTAAATTTACAACATCCCAGAAAAGCAGATAGGTTTTATTATCCCATTTTACAAATTAGGAAACTAAGGTGCATACACTTAACATGTCCTGGCCCAGATCAGTAGACTAGTAAATTGAGGAAGAAAACCCTTAACTCTTGCCTTCTAAATGTTGAATGCTATTGTTTCCCCTGTTTCTTATGGTAAAATAATAGTACTACTTAGCCTATCTATGTAGCTCAATTCTGCTCCCACTGAAATGAATACGAATACTTATCTTGACTGCAAGAGTACAAAACCAAATAAATAGGGCTTTATACTATTTTTAGTTTATTATTAATAAAATTAATAGTTAACAGTAATCTTATCTTATTCAAAATTGTGCCAGTCTTTGGGAAAATAATTGTTTTCCTGACTAGTAGATATAGGAAAATGTGGAGTCCCTGTTTGATTCAAATCAAGTTGTACTTCCAACCAAGCTTTCTTTTAAACAGCTCAAACCAATTAATAAGTGGGTAAAATTGTCTCTATTCTTCCCAAAAGGGAAGGTGAGGAATAAAAACACAAAGCCAGCAAGGAAAAGGTGATTCTGGTGTTTCCATTTGCCCAACAACATAGTTATTAGGGCAAAAATCCAGAATGTGACACCCTTAGTTAATTCTCTCCACTGCAATTTAAATTAATGCCTCCTTTCTTCCAAAAAAGTTCATTAAGCACCAGAGGTATAACAATACAGCTGGGTGCCCAGGACAAGTGCCACACACAGGGTTGCAATGGCAACTTCAGGTCACTGCTGTCACCACTGGCATAACTGCATAGCTGCAATTCTCTCTCCCTGCCAGATCAGTGCCTGCAGTCCTTACTCGATTAGCCATGTCCTACTTATGCCACTGTTAACCACCAAGTTGGAGGGATTCTTTTATGGGTTATGTTCTGCTGCTCTTGTTTAAGCTTTCTATAGAATAGTTAGAAATTAATTTGAAGCAGGGACTTGTAACACAGGTTCCCACCTCCCTCATAAAGGAATACTTCATAACAAAAGTGGTCAGGATACTGTCCTGGAGGAGAGAGGTGTAGCCTCGAATTCCCCCAGGTGGAAAAAAGTAATTGAACTGGGTCTCTCACACCTTACAAGAGTGCTCCAATTACTGAACAAAAAAAAAGAGAAGGGGAAAAAAAAAGACAAAAGAAAAGAAAATCCCTTTTGGATCAGACCAAGCTATTGTTTTTGCTCACTATTCTAGTTCAAATGCCAAGGCAAAACATAAAGTATTCCCACACTCTTTACTGATAATTCACAGAAGATGTTAGAAATACATGGGGTAGCACTATGCAACTAATGCAGATGTTTTGGGTCAGGATGAAAGTGGTTAATAGGAGGGATAATACTACAGAAAATATCACATTAGTAACTTTAAATAAAGAAAGAAATGTAGCATTAGATGAATTCTAGAAAGGAAGCAGTATGTCACCTTGTTCTCCCTCTACCATTACAGGATTTTCATTGGTGGTATATTTTCATGTTCTACTTGATCCTGAATACAATCTCCACTTCTGATTATCTCATGTCTTACATGCCAGAAGTAAGTAGCTGATACTATTACAAGATATAGTTAGAGGCAGAATACTAGACTTGCAGACTGCCTGCAGACTCTCTCTCTCTCTTTCTCTCTTTTCATTTGACTATATCTTTGTAACCAGACAGAACCCTCAACCCTGCCATGCTGTAAGCAGAAATATCCATTAAATACGTTAGCCCTTTTGCTGCCTTGTGAAACAGTAACATTGAAAACATCTTATCTGGTTTTACTTAACTTTGTCTTTTAAGGAAGGATTCCAAATCTCAGGGATCGACCACCGACAGTGGAAATCCATCTTCCAAATCACTGGGGTGTCTTTCAGTAATGAGTACCACTTCCATACCGTTGAAAGGCATGGTAAATAGAGTCATAGATCAAAGCAGCAGTGCTTCTCAGTGAGTACAGTCAGGAGAGGGAGATGGCAAGGTTTCCGTGTTGTAATTAACAGAGCCATCACTTAAGGTTTACTCTGGAATTCAAAAATGTCATTTACAATTTGAAACAAAGGATCCATTAGCTTAGTGCACCTTTTATTGTGTTATTGATTTGCAATCCTTTACTTCCATTTAATTTTGGGCTGACATTGAGTGCTTAAACATATTTTCTTCCTCAAAATAAGCCTTGCTGATTTCACTTTCAAACAATAATAATTCTCAAGACACATTTTCCCCCTCGTCAGCTTATCAATAATAAGGACTTTCATTTGCCTTAATTATGTTTCTGGCAGATTTGTTCTCAGCCACATCTCACCTACCATAACAGTTTGTCACATTCCCTTGTTTAAATCAGAATGGCCCTGAACAACGATTTCCTCCCTGACACGGGCTTTTTTTTTTGAAGTACATGGCAATGCTTCCCTCTTTTCTCCTTGTCCTTTCAATAATATCATGCCTATTTAGTGCAATATAGTCATTAAGCAACAGTGTAACACCAGAAGCATGAGCCTTAAATATTTGCATTAAAACCCTAAAGTCTGAGCCAAACATTTAGCTGTGAAGACACTGGGGTTTGAACACCTTAGGTAGATAAGTATAGCATGCACGCAGGATAGCCATTCTTCATGGTTTGTATATTAACATCTGTTTTCAGTGTACTTGTACCTCTGAGAGGCTGAACAATCCAAGTATAGCCTAGAGAAGCACTGACATGAAAGCTTAACTTTAAGTATTCCTGTTGAATTCAGTGGGGTTCCTGACCTAAAGTTAATCAGATGCTGACATGCTTAACTGAATCAGGACAATAGTATTCAGAACTCTGCAAGATCAAGAATAATATCCCTAAACTCTAGTCTTAGACAAAACCCTAATTTGCAGGGGAGGATGTAAGCGCAGATTGTAGGTCCCCCAGAAAATGGTGAGCCAAAATACCAGTCAAACTTTTAAACCAACATACTAGACAAAATCCAGAATCATTCCATTGATTTCTTCTGCAAAAGTCACTCTGTCATTGATAAAATAAATCAATGTTTTCTTTTGTTGAATGGTCTGTTGGTTCCTTGAAGTAAACACATGGATATAGTTAAAATAAAGAACCTTATTATCAAGTGACATACTATGTCAATGACAGGATACAGGCCTGATGATAAATTTAAAAGTATTGATTAATAATCATCTGTTTGAGTAATTACTAATAGTAGTCTTCTGGGTTAAGATAATGGGGAAATACTTTTAAAAAATCAGTCTTTTCACCTGATAAAAAGTTTGGGGATATTGTTTCCTTTATTTCTAACAATAGTACCCTATATTTTTCCCTTAACATGTTGATATCAGCTAATGTATAGATTCTTAACACTTAAATGCCTGCTTTTGATTGTAAAGTATCTGTATATGTGTTATATAACAAATATTAACATTACATATATTGCAATATGAAACATATACCGATAGATATATTGCAATAAACATTATAATAAATTATAATAAATGGGGTCATAGTCTATAATATATCTAGTAAATTAAAACGTGCACTGAACTTCTGTTATATTACAGATTTGATCTGGTTTCTTATCGCTTATACAGGTTTATGTGTAATTTCTGTCCCCAGCCCTATATTATAATAATTAAATGTATGTCTACTTCCAGTTTCACTGGGGAATGCACAGAGGGCCACGGGGGGACCCCAGGTGCCTCTTCCTTACCCAGGAGGCAAAGCCCAAACTAAACTGGGTCACTGAGCTAGGGGGGCGTGGGGTGGCCCCCCATGCACTCCCTGGAGGACCTGTAAGTGGACTGAAAGTGCTTCTGGTCCACTTCTGGGTCTGCTGCCAAGCACGCTGGGGAGCCCCCTGCACTTCTGTGGGACACTCCATGCACCCCAGCATCACAGCATTCACAAGCTGCCTGCTACCTAGAGATATGTAGAAAAAACATTTAAAGCTTTGTCTATGTCTGAATCGATGAATCTTTCCAAATCTCTCCGAATCTATTTGGAGGGCTCCAATTCGATTTGAAGAAATTAAAGGGTCCTCTGATTCAATTCGGATTCAGAGATTTGACCACTGAATTGGGCTGAATCTGTGCCGAATCAAATCAGGGACCGAAGCTTCACACAGCCCTAATGTTTCTTTCCTTTCCAAAAGCTGTTGCATTCTGTGGTACAGGAAATATTCTGGTTTGTGAAGTAATGGAAGAAGGACAAGAGTCTTGGGTTGGAAAGCATCTTTAAAAATAATATTCTGGATTTTCATCTATTTTTTAAAATCAGGTAATTCCCACATCTATGGGACTTACATGAGTTTAGCAAGTACAGATGGGCTATTGCCAAACAACTTTTCCTATAGTCAGTAGCACTCACAACCTTTGGCACACAAAAGTACAGAAGTTAGAATTTCCTTTAAAGTTTAGTTTTCTTATTGCAATGCTATAGTATATTTTAAACCTTTAAGTTCTTTATAAAAGCATTTTTTTGAATTTTACCACCTGTGGACATTGGTAGGCTCAGGGTTTTCTTATCTGAAGGCCTTTGCTTGTGAAATTTTCCCCACAAGGACAGACCCCCTCAGTATCTCTAATAAGATGCTGCTGTAGTTCTGTTCATTTTAGGCAAATTATTATTTCCCCTCCCCTGCTTGAACATAATTAAATTGTTGATAAGAATGGACAATTTGCCAGGTGGCAAGTTGGTTTGCCCTTTTACTGTTTGTTTGGCTCTGTGTTGCTTTTGGCTAGGGTTTTTTCCCTTATTGTTGCTATCATTGCTAATGTTTTCCTTTATTGCTCAGCAATCAGAAGGTTCACAATTAACCCCGACGGTCAGTTTATTAAATAGATTTGGTATATTTGATAAGAGATGGACCACGAGTATGTGAACGCCCCTAAGGAGCCCAGCTAATGTTATAGTAAGATCAATAAGAGCTAGAGTATAAATTCAGATAGGATGCTTTCTTCTTTTATAATAGCATAAAAGCCTTGTTCTTCTCTCTCCGCCATCTGTTTCATCCACCTGTCACTTCATGTCACTAAATAAAAGCATAAGCTCCACCATGAATACTAGACTGGTTTGTACAAAGGCCAACACAATGGTGCTTTTGGCTCTGAATGAAGCCTCAAAACACTTCCAGAATGAACTCAAATCATAATAATATGGACACTAATCCTTAAAAACATTAAATGGAATAGCTATAAACTATTCAACAGCTGCATTTAAATTCTGCTACGAATGATGTTACCAAAAGGATATCTTTGCTATTCTGATTTGTGTCAACAAAAGAAATATTCCCCTGCCACATTTTACAAAGTAAACAACCCATAACTTTGTGGACTAGTTTCTATTCTTTTCCGGTGCTAGATAACTTCAGAAAGATTTTCAAGGCTGTCTGAGTTATACTTTAGTGATTCTTACTGTACAAGTGTTGACAGTATTACTGCATTTTCTTTAGTATCCTTAAAGTGTAGTGTTTGTAAATTGTGAAGCAGTTTTATGTGTTCTAACAGTTCCAAGGTGTTTCCTTCATTTCTTTTTCCCCCTCCATAATCTCTCTCATTCCCTTTATGGTCTCTTTCCCTATGCATAGTGTATAGACATTATAATGCTAATAGCTTGCTAATGTGGTATCCAAACATAATGCTCAATGTTTGCTTTTTTGCTTTATTTTATGTCTTGGTGAGCTACACTACTTGAATCAATAATCATCAGGCTACCTATAATAAAAATCTCTGATTAGAACTTAGATGAGAACTGCTGGATTCCTGTTTCATTTAGGGTTTTCTAATATAATTTATATTTCTGCATTAAGATTTCTCTCTCTCTTTCATTTTAAGTGTTTCCTTTTAACTTGTCTAATCATAATGCAATGGCAAGGGAGTGCTTTAACAAAAGGGTAGTTATTTTTGAACAAATAGTAGGGTTGTGGGATTTAATGAACTATTGAGTCAATCTGGTAGGGTGCCTTCCATAAAAATACAACTTTTTACAAACATACCTATGTCATCCTATGGACTTTACACATTACTGGGATAAATGTAATATTAGGAATGTAAAAATATAACAAAACAAAAGCCTGGATAACATTTTCTAGCTCTAAATTGTTATACTGAAATATGTGCTAAAAGGGTACTCAAATCTTGTACTTCAAGGCACAGACTGATTACTTGGAAATGTCAATAGAACATTTTCCCAGCTAATATACAACCTATAATTGCTGCACAAGATTTCTTTTTCCTCTGTCTCTGAAGTATCAGGAAATAGCCAGACTGATGCAAGATACTAGAAATGCTTGTAAGTTCATGGTATCAAGAAAGAGAAGTGATTAATCATGCAGCTAACCTCCATCTTAGTACCCAATGTGGATTTCAAACGTGTGAACAATCCAAAAAAGTAAGAGATATTAACTGAAAAATGAATAAGCCTGTAGCAAATATCATCTTCTCAAAGACAAGTGCAACAAAGAGAGAAGTGAAATTCTAAAATGAAATATTCAATGTGAAATTTTGTTCCACTCCAGTTGCTAAACTGGAGCAGCAAACATTTGCTTAGCAGTCAGTTGCAATTGATTTAGTATCACACTAATTCAAAGCAGTTATATTTCATGGGCTTAGAATTATGCTCATATGTTTTCACAATGCCAGTTGATTAACAGTAAACCACTATCATACCTATATGGAAAACTGATCTGTAAGTTAGAAAGGTGCCCATAAATATTTATACAAGTTAATAAATATAGATTACTTAATTGTGTACAGAAGTTTAAATGACAGACAACATTGTAGTTCTCTGACTCCCAACATCAAATCCAGCAGAAGTCAGATATGCAAGGGACCATCCAATATAACAGAAGTCCTCCCAATTACACCCCTCATGCCACAGGCATAGGGGAAATTTAGCAAAGGAGATGATCCCTATCAGGTTGCACAGTACTGGTAAATATGGTGTACAACTCCAGATATTTAACATACAATTTAACATGTATATAATGGTTCACAAAGTCTAAATTAAATGACATGCTTACTTTTAGCTGCATGGTCATTGATTGGATCCCCATTTGTGCACATGCTTGCCCATGCTGTGAATCATGGGAGGAAAGTAATCTAAGTTGGAGTGAGGGGAGGAGCTGGCAGGTTGGTGGGGTGTGGTTAGTGGGTGTGCAGGGGGGCAATGGTTGGAGTGTTAAAAATAACCTACTGAGGAGTGGGGCATAAGAAAAGTTCAGTCTGGGCGTTGCCAGGGCTAGAAATCCACTTTGAACAGGTACACACATTTGGTTAGACTGGCATTGGCTAGCTCAATCTACATAGTGCACCTCCTTAGGAGAACTATGTTAGATCAAGCCAGTCATTTTATACTCAATCTAAATTCCCTGAACATATGTACAATTTGGCACTTCAGTTGACCCAAGTGCAACTCTATCTAGGTCTAAATGTAATGTCTGCACATATCCTGTTTTGCAAGGATGTCAGTGTTCTGGACCTGATCTGTATACTTAACACATGATAACATACTTAACTTTAAACATATATCTTAGGGTTTTAAAGTTAAAGCCAGCATTTTTCTGGATCAGAGCCATAGTGCTCAGTACTTTACTGAATAAAGACTCAGGTATTGTGAAACTTGGAAGTCAGCATTCCCATTACAGTGGGCACATCTACATGTGCCATAATTCAAAATAGGCTTACTGTGCAGTAAAAATACTGTGCAGTAAGCCTACAGAGGAACACATGTATAACTGCTCCCACCTGGGAGATTTGCTCCCAATAGGAGCAGCTTGGTACAGAGCTGCTCCTACCCTGCTCCGCCCCCTGCAGCAGTCAGGGGGAGCTCCAGGCTCCCCTTCCTGCTATCCCAGGGGCTGGTATGGAGTGGTCCCAATGGGCATGGGGCCAGGAGAACTCTGCCAGCTGCAGCAGCAGCTATCTCCTAGCCCCATGCACATCGGGAGCTGCCTTGCTTGGCACAGAGCTGGCTGTTTCAGAAGGGAGCTGGGAATCCAGTCCTACCCCCAGGATTCCCATTCCCTGCTCACTCCTCACAGCAGCCAGCTCCATGCAGGGAGCAGGGATGGGGCAGAGAGCTCCCCAGTCCTGGCCCTGATCAGCTCCCAGATCCTGGGGGGAGCCAGGGAGTTCAGCAACTCCAAGACTGGGGACAGAGAGCTCCCTATTCCCTGTGGCCCAATGCTGTCTAGGCTGACCAAAAGCAAATTTGCTTCTGGCCAGCAACTGCACATTTAACCACACAGTTCATTTCCTACCTGTATTTATTACCTGTAGGCTAATTTACTGCACAGTAAAGCATCTTATGTAAACACATCCAGTTAGTCACATTTACAGTGAACTAGGTGTATTTGATCCCTGTTGTGTTTGCTAGCTCAAGACCATAAACTACTAGACGGAATCTCAAACAAGGGCAGAATTCCCCTCCTCCAGTGTTTCCACATAAAGCACAAATCAGAAGCCTTGTGGTACACACACAGAAAATCTGTCACAGGTTCTGTCACACAAGGTGACACCACTCCCTCTGGCTGAGATGGAAGGTGGTGCAATCAGGTATCCCTTTCTGGGCATCACCTTTTTTTCATCTTAAAGCAAAGAAATTTGACTTCACAGTTCCACCAGGGGAAATGAATTAGTGTTTATGATATGTTAATTGGAAATAGGCAAGGCATTGTACAATAATGTACGCTATGAGATTTTCAAGACATTTCATGAAAAGTAATTATAACATTTTGTTTTGCTTTAATTGTATTTTCCCTGGTGGTTAATTATAGTACCTATCAAACTCCTGAGATTACAATGAAGCAAAACACAATCGGAAAAATGCCTTTGTTACTATGAACTTTGTTACTGATCTGCTCACCACCTTAGTAGGGAAAGCAAGTTAACATTCTGTATTAGCCTTATAGACATTATCAAAAGAAAGAGTAGCATCTTAAGTACCAATGCAAATCTTGTTGCTTGAGGGTGTTTAGGAACTATTCTTTCCATCCCCAACACCAAAGACCACTCATATTATTCTCCAGAGAGTGAAATTTAGTTTGAGTGATGGGTTTTGCTGAAAAATAGTTTTATGGGTATGTGACAAAAATCCAGTTAACTAATTAGCAAAATAGATCATTTGCCAAATATAGTCCCTTTTCAGGTTTGCAGAATCAGCACTGGACTATGACTGATAATAGGACTTCATATTTACCTGCTTTCACTTTATTTCTCTATTCTGTCCCTTTGATCTTCAAATGCATTTTACTCTCTGCCCCCAAAGTACCATACTTTTGCAAAGGATGGATTCAACTATTTTAAAGCAGTAACTTTTTAGAAGTGACCAGTTAAGTGTAATTAAAGGATATGTACCTAATTGTTTTTTCTTCTTTTTTTCTGAGTTATTTTTGTGCCCCCAGTGCCTTCTATTATACCATAGAACAGATGCACTAAACTAGAATTGGGTTTTAGGGTGAGCTTACTTCACTGCTCAAATACCTTTTCTTCACCAAATGCCCACACCAAGATTGAAATCCTATTGCCACTGGGGGCAACTTAATCTTGCCATTGACTTCAATGAGGTCAGGATTTCACCTTGAGAGACATTAGCTCCTGATGGTAAGGTCCAAATATATAGCTGTCTGCAATGCTGAATTAATTCCTATGAATCTTCTTTTTTATGTTGTGTATACATGCATATGCATATGTTGAGAAACACTTTCAAGAGACTAGATCAGTGTGAGTCTCAAAGCAAAATGTGGGACCCTATCCCTTAGAATATGTGATAAAAACCCACAGCTGAGGAAAACAATATAAACTGCACTGAGAATCTTGTAATGAGATAGAACTTTTTATAACCATTGGTTTAATTATTCAGCTTTGTCAATGACAGGAATGTATGGCAATATTGCGAAATAACACAGGACTTCCAGTCTGGATCAGACCACTAGTACATGTCAGTTGGGATCAAATGTGAGCGCTCTGCAGTAGCTGATTTTAAGTGATTCAGACAAGGGTGAAAATTGTGTAATACATCTAGGGCCAGACTTTCAAGAGCACCCACACAGGTTAAGTACCTTATTTTCACTCATAGGGTGCACAGGATCAGGCCCCTAAAGCCACAGGAGTGCCTGCCCAGGGCAGCTGAAGAGCACATGCAGCTCTGAATTGCTTGCACCCTCCTGCCTTAAAACAAACAGATGTCAGCCACAATATAGTAGTACAAAATCATACCACCTACATCACATCCACAATTTTGGGGCATTTGTCCTATAACAAGCTCCATGGAAGTCTACTTGCTTGGCTTTTGTGCCTCCATAAATATATTTATGGCAATACAAAGGCAACATCTGTTTACAACCCTAACTTTAGTATAAACCATGGTAGGCCAGATCCAGAGAGGACGTTGTTACCCTCCTTAATGCCTTTGGCCTTTAAGGAAATTCAGCATTTTACAAGATCAGAGTCTTAAAAAATGATATACATAAAATAAATAAAATATTATACTCTTACCTCTCACACTTGGTAAAAGGACTAGTAGATCCCATGAATGGGTAATTTCAGACATGCTTATTTTCCAGTTAGTACAAGTTGAATCCTGCTCTACAGACGCTCCTTTCTTTGGCTTGGTAAGCCCAGCTGAGACAGTGGCATATAGTAAATTTTCTGCCTTGTGCTGAAGTCATCACCAGGGAGAGAAGGGAAGATGCAAGCTTGTTGTTTGTTTTTTCTGATACTGACTTTTTTGTTTCAGTAAGTGCCAAGAAAACAGAACCAGGAGTCAAAGGCCTGCATTGTGTCTCTAAAATTCTGTAACGAACAATATACTTGTAATGCAAAATTCTTAGATCTTGAGAACTGTTTTCAGCATGCTCTGGTATTCACTATTTAATGCCGCCTACATATACCGATTAGGAGTCTCACTTGTTTTATATTCTATTTCCCACACAAAGTTAGTATTCCTGTAAGGGCCTTGTTAAACCTCACACTGTGAGCCACACAAATGTTGATCCCTGTTAGCACTAGCTCAAGTTTAGAGCAGTTACAAATTCAGGCCAACAAGCGCCTGGAGAACTGAAACATAAGGATCCTGCCCCCACACCGCCCATTCCAGGATTCCTCCCTACCCATTAGGGATATGCAAAATTTTGCCAGCTGTTTTGATTTGACACTGTTTTAACTCATTTAAAGCTCAAATCAGAAAAACTGAAATGAAATTAAGGGCTTCAAAGCAGCCTCAAAATGAAACGAGGGTACTCAAAATGTTTCGCGTTTCGAAGCTCAAGCTGGGAAACAAAGTAAGGAGGGAAACAAAGTAAGGAGATGCTCTCATATTGACTGTGTAGCTATCCAGTGACTGTGATACTTCCCTAAGGTCCCTTCCAATCCCAGTGCTCTGGGGGAGGGATGGAAAAACAGCATAAAAGGCAGCACTGTTTGAACTAGACTGCTTTCTGCTTTGAAGTCTGACAGTTACTGAGCTGTGTCTTACAGCAGCTCAGGAGCATTAGACAACAAAGGCCACTACTAGCATTGATTTGAATGATTTCCTACTTGCTAGCCTAGCCTAGCAAGTGGGATTCCACAAAGCTTTTGCTTTCTTCTAGATCCTCTTATTTTATTATTATATTAATTGATTTATTCTTTTCAATTGCATAATTATATTGGATATTACACTATGGAATTTATATTGGAAGAAGATACATTTATATCTTATTTCTATATATTTATACCTTGTGGCATATACTACACACCTTATAGAATTTATTTGGAAAGGGAGATAGATTTATATTTTTGTATAAAAACAAAGCACTATGAAACATACCATGAAGTGTGGTAGAAAGGCAGCTGGCAAGCCTTCAAGAAGGTGTGACAGAGGGGGTAGAGGTAGAATGTAAGTTTTAACCCCAACAAACCAAGACACAGCCTCTTTCCTACAACTAGCATTGATGAGGCTTCCAGAAGCAGCAAGGAAAGGGGAGCAGTGCCAGTGCCACTGCCTGTGCCTGAGACTGAATCCCTTTTAAGAGTACCAGCCATAACCCTGACCCCACCACCACAATGACAATAACCAGCAGCACCAGCACCAACCTGACAGACCCCCCCTCCCCCCATTTTACTTCCTATGCTGAGCCTTCCAGTGCCAGAGGAAGAGCTGGATCTGGATCTGAGTGTTCTAGCAAAGGAAATTCTGGGGAAGGAGGAGAAATCAGCGGAGTTTGTGCTCCACACCACTCGAGTTTTCCCTAGAGCCAGGTCTCCTTCCCCAGAAGGCACTTTAGAGAAGGTTGAGGTAGAGGTTGCAGAGGCAAGTGACCTCTGCCTGCTGAGGAGGGTGAAACTGCAGCATCTACACATGCACCCACACCCCAGAAGCAAGTGGGTAGTGTGGCTGGGGATCAATCTGAGCTGGCAGTTGATCCCACATACACTATCTGCCTGTACTACCAAGCCCAAACTAGCTGGGGCAAGGGAAGAAAACACATGAGCATGAATGCTGATGCATCTCCACAGGCACTACCCCCTTGCCCTTGCTCTTCCTCAAGCTGGCACCAGTGGGAACATGCCCAAAGGAAAATCCCCTTCTGACTCCAAAGCCCCTCTCCCCCCAAAGCAGAGGCAGACCACCCTGGAACAGTGAAGGAAAGGTGGACAGAATGGGTGGGGGGGTGCATTGTAAGGGCAAGCAAGATCACCCAGAGCATTGGAGAGATGCTTGCTGTCGATGGCTAGCCCTTCTGCTTTGTTCAGTGGCCAGTTTTCAGGTGGCTCATGGTGCTTTTGGCCCCATCCTACCAAGTACCTGCACATACCACATTCAGCAGGATGATGGTGCTCTACCTCTATGAGGTATGCAGGGAGTACTTGTGGGAGAAGCTTGCAAGGCAGGTTCACAGGTGGCTTTACACTTCACCTCAGACATCTGGAGCAGCTGGGGTGGAGATCACACCTACCTCTTCCCCATAGGCCACTAGTGTGACCAGTCAGGCCATTGGTAGGCTCTCCTTCAAGCCAAAGTGATGGATAAGTCCCACACAGCAACAGAGATCATGGGGGCCATGAATCACTTGGTGCAGGGGTGGCTCATTGGGCAGGGCAAGTTCACCCATGGGGTCATGATCAGCGACAACAGGGCCAATATGGTCAAGGCTGTCTGTGATACCAATTTCATTGGCATCTGAGGTGTGTCACACAAGTTGCACCTTGTTGTCAGGGATACCTTGGAGGAAGACAGGGCTATCAGTGATGGCACCAGCACCACCAGCATCCTCACTTCAAAATGCAGGAAGCAGGCAGGCTACTTCTACCAGAGCATCAAGGGGGGCAAGATGCTGAGGGACAAACAAGCAGAGCTGAACATCCCACAGCACAAAATCATATAGGATATGGAGACTCAGTGGAACTCCACATACCTGATGCTCAAGAGGCTGGTGGAGCAACAGAAAGCCATCGATGAGATGGCCTTGCTCAGGGAGATTGGGATCAGCAGCCCCCTTAACAGAGCTGAGTGGAATCCCATAGATTCATAGACATTAGGACTGGAAGGGACCTCAAAGATCACCAAGTCCAGCCCCCTGCCCCAGGGACAGGAAGTCAGCTAGGGTGAAAGGATCCCAGCAAGATAATCATCCAAACATTTCTTGAAAATGTCCAGAATAGGTGCCTGCACCACTTCTGGAGGGAGTCTGTTCCAGGTCATGGGGGCTCGGGCAGTAAAGACATTTTTTTCTTATGTCCAGCCTGAAATGGTCTTGTAGGAATTTATGACCATTGGTCCTTGTTTTAACTTGGGTTGCTCTGGTGAACAGATGTTCTCCCAGATCCTGATGCACACGCCTTATGTACTTATAGGCAGCCACCAGGTTCCCCTTGAGCCTGCACTTTTCCAGGCTGAAGAGTCCCGTGGCTCTCAGCCTCTCTTCATAAGACCTATTCTCATGCCTTCTGATCATGCCCTCTGATCATGTACTCTCAAGCTTTTCGACATCCTTCTTGAATTGAGGAGCCCAGAATTGGATGCAGTGCTCCAGCTGCAGCCTCACCAAGGCCAAGTACAGCGGGAGAGTACATCTCCCAGATTTTGGCTGTCACCAAGCCCTTCCTCAAGGCCACCGAGACCTTCAGTGCTGGCTATGCCCTCCTTAGCCAGGTTATCCCTGTAGTGAGGGAACTTCAGAGCCAAATGGAGAGCTTCCAGGGGATAAATCTTCCTGGCTGGGGCAAACTGCTGTCACCAGATGTCCAAGCACTGGTGAGGTGGCTGAAGGAGGGCATCAGGAAATGACTTAATCCTTTGCGGTCCAGTACAGTCCATGTGCTGGCTGCCATGTATGACCCAAGGGTGAAGGGCAGTGTATGAAGCAGCCAAGTCCTAAATCAGTGAACAGAGGTGCTGGTCATGGAGACAGAATGGTGGAGGTGAGGAGATGTGGAAGAGGAGGATCTACTGTCCCATGCTGGCACACCATCCACCAGCCAGTCTCCTCCACTACAGGCACTGCCAATATGGGTGAAGGTTATGGCTTCCATGGTGGAGTCCAGAGACACCAGACCCCACTATCAGGCAGGTAGCACTCAGCAATCATCTTGCTGAGGATGTGGAGCTGCTGCTGTGTGACCTTGGCCTACTGGGCAAGGTGCAGCCAGATGTGAATGGATCTGGCCAAGGTGCCCATGAACACCTGTCCTTTCTACTGACCAGTGCTCTGAGTGAGAGGGTGTTCAGCATTGCTGGGGATGTAGTGACACCCCACCACATGTGCTTGGATCCTGGTTTGGTGGAGCAGCTGGTGTTCCTGAAGGTGAACCTCCCACTGCTGTGGTTCCCCAAGCTACAGGTGCAGATGGAGTGAATGCCATCCTCCTCACTCAGTCTGAAGCTATTTCCATTTTTCATTTTTTAAAAGCCATTTAATGCCCCACTCTCAGAGCTGGAGGGAGCATTCACTGCCTCACCAGCCAGCAAGGAAAAAACACGTCCCTGCTGAGTTTCTGTGCCAGGACAAACTTGGATGTATGGTCTAGGGCTATGGGGAAGGAGGAGGCCCCTGGTCCTGGGCATGACCACTAAAACTGCACTCTCCCAGGGTCAGGGAGGCCTGGTGGCAGTGCAGCAGCCCCAGGAATTTCCAGGACCAAGGATCCCCGAGATGAAAGGTTGGTAGGAGGCACCATAACCTCCAGCTACCACACACATGCACACAGTCCTGGCTTGGGAAAGCCCAGACCCATCATGTCTTTGACAGGCCTGAGGCTTGCTGGTTGCAGTGGAGTTGTGAGGCTTCAGGTGAACTAAGCTTATCAGGCTGGGATGCCAGCTTTTGGGTTGAAAAACCATTTGGCAGGCTGAGGAAGCACCTGTAGTTGATGTGTGTGTGTGTGTGTGCTGTTCCTGGATGGAAGGAATAGTAAGGAATATATAGGAATAGTAAGGAATAGTAAGGATATTTTAGTAAGGAAAGGACATTGTCTGCCAGTACCATATCCTCAGACCAACGCCCCTAGCACCTGACCAGAAGGACCCAGGGCCCTGGGCACATCTAAGCCCCAAGGCTGAGGTTGGCAGGAAGAGTTCTCTGGCAGCTGCTGGAGAAGCAGCTCCTTTAGGAAAGGAAAAAAATGGCTCTAGTCTGTAACACTTTTCCTGCCTAAAATGCTGCTGGTTCTACCGTGCTGCTTACTAACTTATTACCTGTTGTCATGTAGAGTGGTGGACAGAGATGAGGCTGTAGGGGAGGAGGAGACCTCATTGGGGCACACTACTGTGTCATGTAGAGGCCCCAGAGCCAGTGAGGGCCTGCCTTAACACACACACACTGTCACCCATGTCACGAGTTTTGCTTGTCACAAGCCTGAAGTGCAGCTTACCAGTAACCTCTGTACCCATCTCCTTGAAACCTGGCAGGCTACATGGCCTCAGAAGGGCCTACCATGCCGACAGTTTTCACCCTGCTGTGCCTTAACACACACACGTGACGTAAGTTTTTCTTGTGAGCAGCTTGAGGTGCAGTTTCCCAGAAAACCCTGTACCTATCTCCTTGAACATTGGCAGGCTTTGTGCACTCAGCAAGGGATAGCATGCCTGCAGTTTTCATCCCACTGTGCCTTAACACACACAGTGTCACCCATGTCATGAGTTTTGCTTGTCAGTAGCCTGAGGTGCAGTATTCCAGAAACCCCTACAACTACCTCCTTGAAAACTGGCAGGCTTCATAGCCTCAGAAGGGACTACCATCCCTGAAAGTTTTATTTGAATCAGGCAAGAAATGAAAAATTTATAGGCAGTTTCATGCTTCCACATGATAACCTATGGGTGAAATGTCGAAACATTGTCGAAACATCAAAACAATTTTGACAACCGAACAGAACAGTGGTTTCAAAATGAAATGAAACTCAAAACAAAACACTATCCCATCAAAATGTTGAAACAGAAGTCAAAATGGAACAGCCCTACTTCCCACTGCCACTCAGAGTTCACTCAGGGATCCTTGGGATCCCGCCGCCCGCCCCCCTGCACACACACATCCCCCTCACCTGTTAGTGGTTGCACATGCTGTCTGTTCCAGAGAGCAGCAGCAGTGGCAGTGGTTGGACAGGCATTTTAAGCCTTCTCTTCCTGCTCCCCTGGCACAGACAGCATTAGCAGCCACAAGTAAGTGGGAAGGCAATGAGTAAAGATCTGGGGTTCTGCGTAAGGCAGGAGGAGCAATGCGCTTAATAGGGCCAGATGGGTAGGTGGGATGGGTGAGGGATGGGTAACAACACAGAACAGAGATAATCCCTGCCCTGGAATGCTGCAACTTTGAGCTACCTAGTGAGTGCTTAAAACTAGTTTCAGATATTAATATGAGGCAATCCAGGTGTTAAGATTTCAAGGAGCCACCCAAAATTATTGTGTAACAAGGCTCTAACTGGAATAAACCTTGTCTAGAGTTTAAAAAGTCTCACAGGACAGCATTTGTCACTATGGCAACTGAACTATACAAATACCTAACTAAAAGCATTTGTTATTTCACCTATAAGAGATCTCTTCACATTATGGAATCAACTCAATTAACTATAGGACACATTTTTCAGTATTCAAATATGTAAAAATAAAACTATAAGTCTGGTTGAATTTCAGTGGAAATCAGGTACTTAATATGCTTAGCTGCTCTTGTAAGTCTGGCCCTATATGGATTATGCAATTTTCCCCCCAAATTAAGTGGCCCTCAATGGAACCAGGATTTCATTCTCAAATTCCAGGGCCTGCAGGATCAGGCCCATGAAGCCCCAAGAGTGTCTGCCTGGGTTTCCCCGCTTAGATTTCTCAGGCACGCTTTGTACTCTGGAGCAGGGCTGGGACTGCCATGGGACAACACTGTAGCTGGCTTTTCCCACTTACACAGACATGCCTCAGAGATTCCCTGGGGTGCACTTCTGCAAACAGAGAACACAGAGTCCCACTCCCTACCCACCCCAGCTGGGCCACTTGTCCCAGCCCCAGCCCCAGCCCCAATCCCTCTTTCGCTCTGGAGGCATTGATCTGCCCTCACCCCACACCTGTTACCTCCCCCTTCTGCCACCACAACAGATTTACCAGCTAGAGGCAGCTGTGTTCAGCATCATGCAGGACTGCTGCCTGTATAGTTTACGGCCAAATCTCTGACTTGGCGCTGAATGTCTGAATCTGAATTGGCCGAATCAAATCAGAACAGTGATTTGAATCATCAAATCAAATCACTGTCCTTCTGAATCAGCCGAATTCAAATCCAAAGCAAATATTTGCTGCTTTGCACAGGCCTAATATACATTACTCTAAATCTGTCTCTGTTTTCTTGTCAGTAAATTGAAGTGTTGGATTATCTAGTTCATTGGCTCATTACTTAGTTTGCATATCTTTCTATTACTCCACTCTTTACTCCACATTTTTCCATCCCTGTCTTACTTAAGTACTATTTTAATTTACATAATGTAGTTAAATAGAAGTCATTGTTTTACCAGGTATTTAGCTTAGGCTGTCTATGTTCCTCTCTCATACCTGAGGAAAGGCAGTTTGTGCCCTGAAGCTTGTCTAAGATCTGTCCCAACCATATGTTTCTCTCAGTAAAAGATATCAATAAAATCCACTGCTTCTTCTTTGTTCTCTTAGTATTCACACTCTTTACATGTTAGGCAAACTGGTATGTGTTTTCTCAGGCAAGATACATTAAGCTTTCCCCTTAGTCCCCTTAGCTTTCTTCCTATTCTAGTTATGTATGTTACCCTCATATTTTTTTTTTCTTCAAATACCCAGGGATACAAGCTGGACACACTATGGTTAGGGATAAGCATTACACATAAACTGGTCTAAGTGACCAGAAATTGGTTTAAGCCTGTAACAGAACAGATGTTCAATACACATAAACCAGTTTGAAAATGTCTGGAACTGATTTGAGATAAACCTGGTTGGATGTAGTATCAGACTTAACTGATTTGGCTCAAACCATTTTATATGTCTGTCCCAGACCCCTAGCTCATTTAAGTTAAACCAGACTCCCCCAGCATCCCAACATGCTCTCTAGGCTGAGCAGGGCTCTCTGCTCCACAGCAGGGCTGGCCCTTCCCCTCTGCTCCCTGGCTGGAGCTTGGCACAGACTTGAAGGCACAGCAGGGTCTGCTGGCTTCCCCATGCCTCCGTCTTTCTCCCCACCACCACTCACTGCTGATGCAGAGATCCCTTCCTCCTCTCTGCCACAGCAGGGACCGTAGCCAGCATGTGGTGTGCTAGCTAATGCCAAGAGGTGTCTGTGTGTGTCTTTGTCTCCAATTTCACTGGGACGGGCAGACAGAACAGTGACCAGTAAGGGCTTTTGAAACTAATCAACAAGTCACCTGGTAAGTTGTTTAAAAAGTTCAAATAATGTGAAGAGAGGTTATTGTTTTGCTAATCGGGTGATAAAGATTGTTATCAGCACCCCCTTCTTTCCCCCCTGCAGCTGGCTTGCTCAACTGTCAGTTTGCTGCAGACAGTATGTATGTGGAAGCAGGGAGGGAGATTGAAAAGCTCCGTATCATCAACAGATGCATGCATTGCACACTTCCCCTTGCCTCACAGTGCTAGCTTGAGGCTGGGGGCACTCCACCCCTTGAGCAGCCAGTGGGGAAAAGCCTGGGACCCGCAGGCAGACATTCCTAATGAGAGAGTCCTGCCCGAGCCTGACAATGCCCCCCAAAGATCAATTCCCTGCAGAAGGAAAGGGAGAGCGGCTCTAGCACTGCCCCCCGCTTCTAGGCTGAGCCGCTGCAAGCATGTGCCTTTCCTCATTGCAGAGAGAATGTCTGTCCAATTTCAAACCAGTTCAGCCTAGACAGCGTAGACTAACCTGCAAGGATTGAATCAATTCAGACTCAGGCTTTTTGAATGTCTGCTCCTAGTCTAGCAGGTTATGTTATAAGCCCCGGGTCACTGTGGGGGGTGAGGGGGAAAATGCTTTTTTAATTATAAAGGTTCAGTAACCTTGAATTATTTCATTAGCACATGCTGATTTTAATAAGTTTTTAATTTTCAACAGAAATTTAAATGAAATAAAATAATAGCAATATCCCCCAAATGACTGGTTTTGCCCTTTTTAAACAAAATAATTTTATATTTTTGTTTGAAACAACTTTCCATTTAATAAATTCCTTTATATGTGGTTTAAAAATTGAAAAGCCCTAGATCAACACAAAATGTTTTGATCTAATCAAAAAAAAATGTTAATTGCCTAAAACCAACAAATATATGGGTGATTTTGTTGTGTTTCACTCTAGATTTGAATGAGGGTTAATGTCATTATCACACTATCTGACAAAACTACACCTCTTACATTTGTGTGGACTCACTATTTAGCATACTCAGTGGAGAGGATGACAAAAGATGGAACAAAAAAAGTCTACAAACAAAATAAAAACTAATATATATATAATAAAAGTCCCCCAGTAAGTACCAATAACAGAACTGTAGCCTGTATCTGAATCTATGTTGGTCTCTCTGGGGACTAAAATAAAAGCTTTCTAAGTATTGATGTATTTTTTTCCTTCAAGACATGATGTTGCTTTTAACTATTTTCCATCCCATTTGTAGAGTATTTCCTGCTTTACTCATTTTTTTCTTTTAAATGCTAAAATGTAGAGACTTAGGTAGCCTTCGGAAAGATATTGCAAATATAATGCAGCTAATGAGGAGAAAGTCTCTTAATGTGAATACCAATGAAAACATACATGGGAAATATAATTTGAGTAGAAATTTGATAATAGTTTCACGCTATCTGACTAGCAGAACTGGTAAAACCATTGTCAACTAAATGAAATTACATCAACAGTTTGTTTAAAAATGAATAACATGCTTCTCTGAGGGGGAGAGAACAAGAGAATGAGTTTGTTTTGGATATAGCCATGTCAGAGAAGGAGGCATAGGCCTGGGAGGGATATTAAATGGACCAAAATGGAAGAAAAGCCTGCCCCAGATGTGAAACAGGGGACTAGGTAGAAGTGAGAAGGAATATGGGAAGAAAGTATGACTCTCCTATGGGGCAGTAAATGGGGGTTGAGAAGTGAGGTTGGGTTGGGCAAGAGAGGGAAGCTCCCCTAGATGACAAGTAGCAGGACAGGAGTGGGTGGGATGAAATGGATTGTTTTTTAACTTTAGTATGTTTTGGGGAGAGGTTGTTTTGTTGTGCTGCCTTATCTTACTATTTGATTCTGTTTTTATAAGTTATTTTGCCTTCCCTTGTAAGCTACTCTGAAGTGTTTTTTGGAAAGGGCAGCATACATTAATAGAACCATGCTGTTTTTCTGAGGTTGAAATGTTGTCAGTGAAAAATGCTTCTTTCATCAAAATGGTTCTTTCAGTCCAAGACTTTCCACTCACTTGTGGTAGAAAAAAGGATAGACCTTTTCTCTCTTGTGTTCCATAGCTTGGTGATTAGGCCATTGGCTGAAAAGTCAGAAGAACCTTATTCAAGCTTGTTTTGTCTGATTCAGTCATCTGAATTGAAAGTCTCTTCTCTAAATAAAGGGGCAACAAATTAAAATTTGGTCTAAACGTCATGAAAGGGTGTTTCTTTTTCTGCCTTCCTTTCTCCCAGAAAGAAGGACTGAGTTCTTTATAGTCAAAGAAGCTGCAATTAAAGTAAACCTAAACAAACCTATAAGGCAAACTACATGGTGGATCTGGGCGTGGATATCTATTGTTGCTCTGTTTCCTTTTTTCAATAAATGAAACTAGTTTTATAAAGAAAGAAAGAAAGAAAGAAATTTAAAAAAAAACATTTTGGGAAAGCTTAAATTATTAGTAAGCTTGTTTCAAGTAATAAAGGGGCAGTGGAGGATGGTATAGTACTCTCCTGAGGGAATGAATGCACAAATTAATTGTGTATTCCTAAAATAAACAGAGAAAGGATTTGAACTTTGGTTGCTCACTTCCCAGACAACAGCTCTACCAATGGGGTTGAAAATTGGGGTGAACCACCATCTCTTCCTTCTCCACGTTTAGAAGGATGCCTACATTCTCTTGTACATCTCATTTTTGATTTCCAAATTTCAATTGCTTTTATTAAAAATAAACTGACAATGTAGCAGTTAACGTCATTCAACTGAAATTATTATATATTTTTTTTTCAGTTCACTAAGGAAAAAAAAACATTTTTGGTCAACCCAAGACATTTTAAAATACATATTTCAACTCAGCCATTGAACAACAAAAAAATCAATTATTTTCAGAACTCTATTTATTACGCAGTTGAAATGTGGCCTGATGCGATGATGGCCTTTTCAATCATGCATCGTAAATCCATGTAAAAAATGTAATTATGAATGAACAATATAGTAAAATATAACAGCATAACAGGCAAGATTTGGTGGCAGTTCCACCCCGCAAGCAATCTGTGTTTTGAAAGAATGAGCGAGAGAGTGAGAGAGAGAGAATGTTTCAAATAAATTACAGATTGGCTATTTTAAATAATCAGAGAAAGCAAAATAGAAGAGTTGGTTCTTACAAAGCTCTCAAGGGATATTCATATTCCATTATGGCTCTGCCTTTAAGATTTCAAAAGCTGTAACTGTGTGAGCATTCCACAGCAAACATATTCCACTGTGAATTTTATTTTATTAATGACATTTTTTTCCTGATCTTTTCAGTGCTGTCCTAAGTATGGGGACTAAAAAGGCAAAGAGCATGCTGTGTTCAGTGAGGTTCATTAGTCTCTGCAATATTTGAGTTTTAATTAAAAACAACCCCCCCACCCAAAACTTGTCCCATCTAGGAGTGTGTGTAGACAAAATGGGGGCCCTAAATTGAAGCAGTAGGCTTTTAAAAGCATTGCTTCAGTTTAGGGCCCTTTAAACCCCCATGTCATGCACACACCCAAACTTACCTGCCTCTCCAGTGGCGGGGAAGGGAGAGCGAGCTGTTGGTGGGTGGAGTGGTCCCTGGGGAGGGGGCTGGTGCTTCCCTCCATGGCAGTGGTGGCCCCACCCCAGGCAGCACTTGCCAGCAGGCACCTGGCAGCTTGAGGGGTCCCAGGGGGCACCTCCCAGGGGGCACCTCAACTAAAACTCTTCAGAGGAGTCATTTAAGGTGCATTATGCTGCCGAATGTGCTACAGAGCTGGAATTATTGCACAATATGTCACCAATGCATGCAAACACCAACACCATTAAAGAGGTGCAAAAACATTTAACATCTAAAAAGATTCAAAGTGTCGTGCACACATTCCCCTTGTTTCGTCTACACACAGCCTATGACTGGAAAGGAAGCCTTCTCAGCAAGAACTGTATTCAAATCTATGTTGCAGATGGACTACTTGAAACAAAGTCTTTGAGAGATGTATGGACTCCCCCATTTATCTCACTGGATTTCTAACATCAAAGGCTATCCTTAGAATATATTTTAAATGTCCATTTTCAGTTAATTATTTATTTAAAGGGCTGATGCAAGTCTATGCTTTTTCATTCCAGGAAAGCAGAGACTGAAAAGCTATCATATTCAGAGAAACTCAGGACTTATCTGCATTACAAATATGGCCTACAGTTCAGAATGGAAAGCAGATAGCAGATGTATCTAAATTGATACTAAATACAATTTATATGAAAAGAAAGCCAAAAATTTTCTCCAATAATCTTCCTTCCATTCTTGTAATGCTTTTTAGGTACTGATGCTCACTAGAAGGATGAGCAACAGAGTGAGACTCTCACAATCACATAGGATCTAAGTTCAATTTCTTTTTCAAAAGGAAAATGTCAATGCCCAACAAGAAATTTTCACTGGGAGAAAACTGCTGTATGGGAAAAACTGAATTCTCTGGTCATACTAAAAAAAAGTTATTTTTTTGTAGAAACTAAACAAACACGTTCATTCACAGTGACTGGCCATGTTCATTCCATAACAAAAAATACATGCAACTTTAAATGTCATGAATACACTGACAACTGCCCTACACAGATGATAGACAGACCCGATATCCAAAGTGCCTTCTGTATTATCATACGCTCAAATTTCATGCCTAAATTATCCTTGTTGGTCATCTTGTCTTCTGCTGACTCAGCACCGGTGCTCCTTCGTCTACTAATACCATCTGCTATGAGCCAACAAGTTTTCTGTTTATTACATCCTATTAATAACTCCTTTAGAGTCACTATAGCAAACTATTTGGAAAGCCTGCCCATCTGGACTTTTATTGACCATTATAATTAATTACTTTTGATGAAAATTTTGAGAAGTGAATTTTGCTGAGGATATCGGTAACTGATCACTAATGCTACCAAGCATATTCCATCAAAAAGAACAGAAAAATGGCTGAAACCCTAGCTTAAAATGAAGTTTATGGCAAAACTCATTGCTTTCAATAGGACAAGCATTTTATTCACAGACTTTCAAGCCAGAAGGCATCATCACTATGATCATTTAATTACTCACTGCAAAAGAAAAGGTAAGGTGTATCTGCTAGTAATTTTTGCACTAATCCCATAACAACTGGTTGAGTTTGAACGCATATTCCAGAAATACCTATTGACAAATGGTATTGTCATTAGGATGGTCAAAACAGATTTTATCAAAACTGAATCTGTGCATGGAATAGGGAAGATTTCAACATACAGATGAGTTTTAAAATATTTTGGCAAAGATTTCAATATTTACAAATGCCCCATTTCAGTCTTTCAGAATGAAAATATCTTTATTTTTCCCCTTGGACTTATTTTGAAATGATAAGTTTAGAAAATTACAGCAAAGCAAACAAACAAACAAAAACCCATAAAAAGGAAAGATTTTGAAATCACTGGGGGGATACTAATTTACCAGAATTTGTTTTTTCTTTTGGATTTTCTGATCATGAAAACTTCTGTTATTTTAAATTTTCAACCATTTTGGAACAAGGAAAAAATATTCAATGCAAGAAAATTATTTTCCTTTTCTGCTTTACTTTGAGGACCTTCAGATGACTGGATAATTTACTACGAGATGCTGAAGGGGCTTTCTGCAAGAATTTAGTAGTTTGGGGGCACCAAGGAAAAGGTTATAATGCAAAAATATCACATATCACTGAAAAGCCTTTAATCTACTTCATTAAAGTGTTATAAGGGTAACAAAACACTCTCAAATCAGAATGACTTTTGCTATCATAGGGAATAAAACCTGGGAATAACTTCCTAGTTGACATCAGTGATGGGCATTATATTTTAATCAGCTTACTTACATCAAGCAAAATTTGATTGGGCAAAAAAGAAAGTTATTCTATGAAGTCAGATAAGCAATATTTGCTCTTAAAGCATGATCACAGATCTGATAGTTCTATCTTAAGAATGACTTGGCTCAGAATAATGGAATCCTATGCATGCTTTTAATGCATTTTCTTGCACCAGTAAAGAGAGGTTGACAAATCTCTAAAATATGGCCTTCAACATGAATTGTAGAGAAAAAAAAGACAAAAACCCAAAACAAAAAAAAACAACACACAATATTCAAAATCAGCTTATTTTAGTACATTGAACATAAATTATAAGGATGCTTAGGAAAAGCATCAACAAGTAAAAAGTTTGAGAGAAAGACTGCAGATGAACCAAGTAGAAATGAGAAAACATGGTAGAATAAGACTGGCCTCAGCAAAAAGAACTGCCTTCAATAAGACCAATATAAAACTTATTTTAAAGAGTGTAAGTCCATAAATTTTTCATTTGTACTTATTTTTATTTGACATAGGGTCCTGCAAATCTTGAGAAGGGAAGAAGTGTGCTGTAATAGTGTGCTTTCACCATTTCTTGTATTAATAAAATAACTAGCATTTCAATATTACCTTTATTCAAGCATCTCAGTGTGTTAGGTATCAAACACATTAACAGAGGCCCACAGTGATTGGGTAAAATTATTGTGTCTGCATGTATTCCCTCACCATTTTACACCTGAACTGGGACCCTCTAAATTTCCAGAAGGCACATTATAACCTTTCTGCCGTTCAATAACCCCAGGTAATTTGTATTTTTTCCAGCTGCATTGTATCACCCATCAACATTCCCCTCTTCTGCTGTTTTCCTTGCCACCAACCTGTCTCACATCTATTAACCCCTATCCCCTCTGGTCTTCCCTGCCATGGATTTGCATTTCACAGGCTTGCATTTTGCATACTGGCTTAAGCTTCTATTTGGACCCTATAAATAAGACCGGCAAATTCTCCCTATGCCTGAAGAAGGGTGCCCATGCTCAAAAGTTTGCAAAGAACAATTTTTCCTACTATTCAGTTGGTTTAATAAAAGATATCACATTTACACAAATAACTTTGTCTGCCAGAAGGTGCAGAGACACTTTTGGATCTGCTATGTCAAGGAGACAGCATTCTGAGACCATCAGAGTTGTGTTTGCTTATTAAAGGTGGCACAGAAGGTGCTACAGTTAATTTTGAACAGCAACTCTAAGATCAAGCCAAGATAGGGATTTTAGATCACCTACTTCTGTTCTACTTGCTTTCAAATTGGCATTCTAGTGCCAAGTTCCTATTTGCATGGGGAAGGGACAATAAAGAATTAAAATAAAATATAGGGTCAGTGCTTACAAGAATTTTCTTCTAGCAGGCACCTGCTTCTTTTTAGAGCATAAGAGTTTAATTTTGCAGTAGATGGAAAAAAAAATACCATCCTCAAGGCTCTTGCCTTGTCAGAGAAGAGCTTGAAAATATACAACTTCACAGCACAACAAGGTCATCATTGGAGTTATCTTCCCTGAGATCTCCATCAATACAAAGAATAAGAGATCAGAAGGGAAATGGAAAAAATAAATTATTGGGTTTTGGGTTTTCTTGGTATGTGTTCATTGCTCTTAACACAAAGATATTTGATTCTATTTGATTTCTGGTGTTATAATCAGGAGGAGGCAAGGCAATCTTTGATACTGTGTAACTTATCAGCAGTATGGCAATGAAATGTTCAATTGTTTTTTTGGTCCTCTGTCATCTGTGTCTGTCAGTCTATGAAATTGATTCATGCCAGTATTGATATACTGTCACTCTGTCAGACTGCTCTACAAATCTTAGACAATTTTTTGAAGTTCTTCTCTCTCTCTCTCTCTCTCTCTCTCTCACACACACACACACACACATGCACACACACTTTAAAATATACATGATTACTTTCCCATCCACCTTCTTCTTAGTTATATTTGACATGCTAGTATTTACACACCTTTTTGAAGGAAGCTGAATGTCTGGGAGAAAAAAAAGGAAATCAGTCTCAACTCACACTTCTCATTGTATTATCACAAGTCTGTGATATTGGGTGTTTTTCTTAAAATCCGAACTTCTGGGGTCATTTTATTTCCTGAGACATTCAACATTTATTTAAAAAGAAAGACAAGTTTCTAGATGCCTGTTTATGGAGAAAAACTTGAATGTATGACACAAGCATACCTTAAAAGCTGAGATACCAAAATCAAGACAAAAGAAATCAGAAATTATTATTTTTAAGTTTGACGCACAATTTTTTAACACTAGGACTATTCAAGCTATACATAGATAGTCACCAACTCCAGTGTATTTAATCAAAAACTGAAGATAATGGGATAACGCTGCTTAACTTATCTTACAGTAGCTGAAATACCTGTTTTTTGCCCAAGCCATTATTTTTGTAATTGCACTGTTTGTTTATTTTCAAAGAACTTAGTACAACCATATTTAGGTCAAAAATATTGTTTATTTTTAAAGAACATAGTACAATATTTTTAATATTTAACATGGAGCGACATTTCAAATGCCATCCAAATGAATGATCTTTATTATAGAACTTCTTTGTATGTAATGTAACGGTTCGTGGTGTTTCCTGTTGGCTCCAGTATATAGAACCCTCTTCAGCTACCAACTCTGGAGTAAGCTGCGTATAACTATCCATGTAAAAAGCATTGTTCCTTTAAATAGTCACTGGAAGCCCCCAAAAGGGTCAAGTGAAAAATAACCCACCTATAATTTTCTTCAGGTGGTATTCAGTGATTTTGGAAGGAGTAGCTAGGACCAGCCATTCTCAAGTTATAAGCGAACATACATGTGTGCAAACACACAGACAAATAGACATTTCATTTTACATATATAGATAGTAAACAGAGTTGTTATTTCACTTGGGTCATATGACATTTTCTCCAAAAACTTTCATTAAAAAACAAACAAACAAACAAGACTCCAACACTATATTTGCTGAGAAACCATGATTCCTTTTACCACAGTCACATTCTAAAAGGCTGAAACGGGGCATTTACAAATGTTGAAATATCTACCAAAATATTTTTCAAATTAAACTGTATGTTGAAATCTCCCCCTTCCCATGAACAGTTTCAGTTTTGATACAATCTCCATTCTTGACTCACCCTAATGATAATACTGTTTCTCAATCACTCTTTCTAAATGTGTTCAAACTCACCTCGTTGTTATGAGATTGGTGTAGGGAATATTAGCAAACACTCGGTACTCTTTTTTATTTTTATTTTTTTTGCAGGAAGTAATCAGATTCCTTAAAATAAAGTTTATGGCAAAGCTCTCATTGCCTTCAGTGGGACCAGGATTTTATTCAGACTTCCAAGCCAGAAGGCATCATCAGTATGATCTTCTAATCCTTGCAACCAATGAATATACTTATAGACCTCTGAAAATATTAACTACCTGGCTTAGGACCTATTACTCTAAGTTGTCTTTAAAAAAAGTAACTGACTTCACAAGCACTTCCCATAACAGTAAATTGTTGCAGCACTGGAAACTGTGGGTGCCAAACAGTTACCAGCTATAGAAAAATGCTGGCAGGCAGGAATAAAAGAGTTAAGAGAAATGAAACTGTGTATTATCTCTTCAGAAGCCAACTGATACAACATGGACCAATAAACTCAGGTGCTTATTAAACCAGCTTATTGCTCCTGGGCACTGTATTCACACATATGCCTCATGCCCTAGCAAGCTGGGGATGCATCTACATGTGCACTTCTGCAGAGTAAAAAACTCTGCAGCAGGATAGTACTTGTATCCCTGCTGTGAAGTTAATTAGTTTACTCCAGCATAATAGGGGTGTATGCATAGATGCACAATGTTTACTACACAGATAATTAGTCTACTCCACAGTAAAAGTCTCATGTAGGTGTACACAGTTACTTGTAAGCTCTCAGGCAGATAGACTAAAAACAGAGGTTGGATTTCTCCCAGGACAATGCCTTTTATTCTGGGATCCTAGGGTGCCTATACATGAGCAGGGACACTGCTCTGATGCACTGGAATTCCAGTGTATCAGAGCAGACTTGATTTCATAGATTTCATAGACACTAACACTGGAAGGGACCTCATCAGATCATTGGGTCCAGCCCCCTGCCCAAGAGGCAAGAAGTCAGCTGGGGTCAGATCACCTTAGCAAGATAAGCATCCAAGCATTTCTTAAAGGTATCCAGAGTGGGTGCTTGTGCCACTTCTGGGGGGAGTCAATTCCAGACTCTGGAGATTTGGACAGTAAAGAAGTTTTTCCTTATGTCCAGCCTAAAACGGTCTTCCAGTAGTTTGTGTGCATTAGACCTCAGCTTCCCTTGGGATGCCCGGATGAACAGACGTTCTCCCAGTTCCTGATGCACACCCTTTATATACTTATAGGCTGACACCCTGAGACTCCAATTCTCCAGACTGAAGAGTCCCTTGCCTCTCAGCTTCTCCTCATAAGGCCTGTTCTTTTGACCTCTAATCATGTGCATGGTTCTCCTCTGGACTCTCTCAAGCTTCTCAACATGCTTTCTAAAGTGTGGAGCCCAGAACTGGATGCAGTACTTCAGCTGCGGCCTCACCAAGGCCAAGTAAAGTGAGAGGATGAATTCTTGGGTCTTGCTTGAGATGCATCGATAGATGCAAGGCACTTTTTATTTGCTTTGCTGGCTGTGGCATTGCATTGGTGGCTCATGTTCATCTTGTGGTCAATCATGACACCCAGATCTCTTTTGGTCATGGCACTAGTGAGTGTAGTACTGCTGAACCTATAAGTATGATGTGGGTTTTTTTCTCCTGAGGTGGAGCACCTTAGATTTCTCTGTGTTGAATGTTATCAAGGTTTTGATCCATGCACCTTGTGAACCTGTCCAGGTCAGCTTGAATTGCTAGCCTATCCTCTAGCATGACCACACTTCCCCCATAATTTGGTGTCATCTGTGAACTTAGCCAGTTTGATTCTGACACCTGAATCCAGATCATTTATGAATATATTAAAGAGTACTGGTCCAAGTACTGAGCCCTGGAGGATGCCACTGGTTACCATGTGCTATGTTGACTTGGTTCCATCGACTAATCACTCTCTGGGTCTGACCAGGAAGCCAGTTCCCCAGTCATCGGACCATACAGTTGTTGAAGCCACAGTTCCCCAATTTTACCATGAGAACATCATGAGAGACCAAGTCAAAGGCTTTTCTGAAATCTAAATATATGACATCAAACTGTCCTCCTTTGTCCAAGTGATGTGTCACTTGGTCATAGAAATAAATGAGGTTGATCAACCAAGACCTACCCACAATGAAACCATGTTGACGATTTCTCAGAATGTTGCCTTCTGTTAGCCTGTTGTTGATGGTTTCTTTGATAATTTTTACAAGAATTGAGGTCAAACTGATTGGCCTGTAGTTCCCTGAAACTTCCTTCCTTCCTTTCTTGATGATAAGCACCACCTATTGGCCCTCTTGCAGTCTTCAAGAACCTCTCCTGACTCTTCTCAAATGTCCTCGCCATTGTTCATGCTATGATGCCAGTGAACTCTTTTAGCACTTTTGGGTGCATTCCATCTGGTCAGTGGACTTGTGGATGTCCAGCATCTCAAGCTGTTCCCTCCCAAGATATTTGCCAATATTGCAAGATCTTCCCCAATATGTTCGCCAGATTAATCAAGTCTTCTGAATCATGACAATTACTGTGCTCCAGCAGCCTCATGCAGCTTGTGTATCAGTATCCCCATGCTTCAAAATGTTGGAGGGATCACTTTATCTAATGCTCATTCAATGAGCTTTCGATAAATTGTCCCTGCCACTATTTTGAAGGGCAGAGATGCCAATGTACAAGAGCCATTCTAATTACAGCACTTCCCCACCCACCCCCTGCCCACTCGTGGACCACCTGTGTAAGTGCCCATACTGACTTATCACTTAAAGGACTTGGGATTACTGTCCATTGTAAGTACTTGTGAAGTATCTGAGATAAGACTTTTCACTAGGATTAATAAAGTGAATTGCAGTTCAAGCTGCATGTGTAAATTAATTGTTCTGCACCTATTTTTATGCAAATCAAAGCTCAGGGCAATCAGATCCAGGGTAAACTTGATGTTTGGTTTTACCCCTAGAAGTTTAGCCAGGGTGGCTATTTTGGGCATAAGTCTCAAAATTCTAAGATGCATCGTAGGTGACAACGTGTATTTTAATAGATCTGATCTTTAATCTCACTGTGCCTCAGTTTCCTGTCTATAAAACAAAGATAAAATTCCCTGGGCAAAATCATAGACCCACTGAAATAAATTATAATTGCCTTTAGCTTTTCAGGACCCCCATGATTCAAACACTGACCCATGGCACAATTCACCAGCAGACTCTCTATTTGCCTGAAGAAGGGTGTTTGTACCCAAAAGCTTCCATTTTTCCAACTAGTTAGTTGGAAAACAAAAGATGCCACGTTTACCCAAAGACCCTTTTCTGTCTATGTCCTTAGACCAACATGACTACAACCAACAACCCTAAAACACTGACCCATAGCATCCCACAGGCAGAAAACAAGGCATTAGCACCACCAGGAAGTACTTGCTCTAGCTCAGCGTAGGCCCTTTCATTAAGTTCCTAATGGGTGAGAGTGGGTCAGGTGACCTAGGAGGATAAATGACAGCCACTAGGTCCTGATGGGAGGGCATAAAGAAACACACCCAAAAAAAACTGCTCTAAAATAAATAAAGGATGAAGAGACATAGATATGAGGGAATATGTATCTAAAGGAGTGTTAGCAAACATTCCAGTACACCATTTCATTTTCTTTCATTATAAATGGAGCTTCTGTATATAATTGCCAGCACTAGAACTAGAATGATCAAAGATTAAGGCACTAAAGGGGCCTGCAAATTTTCAGTTACCTATTTGGTTTGTTGCATAGCTGCAATTTCTTTTCTTTATGATAGTTCATAATGAAAGGAAGCACATGGAGAAGAAAAGGGAACAGTAAAAGAAAATGTAAGTCCATCAAGAGAGATGGAAGCCCACTTTTCCTAAGTGCTGCTGCATTCAACTGCTCAATTGTAATTACAAACCTCCATGAGTCCACATTAAAGTTTTCAATCAGGATTCAAATGCTGGATGTTTCCAAGGCCTGCATTGCTTCACATGAACTGTTGTTGTAGTAAAGGAGGTGGGTCAATCCCAGCTATTCAATAAACCATGGGAAGGGTTTGAGATGGTGCAATAAGATTTCAGAAAACCCCTTCCTTCTGCCTCTGTCCCACAGATGTATATCTAAAAATACGATCAATTTTCATAGAATTGTGATTCTTAATGACAATAGCGCAGATACCTGCTTATTTCCAATTTTAAGGACCTGTGATTGCCCTCAGTAGGAGGCCACCTTATTTTGTCAGCCAAACGCATTTTATTTCCGCAATGGAGCCCTTTATGTTTCTTCTTTCCTGCGCTGCTAATTTATCGTCCATGTCCTTCCCAGGCAGCACCAGTCTCATTAAAACTAACTCCTGTTGCTTTGGCTGAGCCTTACTTCAATAAGAAAAGCATCAGCACAGTGTACCAGTTGACCTGCACCTTATTCTTTAACTCTAGTCCAACCAGCTATCAGATTTATATCAAGAAAGTGAGCACATTTTAAAAGGGGCTCGTTTTAGCTGCTTCATTTGATTAGGTGTTCTAATAGAGACATGACCTACTGTCTCTTCACAGCTGCAAACATAATAATTAAATAGCATGCCTAATAGAACATAATAGAACAATGCACTGATTTTTTATTTATTTTTTTTTTTTGGTTTCCCAACCTGGTTTTAACTATTGAATGAAATTCCTCAGGAACTTCAGTGGCTTGACAATGAAAAAGATTTAAACACCAAATGCTTTTCATTAAAAGCCAGTATTTTCAAAGCTGGGTGAGTACATTTAGGTACTTACAGCTATATGTAGTCTCTTATATAAAAGCAGTAAGAATTCCAGAAGTGTTGGCCACTTGTACATCTCATTTAAGTCAGCAATATCCACTGCTGCTTAGCACTTTCAAGAATCAACTCACTTTTCACTTATTTTTCTATGGATTAAAATGTCTAATTTTCAGCAATCAGGGCCCACATTATCAAATGTGTTAAGGTTTAAAACATGCAGAATATCCAGTACTTGAGTTAACGGGAGTGGCTGAACACTTTCAAACATTCAACCATTCATTTAAACCTAAATAGTAGTGTTGGGTATAGGGCAGTGGAAATTGTTTTTTTCTTTTGTTGGCTGACCTTGCAAATCAAAAATGTTGTGTTAGGTTAAGACAGGTTTTTTAAGCTGTTTTCTCAATTAATTAAAATACTGAAAAAATAAAAATTATTTCAGGACAAATCATTTTACTTTATCTGAACTGAAATTTACTTTTTATTTTGAAAGGATTTTTTTCCCATTTTTAAAGTATAAGTTTAGCCGCATTCCAAAATTAAATATTGTTTTGAAATGGAAACTGAAAAAGTGTTATCTTGAAAACGTGAAAACAAGGCACTGTCCCTTTTCCAATGTGACAGAACTTCTTCTACAGCTGAAAGTACAAAGTCACAAATAACTTACTGAAGAAGGCAGTTTGGGGTTAACTAAAATTATTCCAGGGAAGTGGAAATAATCATTCAACTCTACTATGAAGCCAAGTTTTAGACACCAAATTTGGAATATCCTGACTGAAATTTGAGCCATTACTGAAAGTAAAGATTGACTTGGTCTCCATAATATTTTGAAGGGTTTCCAAACAAGGAAAATAATTCAGGCCTCGTGAACCTGTAAATCTAAGGCATATTAACCAAATACAAACCAAGAAAAGCAGATTGGGGATATACAGTTGCACTCGGGAGCAAGGAGCAGGGAAGAGAAGAGGGATCCAGGCACACGTGTATCACACATGTGTGCCCCCTTACCTGATCTGAAGCAGAGGTGGACGCAGTAGCAGCAGCAGCTGATCCCCCCAAGGTAAGTGGGCAGAGGGACTGGACGCAGCTGAGCCAGATCCGGAGGGGAAGCCCCCTGGATCAGTCTCTTAGCTAAGCCAGTAGGGAGCCGCACTCCTGAGTCACGCCGTATGAACACAGCATGCAAACAGGGGGTGGGCTAAGGGGGACTGTCCCCACAAGCCAGGGAGCACCCCTGGGGTTAACCCTCAGGGAGCAGGCTCAGGAGGCACTGGATCCCTCCAGTGGGGAAGCACAGAGGACAGGACTGCTGGCAGGCACTTCCGGGAAGATTGGAGAGCCTGATTGGCTGTTGGGGCAGTGGTGGGAAATTCAAACCACGGCCTTTAAGAGTCATGGTTTGATGTAGCTCCTGGCACTCACGAGCCAGGAGCAGGGGGGAGAGCAGGGATCCAGGCACACGTGTGTCCCGCATGCACGTGTGCCCCCTTACCTGACCGGAAGTGGAGGCAGACACAGCAGCAGCAGGGGCAGTGGTAGCTGATCTCCCTAAGGTAAGTGGGGCAGAAGAACCAGATGCAGCTGAGCTGGATCCGGAGGGGAAGCCCCCAGATCCCTCTTAGCTGAGCCAGTGGGGAGCTACGCTCCCGAGCCGCACCACATGAACAGAGCGCGCCAGCATTTGTGTTGGCTTTTGCACCGGCAGGTGAGCAGGAAGGGCCAGGAGGGAGACTTCTGCTAGGGCAGGGCAAAGGCACCACACTAAGCCATAAAAAAGCAGCAACTCCTATGATGGTGTCGACACGGAGTGCTGCCAGGGCCTCTGCCCGGGGGGTGCAGCCTACCTGGGGCTTGTCTGAGGCCTCCACCCAGACAGAGCCCATGGGGGGGCTGGCATCCCCCCACCCCCTTTCCTGTGGGAGGTACCCAACAAGGCCCGGGGGGGGCAGGAATTGGGGACCCCCACACCTGTCCTGCAGGCCCTGGAGGTGCAGGTGAGGGAGCTCCAGGAGGAGATTAGCAGGCTGAGGGGAATCAGGGAGGCAAAGGATGAAATTGACGGCTATTTTCTTTCCCTGCAGGGCCACACACCCAGGGAAGAAGCACCTCGGGAAGTGCCCTCCACTGCAGAGTGGCAGACGGTCACCTTCAGAACCAGGGCTGCTCGCAACACAGCAGTACCAGTTTTTCCAGTCCAGCTGGAGAACAGGTACAAGGCCCTGGCAACTCTGGAGGAGAAGGAAGGAGAGGAGGCAACTGGAAAGGAGGCAACTCCACACTCTCCATGATCTGAGCAGGTCAAAGGAGCCAAGCAGTCCCAGAGGAAAAAGCATCCAGTGATCATCATAGGCGACTCCATCCTGAGAGATACAGAGGGCCCCATCCGTCGCCAGGGCCCCTCGATATGCGAGGTCTACTGCCTACCCAGAACAAAGGTTCAGGACATGAGGAGGATGATCCAGGCTGTGATCCAACCCACCAATTACTACCCCATGGTACGAATCCATGTGGGTAGTAATGATGCGGCCAGGAAATGCCCTGATCACCTGATGGCAGACTACCATGCTCTGGGGGGCGTGCTGAAGGAGATAGGTGCACAGGTGGTTTTCTCTTCTGTCCTACCAGTTAGCGGACATGGAAGACGGCATGCAACGAGCATTGCAGAGACCAACTGGCGGCTTCACGAACGGCGTCTCAAGGTGGGCCTTGGCTTCCTTGACAACGACCCTCACGTCACAACAAGCGATATGCTTAGCTGGGAAGGCTCCACCTTTCCTCTAAAGGTAAGCATGTGTTTTCTTCTAGGTTGGCGGATCTCCTCCAGTGGGCTTTAAACTAGGCTCATTGGGGGAAGGAGAAGACGAGGGCAGAGGAAGCCTTGGACTGCCAAACCAAGCAACACCCACAAATACAGCCCAGCCTACACTGACGAGTGGACTGTACACAAAGGTAAGCAACACGGGCCAGGACAATGCTGAGAGTAGGGGGCCAGTGCACACGTCCTCAGGAGGCCTCAAATGCCTCTACACAAATGCTCGTAGTATGGGAAACAAGCAAGAGGAACTGACCCTCCTGCTAGCTGACACCAACCCAGACATAGTGGGGCTCACTGAAACGTGCTGTGACCCAACGCATGTCTGGGCGGTGAATATCAAGGGCTATAGGCTGTACAGGAGGGATAGGACAGACAGAAAAGGTGGGGCGTGGCTCTCTACATTAAGGAGGAATACATATCCTCCTCAATTAGCAAAGAATTACAGGAGGGGCACTCTGAAGTGCTCTGGATTAGAATATAGGGCAGTCGAGGGAAAATAGATTTAACGGTGGGGTTCTACTACAGACCACCCAACCAAGGAGAAGAGCTAGACCAGGAATTCTTAAGTCAGCTCACAGAGGTAGTTAGGTCAAAGGACGTGGTCATCATGGGTGACCTGAACCTTCCAGACATCTGCAGGGAAGAGCAGTCAGCCAGGTCTGACC
>NW_017728947.1:38248975-38259573 GCF_001723895.1 Crocodylus porosus
GGGCTGAGGGTGCTCGACCACCTGGGTGACAGCGATCATTGCCTGCTGGAATTCACCATCCAGCGCAAGGTGGCAAAGGTCTACAGCAAGGCAGTAGCCCTAGATTTCAGGAGGGCGGACTTCAATGAGCTAAGGAGAATAGTCAGGGAAGCACTGAGGTCTTGGAGGGGAGGGGAGCCAGGTGTCCAAGAACAGTGGTTGCTCCTTAAGGAGACGATCCTCCAAGCCCAAAGGGAGGTAATTCCAACACGGATCAAAGGGAGCAGGCAGGCGCAAAAGCCCCCATGGCTCACCAAAAGCATTTCAGAATGTTTCCTAGCTAAAAGGGAGGCACACACCCAATGGAAGGGAGGGGCCATCACCAGGGAGGATTACACTGTGGTTGCTTGGGGATGCAGAGGGGAAGTCAGGAAGGCCAAGGTGGAGATGGAACTGGGACTAGCTTCCTGGATTAAGGACAACAAGAAGTCCTTTTTTAAATACACAGGGGGGTAAAAAGAATGTTCCGGGTAATGTGGGGTCCCTGCAAGACATGCTAGGAAATTTGGTTTTCACACCAGACAACAAAGCTAACATATTTAACGATTTCTTTGCCTCCATTTTCCTGAGCAGGGACCGGAACAGCCACCCCGCCTCTGGGCCTCCCTTACACCCCAGGGGAGGTGCACCTAGGCCAAGGGTTAGTGAGGAACTAGTTAGGGAACTTCTGGATGGACTGGTTGTATTCAAATTAGCTGGTCCGGACCATCTCCACCCTAGAGTACTGAGGAAATTGGCTGTGGCCATTGCAGGACCTCTGGCACAGCTTTACAAGCACTCGTGGTGCTCTGGTAGGACTGGAAGAGGGCCAATGTGGTCCTCATCTTCAAAAGGGGAGGAAGGAGGACCCAGGAAACTATAGGCTGGCAGTGTAAGGATGCAGTCAGGAAGGCCAAGCGCTCCTTGTCATGCATCCACAGATGCATCTCAAGCAGGTCCAAGGGGATGATACTCCCCCTCTATGTTTCCAGTTGTGGACGCAGCACTTCAAGAGGGATGTGGACAACATGGAGAGGGTCCAGAGGAGGGCCACTCACATGATCAGGGGGCAGCAGGGCAGGCCCTACGAGGGGACCTGAACCTATTCAGCCTCCACAAGAGAAGGCTGAAGGGGGATCTAGTGGCCTGTTACAAACTAGTCAGAGGGGACCAGCAGGCATTGGGGGAATCCCTGTTCCCCCAAGCACTACCAGGATTGACTAGGAATAACAGTCACAAGCTGGCAGAGGGTAGATTCAGGCTACATAACAGGAGGCGCTACTTCACGGTCAGGTTGGCTAGGATCTGGAACCAACTTCCAAGAGAAGTGGTGCTGGCTTCTACCCCAGGGGCCTTTAAGAGGAAGCTAGATGAACACCTTGCTGGGGTCGTTTGACCCCAGTACTCTTTCCTGCCATGGCAGGCAGTCGGACTTGATGATCTGCTTAGGTCCCTTCTGACCCTACCAACTATGAAACTATATGTATAGCAGTCAGAGTAATGGCTATGCAAATATTGGTTGCTCTGTGCTATTTGTATTTCTTATTTATTGCATTAATTACATAAAAACTAAGTTGCAATAAAAAAATTATTAACATGCCTGACACACAATTCCACCTTAGAACTTTGGTTCTGATAAATGGCAATTTTCTCTCTGACAAACAATATTTTATTGTATGGCAGTTCCACTCAAGGGGACAAAAAGGACAGTAAGAATTCCAGTGTGAAAGACCAGGAGCCTCTTTGCATATAAGGATCAACAGAATGCACTGATGAGATCAAGCAACTGCGGAGGATAAGAACATGTCACAATATACCCACCAGCAGGTAGGTAAACTATTAACAGCTGTCCTGTCAAATAATTGGAGCAGATTCCAGGAGACACAAATAATATTATCCACATGCGTGTGCACACACATGCGCGCGCACACATACACGCACACACTGTATTCTGTTAAGTCATTTTAACTGAAGAAAACACAAGTGGGAGAGTCGTAACAGAATCACCTGTGGAAGAATCAGTGTAGAAACAAAGCATGTGTCTATATCTGGTATGCCATTGTTAGAATGCCTAATATTTGAAATGGAACACTGGGACCACTGGTCATGTTTACACCCCATAAATCTCTTAGACAATAAACATTTATCAGTCTTCCATCATACTGCCCACTATAGATTAAAAAGCTAAAACAGTGATGCAGTAAAACCTAGTATCACCAAGACTCAAGATATATGTGAAAATATATTTACTAAAATGCTATGATGTCTAATGTTAAAGAATTAAAACTGAACTACAGTCTTCAGATTAATAAACAAAATATATTTGTTGTGGTATGGCAACCTCTCTTATTTTAATGAATTGTTTGAGGACTGGAGGAGGGCCATGGTCTGGTGGATTAAGAATCCTGGAAACCTGAGATTTATAGTCCTGGCCCTGGTGGTAATTTTCAATGCTGCCTTGAAAATGTCATAAAGCCCCCTGGCAGATTATAAAATAATAGTACAATGGGATCTAATTCCCAACCCCATCAATCATATATCCCACCATGCCACATGTGCATGGCAGGATGTGCGGTTGTTAGGATTGGGTATCAGATCCCAATTGTCCTATTATTATAATGGGAACCTTGCAACACAATGGGGATTAGCAAGGCTTGTATCCAAGGAAGACAAGGGTCTGAGAGTGCTGTGGGGGCAAGGCAAGCACTCTTCCAGGTCATGGTAAATCCTGTGGCTTGATGTGATTCTGCACCCCAGCCCAGATGATGAGCTCCCTGTACTCTGGCACCAGAAAAACTATGGGGTGCAGTACAAATGCCCCTTCCAATAGGAGGGAGCCTATTAACTGGTGGTGCAAATCCATGCAGAAACTGTCAACCAAGCACCACCATGGTATCAGGCTACATGGTGATGCTGACCCGCCACCTAGTCAAATTATGGAGCTATGAAAACCTGTCACAAAAATGTTCCACATGTTTTTGTGGCTGGATTTTCTCTTTTTGTCATGTCAGTAATTTCCTGAACATGTGTTAGGGTTATTATTTGTCACACAATTAAGTTTAATTGTGTTGTAAGTATAATGTCTACCAGAGCCCATATGCTCAGATTTTTTAAAGTGTGGGTCATGAACCCCATTATATTTTAGGGGTTCATGGCACGTTATGAATATTTGTGTTTTATTGTAGTGATATAGGATATGATATGTGGTCTCATTGGAAAGCACATGGTATGCAGTATCCATTTATGTTGCTTTTATATTGCTAATCTTTACATTATGATGTTTAGATTATGATATGCTGTCTCTCTATATATATAAATAATTGTGAACTTGTTTCATCCAAGGTTCTGAGACATTTATACTCGAAGAGAAATTGCCACTCCTGCATTGCCTGCCTGCAGTAGGGAAATCAACTACACAATAGAGAGGCAAATGAAAGAGATGGCCCTTTAGCTAGAGGGGCTCCAGATGTCTCAGGGAGAAAAGAAATGTCTAGAGGATTCTGGTGACTCATCATGAGCAATCAGAATGATGCTGATGGAGTGGCATGTGTGGAGGCTTTTTAGAGCCTAGCTATGTTAGAATTGTAGTCTTTGAATCTCGGGCTTTGGAGGTTCCACTTCCCCAGCAGTCACGCCTGGCAGAATCAGCAGGAGGCTGAGTACTAGAAACACTGGCAGGACCCTCAGGAGGGCTAGGGTGTAGCTAGATGAGAGGTTAAGCAACTGTACTTGATTTTTCTGTCTAAACCTTTGGCCATGTTTGTTTATAGAAATATTTTCTCCCATGTAAAACAAAATAATTTTCTTCTTTTGTCTCCTTACTGATTGCCTGTGGTAAGAGTGGTTTCTGGGTAAGTGATATCCAAGGCTAGCTCTTGCTATGGAAATGTGGACTTAAAATTTCTTTTACAGTCCAATGGAGAGGCCAACTAGAGCTTGCAGATATTTATTTGCTTCAGATACAAAGTCCAGTAGAGCTGAGATTTGCCGTGGTACGGGATTACCTCAGAGCAACTTCAGTCTATCCCTTTGGGCAAGCAGAAGAACAGTGGGAAGAGACTCAGATCCATGAATGAATTTGTGACATGTATGCACATAACTCACATTGAAATCATCAAGAGTTAGGTACTTAGATATTCTTGCGGAAAGTGATCTTTAGTTTTGTAGTGACTCCTGGAAAACAGGGAATAATGGTATTTGTTTCCAGTAAATGTTGTGGGAAATGTTATAGGAGGTAAAGTATTTTTAACAGGTAAATTATTGTGCAACTATTTATGGCTGTGAAATGCAGCAACTGCTAAATGCTTAAATCGTAATCATAAATAGTAGACAAACTTTATTTCCTTCTCCCTCTGTTTTGTACAAGGCCACTCATTTTGGCAGACTCATGTAGAGGTGTATATGTATGTAAAGTGCACCAATATATATGAGTAGGAATATGTATTCATAGAGGCAAATCCAGCATGTAATAGTCTTGCTACAAACTCGGTAACTATTAATGTTTTTTGGTAAATGTGTCTACTGGAGTGTCTGTAGCATGCAAGTAGTTGATATACTATTTGCTCTGGAGGGAACATGGAGAGTTTTAGTGGAAAATAGCTTGAGCATCCTTTTCCTTTGACCCTTCTCTTTCACAATGATTGTCATGAAAAAGAAGACCTGAGGAACATGTCTAGTGTTCCTTCTATTCCTCCTTTTTCCAGCAGCTTCCTTCCTTCCAATGCACCCTCTAACACAACTACCAAATAAAACAGGGTCAAAAGTAATGCTAGAGACTTCTCTACTACACACGAATCTGTGACAGAAGTTCGCCTGTTGGCTCAGGAAAAGGCAGGGATTGAGCTTGACTGCACCAGCCCTGGCCAGCAGCTGGGGGTGCTCCAGTAGCTTCCGAGGAGGCTACTGAACCACCCTCCCCAGCCCCACCCCCAAGCCCCCTAGCTCTGGGGCTGTCAGCGGGGGGAGGGAGGGGAAAGGAGCATAGCGCTACTGGCTGGGCTTTGCCTGGCCTAAGCTGGAGCGGGTGGAGGGGATGGAACAGAGCCCCTTCACCTTGCAGCCCCCCCCAGCTACCTCAGCCGGGGCGTTGTGAGGAGCCAGGCAAGCCTGCAAGGTGAGGGGGCTCTGTTTCATGCCCCCTCCAGCTCAGTCTGGGCAAAGCAGCTGGCAGCTCTCAAGGCGCTTGACCAGAGCTGGAGTGGGGGCCTGGATGGAACAGAGCCCCCTCACCTCAAGGGTCCAGTCTGGATCCCCCCAATACCCCAGCTGGGATAGAAGGAGGGGGTGGCACAAGGTGAGGGGGATCCATTCCACCTCCCCCTTCCAGCTCAGGCCAGGCAAAGCCCAGGCAGCAGCTCCATGCTACTCCCTTCCCTCTCCCTCCCCTGCTGATGGCCCTGCCCCGTGTGAAAACAAGGGAACACAAGTTCCCCAAGGTTCTATAAAGCAGAGCGGCTTAATCTAACACCTGATTTGACGAGGGTTAATTTTCTCACAATCAGCTATTTTAAAAGCTCCCTGAAGCTGTGTGTGGGTATTACATCACAGCTGTAGAGCATTTTCAGGGGGCTGATCACATGAAAAATGTAACTTGTTTAAGTGCCCATAGTGGAGATGGAAATGCTGTAGTATCAGCAGGACTCTGGTTTTAGTCTGTGCTTGCAAAATGCTACCCAGCAGCCACATTTATGTTTCACTGGCATGAACATTAAAATGAGTCCTTGCACATAGCCATTGAATCAAATGCGAGAGAGATGTGACTGGCTGTATCCTTTCCTGCTGGCCTTGCCATTCCCTTCTTGTCAGGGAAGAGATACTCACATCATTCTGCTAATTATTTCAAGGGAAGTATAATAATACCATGACTCACTGGTTGATTTCTGTACCCTGCAAGTGAAAAAATATAGGATATTCTACTAAAAATGAATAACCTGATAATAGCACATCCGTACATAGCAATATGCTTATATTTGTATAATTTATTTAGAAAATGTATAATATATTATTTTGTCATACCAATCCCTGGTCTAAGCAATGCTTATATCCGTTTCAACCCAACAAGTCTATTCATTACACTAGTCCTTTGTAAAGGGTAGATTTTTACCTATAACAAAAGCATCTCAAAGCAGATCACAATATAAAAGGCCATAGAATACAATGAGTAATATGCTGCAGGAGTAAAACATTGCAAAAGAGTCCAGAGTCAATCACACAGGCAATAGCTTTGTCTGGTACAGTGAACATAGATAGCTGCCCAACTCCCAACACCACAGTAGGGTTAGGCTTTTGGGATACTGGAAAGGTGGAAAGGGGAGCTTCCCTAGTCCCTATCCAAAAAGTTTGTGGGATTGAGGCTCTGAATATCAAATTACAGTTCAACCCATGATCAAAGAAAGGGTTGGTAAGGTTCCTAGGAATGGATCCAAATCTGGTTCAAGACATTCCAAATCTTTGGGGAATATCATGGTGCAATGTAATACTTTTCTGTGGTAAAAGGCATTTACTTATCAGTCCACGGTCAGAGTATACACATTAAGCATAGACAACGAAGACTAACTTCTTAGGAGGGTTTGTTGTATGGATAATTAACCTTGAGGGGTCAGGCATAATTTAGCCAGTTAAGGTGGTAAATGAATGAAAATATCACCATTTCTTTCATTGTTTTTTAACATCATATTTGAGCATTTGGTTGTTTAATGAAGATTATTGGCTCTTGGAAAGCAACATTCCCGTAAGTAACCTTGGTTTCTTTGATGAAGACAAGAACCATCTTTCATGCTAAGGTTTCCTGTCATCAAATCAGGAATTAGATTGCACTGGTGAAGAAATTACAAGACAGCTATTATTCACCATCATCTTAAAAATTTGTACCTCCTTATACCATAAGATATCCTATAAAAGGAAATGTTGTCCAGGAAAGAGGCCTGGCCGCCTTCTGTTATTTGTAAGGCTATGTGACGGTCTTTTATGCTCACCAGACCATCTATTAAACATAAGATAAAGGAAATTTGTTTCAACATTCTCATTGTCAGTCTTTCTTTGTAGCCCTAAGTTTTGAATTTCCCACACAAAGAATTTTTGGCCCATAGTCAGTGATGTTAGCCAAAAAGCTACAGTGATGCTATAGATATTAATAGATGATATAGCACATACACAGGGGCCATGACCGAATCAAATCACTGTCCCCCGAATCATCTGAATCTGAAGCAAATACTAGCTGCTTTGCACAGGCCTGTGCACAGTCAAACTGACCTCCTATCCTCAGGCACTAGCCTGATGCTGCACCCCTTTCTGTCAGGTGGCTCGCACAGGGGTTTCCATTTAGTCCTGACTGTTAACCTGCTTTCCTCCACTGGAGCTTAGCTCTGCTACCTGTGGTTGTTCCTTGTAGGCTGCCTAGGGTCTGCCCCTGATTTACATGGATGCCTGCCTTCCGTGTAATTTACTGCTCTGCAGCTAGCTCCAAGGATAGCCTACCACTGAACTACTGAAGTAGGGAGAAAATTGTCTTCTGCCTGAATATATCATATAATCAATGAGTCAGAAGGGACCTAGACAGATTATCTAGTCCAACCCCCCCCTGCCATGGGCAGGAATGAGCACTGGGGGTGGCAGGGGTCATAAGACCCCTGGTGCCTATCCGGTCTCCTCTTAAATTCTGTCGAATCTCTTTTGATTATTTTGCCCATACATAAATAATCTTTAGTATGAATACATTATTTCACAGATTTTGTTTTCAGCTGTTAGCTGCATTATTCCTAATGAGTGAAGTTATGTTGGTGGGTTCAAATCAGATGGAGGTCCAAGCCACCTGAAATCATGAGCCACCTGAAAATCATGGACCTCACAGGGGCATAGGTGATTTTTGAAAGGCCTCAAAATGCCATTAAAGTAAAACAAAAGCCAGATAAGGATGCAAAGCAAAAGTAATATGTACTGAGAAAGGTAGTTAGCAATGCTAGTCTGAAGTTAAGCAGAAGAAAGGGTAGGATGGCACCATGGCTCATTCAGTAAGTCATTAACTTTGTTAAGCTATAGCCTATTTCATCAGATGCTACATTCTAAATAGCAGAATAAGCTAGGGTAAGATCAAATATTGTCCTTATAGTTTTCTATTTGTTTTTCATCTCTCTGTCTGTACAGAGCATATGGTTATTGATTCTTATGATTTTCTTGTGCTAGAAATAAATCATTTTACTACCATTTTTTGTTGAATATAAAGTAAATATGTTGGCCCCCTGAATAATTAGATGCTTATGTGTGGAAAATGTATAAAATTATTATATTTTTCCAGGTGTAATTGAATCATTGGAGGGTTGTCTTGAATTTGTCCCCCTCCCACTTCTAGATCAGGGAAAATAACAGCAGGGGGCGGGGAGCGCCCATTTGGTCCTCTTCCCCCTTCAGCCTTCCTGCCCCACCTTACTGTCTGTCACAGGGCAGGGTCCTAGGAGCGACCATGATCTCTCCGGATGCCACCTACCGTGCCAATCTGAGATAAAGCACCCTTGTTCTCGCCCGCCACGTCTTTGATGTTAGGTATTTTGTAAGGGAGGCTGCCTTTTCGTCCCCTTGGACATGGTGCTCTGGCTTATCCTGGCCCCTGTTCTGCATTGACTGACTTGGTGCACCCCAGCCTTATGGGCTATGCATGGCTCCTACCACCCCTGTAGCAGGCCCCAAGCCTTGCAGATGTACTGGACATTGTATGGTCAATCCCTTGCCATGCCCTTACGGGCACCCCCTGACTTGTCTTGCAATTGCCTGCACCCTCATGGGCTCCCTGGACTTGTCCCACACTGGCCCAGGCCCTCACGGGCTCTCTGGCCTCTTTCACAATGGCCTGCACCCTCATGGACGCTCTCTGGCTTGCCTTAAGTCCTGCACCACATGGGCACTCCCTGGCATCTCTCACGGTTGCCCCACACCCTCACGGGCACTCCCTGTCCTCTCTCTTCTCACAGTTGCCTATGCTCTCACCGCGCCAGCTCCAGGGCCTCCTTGCACGCCCACTCCAGGGCCTCCTCACAATCAGGGCTCAGGTGGCCATAACCGTGCCTGTCCCCCAATCACTTCCTTGGGTCTTAAGGCAAGTGCCCCCTGGGGCTTCTCACCTGTGCCTGCCCTGGGGCTCCTCACAAATTGGGCCATGCCTGGCCCCCAAATCCCCTCCTTGGGGCTAATAGTTCCTGTGGGGCTCAGGCAGCCTCGGCCTTATCTGGGCCCCAATCCTCTGCACCCCTTCTCAGGGCTGGGCCAGTGCACCCCTGCATGTTGTGCCCTCTCTGGCACCAGGGTCCCCACAGTACCGTGGAGCCCATCTGAGGCCTACTCCAATCCCTATTAGCCTCACCCGGTCCTCCAGTCTTATAAAACTACAGACAGAAACTCAAGCTCCTGCACTACAACATAAACTCTAAGCCAACTGGCTAACCATCATTCAAATCCCTACCAGGGTTTCCTCCACCCGGTATTCTCAGGCAGGAGCTGCTCAGGCCATCAGGCTTCTCTACTCTGCTTACTGTAGCAGACGTTCTTCATCCTCAGCTGCCAGTGGGGAACTGACACCCTGGGCTCAGCCTGGATCACATTTATACAGGTGAGGCCCTGCCCGCTTCCAGTCAGCTGACCAAACTGCGGTTGCCTCAGCAACCAGCACCTGTACCTCTTTATAGGAGCAGGGCACCAAAGTGCCCTGCGACACTGTCAAACCCTGCTCAGACTCTGTTCCCTCCCCTAGCACAATGTGGAAGTGAGCTGTACAGGTGGGGACACAAGGAACAGAGGAGAAGAGCAGAAATGGCAGAGGGGGGCAGGAGACTGCTGTGGGTTTGATTCTGGCCCCCAACCACTGCAGTTTCCTGCCTCTCCTTGTTAATTTGAAATGCAAGAAATCAAGCAACACTGATTGTCAAATAAATGTACTGGGTATATTGGGACCTCCAAAAATGTATGTGCTGATAAGGCACAAGGCTACCTAGTCCATTTCCACCACATAGGGTGGGCCACACTAATCACATGCAATAGGCTGAGGGGCCAATACAGTCTCTGAGTTACATAAAAGTTTGATGTTTAAGGCTGCTGAAGAATGGGAATTATTAGAATGAGAAAGAAAGGCACTGTTTAGTGGTTTTACTTGGTGCTGAGGGAAACTGAGCACAATGGGCACTATATTTTTTTCAGATGGGCTGCACTAACCCAGCCTTGTGGCAGGTTCCCATCAATGTGATTGCCTAATACAGGCCAGGTGTTTTATGGGCATGATCAAAATGGGCTGCATTCAAACAGCTTCCTAGTTGGTTTCCATGACTGCAGCAGTTCAATAATAGTCAATGTATTTTGGCGGGGGGTGGGGGGGGAGTTACTGGTATGCAAATATAAAGATGAGTAACACTTTTTCCCACATGCTACTGTGCTACTGGTGCGGGGGGAAGCTAATCTAATATTCGAGTAAACACAGGATGGAGGACAGGATTCACCTCCAAGGAGGATTACTCCATGCTGGTCCGGTCCTGCAGGGAGCAAACCAGGAAAGCCAAGGCTGCAACTGAACTCCAACTAGCTTCAGGCATCAAGGACAA
>NW_017728947.1:38271499-38276821 GCF_001723895.1 Crocodylus porosus
CAGGAGGTCTGCTAGATCTCTGGAGAGCCAGGGGTGTTGCTGTGTCCTCTTGCTGCCTTTCCTCCGAGATGGAGTAGACTTAGTTTGTGCATTGAGGATCACTCCCTTGAGAAGCAACCACTCTTCCTGAACTCCCCTCCCCCTAGAGTTGTGGTCCCTTAGGGTCTCACTGACAAGCCTCCTGAGCTTGTCAAAGTTGGCTTTCCTGAAGTCATGTTGTTGACTGACTTGCCAGCTTTACTGGTGGTGAAGGTGATCAGCTCATGGTCGCTGTCACCCAGCTTCCCATCAACCACTAAGGCCACCAATTAGGTCATCCCCAGTAGCCAGTATCAGGTCGAGCAGCGCTTTACCTCTCATTGGCCCGTACACTTCTTGAGTCAGGTAGAGGTCATCCACACATGATAGGAAGCTTTGCGACAGCTCAGATTTTGCCAAGTGATCCTCCCACAAGAGGTGGGAACCTTACCTGCCTTCTTCTTAATATGTGCTGTTAGTTGTATTGTCTGTGCTGACATTCCAACCACAACTATTTGCAATAATCCCGTACAGTGATAAATGTATGGCTGTTATGGCCATGTCTTTGGACAACCGGAAGAGACAATGTCTTAAAAAGTGACATGCGGTAGGAGGCATTTCTTTCCACTGTTATTGTATATTTGTTCATTGTTAGCAGTGGGACCAATAACAGAATGCTGATGCTTTGCAGCCAGCTAAAAGAAGGCCAGGTGACTTTCAGTGAGAGTAAAAGGCAATTACTCTCAAACCTTTCCCCTTTTCTGTTAGCAGCATTTCACTATAACTAAGGTTGACTTTAAGTAAATTATTTTTAGAGTTGTAAAAGCTACTTTTATCTAATTGCACTACCAGGCTGATAGTATAGTGAACTAGATTCTATATTGTCTTAATCACAGAGAAATCACAGTTACAGATTAAGATATTGAACTAGCTTGAAACAACTAATTTTATTTTGAATGTTCAAGCGGTGCCCTTCAGTGGGTTCTTATTGAGCATGGATCCATGTAGCCATGCCCAAGGCACAATTTAAAGATGCTATTACTTTACATTTTTCTAACACCTTCTTTTTCTGGAATTTTATTTCACTCACATCAGTTATCATCCAGTAGGTTTATAGGAATTTGGTTCTGATTTTCTAATGGTAGATTCTAAATTATAGAGAGCTTGCCTAAAACTACATAGTGAGTCAGTGATAGAACTGGAACTATTACTTCTATCTTCTGACTCCATGTCCAGAAATTGTTGAATTACCCATGATTTAGAGCACCTGATAGATCTATGACCATAATGTGATATGAAATTAGGTTTCAATTTCTTTGTAACTACATTAATATGTATGCACTATATTACAATTTTACTATTAAATATAATATGTATAGATCAAAATAGGAAACAAAGTGTCATAAAACTTCACTGAACATTTACTTTTCTACCTGGTTTCTGTCCATTTTTCTTTGAAAACAGATTCACCTGGAGGAAATGGCTGCTTCTTTTAATGAGTAAACTGCATTTTGTGACCTTTCACTTAGCTATTTGGCTGCTGTTACTTTTGTTTTTCTTCCTCTTATTTAAACTTTGAACCTTACTATAGATTTTAACTGGCAGACTACAATAATACACACATATCAGTATGGTACTACAGGCAACATCTGAGCACAATATGCAACATTAGTTGCTTAACCTCCTGCTGTCGTACTTGTAAACTGAAAACAGACTAATAGCAACAAAACCTTGAATAGTTTCTTCCCCATCACCACCTCTGAATTCACAGATCATGCAGAACCACTAAAAAAGACAATGTAATTTAATGACTGTGTAGCCTTTACAAGTTACAATACTGACAGATTAAGGAGAGGCTAAATGTGAGCAAGGGTAGAAATATACGCAGCCTTGACACAATAAAGATGAGGAGTTTCAAATGATGTAAAAGGAGATCAAAAATTGTTGCAAGGGTACAAAAACTATCGGTGTTACACAGAGATTAGTTGGCTGCAGCACTCCAGGGAGATATGGTGGGAACAATAAGAGATTGTAATGTTATGGAGAAAAGAAGGCTTAAAGGAACAAGTCTCAAACTTTGTTAATAGTATGGGGCATTCCATGTATGCTCCACCTCTTCTTTAATTTGCAGTTATCTCAGACTTACTACAGCAATTTTTTACATGGAAAAGTAAAGCCCTGAACAAAAAGTCACTTATTTTACCTGTCCTTTCAAAGAACATTTGGAAAAGGAAAATAAGGAAGAAAAGAGACTAACATGCAGCCAGATGGTTTTCTAAACACCAAGTAGTGCTCCATAGAAGTCATACATCATATATCATGGCAGAGAAGGGCATGCACACAGTGCAATGTGTGTGTCAATTGAAACACAACAATATTGATGAGCTAAATAGAAAGGAGCTGGCCTCAGGGACAGACTCAACAAGTAAAGGGTTTGTACTGATTTTCCCCATGACAAGTGCAGTGACGACAATATGTCTGCATCTTCCTTTTTGTAAGCGTGCGCTGGGTAAGGATTTGCCATTCTTCACATAACAAACCAGTCAGTGCTTCTGTGGATGGTCTGATTATTCACAGTGTTGATTGCATGCTTATTTATTTTTATAAATACGCTCCCTCTATGCTGACCGACTGGTTGTTAATTTTCAGTTAAACCCTGTGAGCTAAAATGCTGCTAGGAAACAATTGATGAGCAGTCCCTGCTCTTTATATAACTGTTGATTTAGTAGTGCAATGGCTAGCAGTACAGGGCTCCCTTCCTATGGATGCTTATGACACTGGCAGAAAGTGCCCTTTTGAGAATATGTCTCATGTTTGAAACGTACGGGCAAATGAAAATCTACAGGGTCTTCAGGTTTTAAATCCAGAAAGATAGAGGATATATTTTGTGTGAATGGAATAAAATAGCCATGCATATTACTCAGCTAGGCATTCAAATTTCAGCATATAAAATTGAATGCACAACAAAGAGCATTGCAGATGTGGAGCTGTTTTGAAGTGGAGCCCCTGCTGGTACTTCACAAGCATCCTCTGGTATTCTTCTGGGAAATGTGGGAGCCTTTTCTAAGGCAGAAAAACAATCATGTTGAAGGAATTTAGCACTGCAATTACTAAAGAGCTTTATTTTACATTCAGATTATTAAAGAGCTGCTGAAGCCTCTGAAATACATCAGTTTAGAAGTAATTCTGCCATTGACATACCACAGAACTATTTACTTCTGTATCTCAGTAGTTTCCCAGTGAACTATCTGTCAGCACAACTGGGTAAAGTGCAACAGTGCGGATATATTGGACACAACAGAAACTACAGAGAGCCTAGACAAACGCAAGCCTCAGAGAATTTTTGGGAGCTCATAAATACTACAAAATTAGGAGGGCAATGTAGTGGGAAGCCTGTGGATTTAGAGTCCGTGCTGGACAATAAGATCTGCAAGACTGGAAGAAGCCCTGGAGCCTAAAACGTCTGAAACTCTTAAGCCATGTCCAGATGTGCAGGACCATGTGCTTGCAGTGGCACAAATAGTAGCTGCTACTTTGTGCTGCAGCACATGCCCCTGCACATATGCTTTGGTGAGGGACAAATTGTCCCACTTTGGGCAAGCTGGACTTTCTCCACTCCTCCCAGCTCCCAGTGTGCTAGAGCAGCCAGAGCTTACCTGAAATAGTAGAGATGCTGAGGCCAGCAGCCAGAGCATCTCCCTGGAGGACCAAACCTCAGTTTGTTCCAGCGAAAACTATTGTAGCATGCACCACTTTTTTTACTTAACATTTTTTATTTTTTTGCTACTGGAATCCTGGCAGCAGATTTTCCCCTGGAGCTGCAAATTTGCAGTGTGGGCATGTTTTAGTGTTTTGGGCGTGTGGTTTGTGGCACCACAAATTGGTCTGTGGTGTCACAAACTGCACACGCCTGCATATCTAGACGCAGCCTTAGAAGCTCTGAAAGGCTGTCAGAGTCACCTGGCAGGAAGATGAAAAATGAGAGGAAGAGCAGAGAAGGGCTTTTTTCTGCCTAAATTCACTTCCAAATGGCCTAGTCTAAACCATACAGGCCACATTCAGATGAGCATGGACATTTGGTTCCCCAGGGACAATTAGATTTCATAGATTTCATAGACATTTGGGCTGGAAGGGACCTCAGAAGATCATCAAGTCCAGCCCCCCACCTGAAGGGCAGGAAGTCAGCTGGGGTCATAGGATCCCAGCAAGATAAGCATCCAATTTACTCTTGAAGGCATTCAATGTAGGTGCTTGAACCACCTCCGATGGTAGGCTATTCCAGACCTTGGGGGCTCAGACAGTAAAGAAATTCTTCCTTATGTCCAACCTGAGACGGTCTCACAGTAGTTTATGACCGTTTGACCTCGTCATCCCTTGGGGCACTTTGGTGAACAAATGTTCCCCCAGATCCTGGTGGTCACCCCTGATTAATTTATAGGTGGCCATCAGATCACCCCAGAGCCTGTGCTTTTCCAGGCTAAAGAGCCCCATTGCTCTCAGTCTTTGCCTCCATTTTCCTAAGCAGGATCGGAACAGTCACCCCCCCCCACCCACGGGAGGCACACCAAAGCCAAAGGTTAGTGAGGAACTAGTTAGGGAACTTCTTGAAGGACTGGATGTATTCAAGTCAGCCGGTCCAGACAATCTCCACCCTAGAGGACTAAAGGAATTGGCTGAGGTCATTGCAGGACCCTGGCACGGCTTTACGAGCACTCGTGGTGCTCTGGTGTGGTGCCAGAGGACTGGTAAAGGGCCAATGTGGTTCCCATCTTCAACAAGGGGAAGAAGGAGGACCCAGAAATCTTTAGGCCAGTTAGTTTTACCTCAATCCTGGGCAAGCTCTTTGAGAAAATTATTCTGGCACATAGCCATGAGGGGCCAGGAGTGGAGGTCATGCTTAGGGGCAACCAACATGGGTTCATTAGTGGCAGGTCCTGTCAGACCAACCTGGTGACCTTCTATGATCAGATCACCAAATCATTAGATGCAGGGGTAGCAGTAGACATAGTCTTCCTGGACTTTTGGACGGCTTTCAACACTGTCTCTTACTCTGTTCTCATTAAGAAACTGGGGGACTGTGGTGTCGACATCCACACAGTCAATTGGGTCGCCAACTGGCTGAAGGGCCGCATCCAGAGAGTGGTGGTGGATGGGTCATTTTCGGCCTGGAGGGATGTGGGCAGTGGGGTTCCGCAGGGCTTAGTCCTCGGGTCTGCACTATTTAACATCTTCATCAGTGACTTGGACGAGGGGGTAAAAAGCACCCTGTTCAAATTTGCTGATGACACTAAGATGTGGGGGGAT
>NW_017728947.1:38277246-38287172 GCF_001723895.1 Crocodylus porosus
CAGACTAGATGATCTACTCAGGTCCCTTCTGACCCTAGAAACTATGAAACTATGAAGGTCTGTTTTCCTCACCTCTGATAAGGACACCTTGTGCTGCTGCTAGTTGACCCTGAGGAATGCCCATGCCATGTGCCCTCTGGCATGTGACAGGTCACCCTGGGTGGGGTAGGGGTAGGCTAAGGCCAGCACAGTTGCTGGCCCCAGCAGACTTACCTCAAGTCCTGGGGGCCAGGGGAGCTGCAGCCCTATAGCTCCTGCAGCTTGGAGCCTGGCCAGCCTCTGGAATGTGGCTCCAGTCAGCCAGGTTCCAGTTTTGGGCAGTGCACGCTGTTCCTTTGTGTGCCTTCCTACTTTTTTTTTGCGGCAGGGGGGCGCGGTTTACCCCTGGATCTCTAGGAGTAAAAAAAAAAAAAAACCCAAACCCTGAGCTGCAAGGTAGCAGTGAGGGAAACACATGAATGTGCGATACATGGTGCCATAGATGGGTCTGCAGTCCCACATACCACACAATCATGCTCATCTGGATGTGGCCGTAAAGGCCACTCTAAGGATGAAGTTATATGTTTCATGTAAACTGTACTAAAGATACAGAAAATGCAAGTGTCCACATTTTAAAGCTCATTAGTTCATACTAAGTGCCTTCTGAGTGACTCAGTTATGCCACTTCAGATGAGGGTTAACTCTGGGCCACGCTACCCAGTTTATGTTAGGGTACAAAATGGCATTAAGCCTTAATGTGTGGTTGCTCCCAGCATGCTCTAACTTTAACACTGCTTTAGTATGGTCTAAGTGTAACTTCACCATCAGCATAAGTATTTATATAGAGAGTTAGTACAGAATAACCAGGGTTACTTTGGAGAAAGGGTGGGGCAGTGGGGGTGAAGCAGAGCAGGACTGTAATAGAGATCTACAACTTCCTGATGGTGTAAGAAGAATAGCTCTTCTTATTTATTTTTTCAAGTGTCATATTTCTATGTACCTTTTAATGTCTACCTTGTGTTGCAGAATGGAAACATCAGGAATTTCCTTCATATATTAACTGTGTTTGAATAAGATGAGAACCATCATAAAATGTCTCATGAAATTAAACCCACCTCTGAACATTTTTAAAAAATATATGTAAACTTTACCATTAATTGTCCCTTCCTTCACCTCAAGAGCTAGCATTCTAGTATTCATTTTCAAGTGCTTCTGGTGGTCTATCTGGGGCTGAAATAGAAGTCTCAAAATACAAGAGACTAGAGACAGCTAGCATTCAAAGGTCTCTCAAGAGTACAGTCCGCAGAAGATTTCTCACAATTTTGCAGATTCAAGAGAACTGAATAGGTTAATAAGCATCCAAAGTTTTTACATTTTGCAATTTGAACCCAGTGCTTTTGAGCTGCACCTACCATTAATTCTTAGTGTGAACAATTTTTGGGATAACTGAATATTAGGCAGAAAAATCTAATTATTTTTTCCCTGGGAGAGTAGAAAAAAGGGCAATTTTTCAGGCTATTTAGGGACTTCAGCAGCTTCTTCATAAGTATGGTGATTCAACAGAGCAACAGGCACATATTCCATTTATATCTCTGGTTTGTCCTTTGCAGAAGTAGCTGAGATGGCATTTCCTGTCAGAGAAGCCTTATTGGAAGTCATAAGCATGAGCATTTAGCCACTTGGACTATTCTGAAAGCAATATTGCACAGTCAGTCAAAGAAGAAAAAACTCGACCCTTCAGTGACCCTAATGCTCATTTCAGTCCATGTAATAAAGTTTGCCACAATTCACCTGCTAAACCTTCAAAAGAGCAACAGAGAACAGATTCTCTTAACGTCATATATGCAGTTGGTCTATCTTGTAATTCCCTTTGACACTAAAGACAACAGATTAAACAGTAAGAAATGATACAACAGCAAAATTTCAAACACCTGCTACTACTTTCAGCTGGATCACTGAACTCCTCCAGGTCAAGTATGCATAATTTTGATACATCCAGGGAATCACCCACTTATGTTGCTGATCTTTCCATTTCACTTGCAAAGCTCCCATTTTTCCCATAAAGGGAATAGTTCTCAGGCAACTTTAAAACAGAAATAAATCCACAGCCAAGTAGAACTGTTCTGGTGACAGTGACCATGACCTTTAATCTGAGATAGGCTGTTAATTACGTGGATGCTCAATTTTAAGCTGCATAGAAGCTGACTTTCAAAGAAACTTGATTTGCTAAATCTATACTCTTTGAAAACAACCAAAATCTGCCTTGGTCATTCAGCGAATAGGCATATAGACACTGATTTATCTATTTCCTGCTTCCTCAAGTAATGATGAAATTGATATTATAATAAATATGAATAGCTGAAGTTAGTAGCTTTTAATGCATATTGCAATAACACCCAAACTTCTGATTTATAATAGTTGCTTAATTTTACTAAGCAATTTACAAACAAGAAGACATATTTCCTGCCTTACATGTAAGAGCTAGTTTAGAAGGCCAAATGTTCTCCTAGAACAATTCCTGCAAACATAATAGAACTATGCCATAAGAAAAGTTTTTGGCACAACACTAATGAGTGCACTTTCTCATTTTTTATGTTGCACTGTTTTTACTACTGTATTCAAGTGGTTAGATGAATCTATGTATGGGACTACAATCTATTGATTAGCACCTTAATTAGCTGGATGCAGGTGAAACAAATGAAACTGAATCCAGATAAGATGAGTTGTGGTGGGAAGACTGCTCGACATGGTTAGGGGTGGTTGGGATTCAGATTCTCCTTGTCACTAAGGTTCTCAGCCTGAGTGTGCTCTTGGATCCTCTACTGTATCTTGATCTTCAGGTGGCAGCAATGGCTAGGTGCACCTTTTTACCAACTCCATCTGGTGAGAAAGTCACCACCTTTTCCTTCAGGTTCATATCTGGACAAATTTTCCAAGCCTTCGTAATCTGATGCCTAAACTACTGCAATGTGCTCTACTCAGGGCTGTGCAGATGATAATACTTGCCTTCTGACAGGGGTATGTTGCCAGGAGCATATAACTCCAGTGCTGTAAAGTCTGCCTTGACTCCAAATAGCTTTCGAAGAGAAACTCAAAGTTCTGATTTTGACCTAGAAGGCTCTGTTTACCACAGGGACTACCTTCTCCCTTATGCCCCATCACAATCCCTAGAGAGCAACCTCCTTCAAGTACTATCCATGTGCCAAGTCTGCTTTTCAAAACCACTTGGGAGATTGTTTTTGAAAGTCACTCTTCTGGTCTGGAACCCCATCCCTCTTAAGGCCCACCAGAGGTGGATGTCTTTTGGAAGTACTGTAACAACTTCCTATTTGAGCAGGTATTTAGCAAGCAAAGTTGGCTGGGATATTGTTGTGGGGGAGGGTACACTGATATTCTATGTTGTTTTTTTAAAATCTATTTTGTTATATTATTATAAGCAACAGCCTTGGTTGGGAAGGGTGGCATATAAAGCAAATGGGTAAATAAATAATACATTAATAGTGACTTTAAACAATATGATACTTTGGCAAATACATTTGTTCCTTAACATCAAGTTACATTCTTGTCTTGCTTTTTAAATGGATATAATGATGTTTGGGTTTCAAACCTTGATAAAGGTACAGCTTTTAATTTGAAGAGAATTTCAGTAGAGAGCAGGAGAAGAGAAACAAAGACATAATTTCTGCAAGTTATGCAGATCTTTGGTCAAATTAAGGGAGGCTAATTCAATATCATAAGCAGAGCAGAGAACTTTTCCTTTGGCCCTCATCGTGCAGGCTTAAGAGCAAACCATCTATGCTATCCCGCATAGAAAGAGCATAGAGAGTGATTTCCCAATTACTATGCTCAATTAAGAAAATAACTAAGGCTCCAAGCCTGCAAACAGACATGTTATATTAAGCCTAGGCCCACCTAGGTCAAATCCCGTTTCAAACCCCAGCTGGAAGTAATTAGGGAATTAAGTTGCATCATTAGGGCCTATCTATATTCGCCTTTATAAGCTCAGAGAAGACTGTCTTCTCATGCTCTGGCTTGCTTGGGCCACCTAATCTGGTTCTGATCCCTGACTCTTAGATGCCTGACTTGTGTCCTCATAACACACGTGACCTACCCCAACTGGCCATGTCCTGGTGCATTATGCTGCTTACACTTTTGTATTTGAACAGATCCATTTAAGTCAGTAAAACTAGTAACACAAATACATTTAAGCACCAAGGTAAATATTTGAAGAGTTTGGGTTTAAATTAATAAATAAGACTAAGAAAGCAGTTTTCTACAGAATTAAAGAAGCGGAGAGATTTGTAAAGCATGTGCCCAAGAGTAGGAAACAAATGAGGCAGAACTATACTGCAGAGTGGTTATATATATAGTATGCTGTGCCTTTGAATATGGCTTATTGTTTTCAAATTTAAAAAGCAGAATATGGGCTAAATGTAGCAACGTAAGTGCAGGGAAGTGTATCCTGTGATCCTGCGCAACCAAAGACCACTATAGAAGAAGACAGATTCACGACAGTAGAAAATGGTCACTGAAGCTGAGCTAAGTACTTATGAGTGTAATTTCTTTAGAATTTCTTTTTTTTTTTCCACAATAAATTAATTATGCTAAAATACAGGTATGTCTTGCAGGAAGTAATTCTCTTCAGTATCCTGAAGTGATTTTAACAAAAAATGGAGAGAAGCAGCTTTCCTGGGCACTCCAATGTTTATATTTCATCAAGCGACACTGCTTCAATGTGCGTTCCTCCCAAGCTGTTTACATTCTGCCCAGTGCAGAACTGAACAACTTTCCTGTTGCAATGTTTTTAAAAGTTTCTGCACTCCGCAAAAGCTGGTATAATCTAGTCCAGCTGGCCAAATCTGGGTCTCACTGCGAATCCTTCCAGCAGCCTAAGTGACAACTTTTTGGCTGCATTTATGCCCCAGTGAATTTTTTCCATTATAGGTAAATCAAACACATGTTTAAGAGGCTTAATTTAAAAGATTAGCTCTTCTTTTTGGTAGCTTAGACTGTAATCATCATCATAAGCAGCTCTATATCATTTTCCTATAGCGCCTAAAGTAATTCTGGGCATTCTGTTCATTGATTGATGGTGCAAATTTCTGTCAGAGGGGGTAGTTAGAAATGATAGGCATGAACCTACATAAATCTACTCAGAATTTATGCATTAAGGATTTTCCATGAAGGGGGGAGAAAGCCTCCAGTACTGTGTTAGTGCATAGGTTCCAAAGGACAAATGCGGTTTAGGTGTTCTCAAAAAACATGACATACTGATACCAGTTTTGAAAAAGTCGGGGAACCCCAAATCCAACAGACATACTGCAGAAGGCAGATTTTGTTACTGTACCAATTGAAATCCATTTAGCAGTGTGACTCAAGAGCATAACCTAGAAGTCTAGGTTTCCACAACACCACGGTGACTCATTTGCTTCTGACTGTTGCTTTGAAAATCCATTGTGTGCTAAGGAACTTCCAAAAAATCCCAAAGCAATCCAAATAAAATACATATTTATTTGAGTGTTTCCACAAACAGCAAAATAATCACAAATAAGTATGGATGCTTAAATGCTTTAAAACTAGGAATGTCTTCTTTTTCCCCTTTTCTAACTTCAGTCCTGCAACTGAACTGTGACCTTTATGCTTACAATGCATTCAACATCTGTTCAAAATCAGTGGCCTCCAGAATTTAAAAGTGGAATTGACGGTAAGGGAAACACTCCAATGTGTGTGTGCATATGTATGTTTCTCTCTGTGTTTGTTAAAAGATTTTCAGATGGATTTTGCCAATTGAAACAACTGCTGAAAATTTACTTGGCATTTTACTTACCTTTCAATGTTTGCAACCTTGATAAAAATGTTTCATCTCTTAGATTCTTCTGTACTGGGATACAGATCACGAAAAAATTATGTTCCCTGTTGCATCCAATATTTGGCTATGACACCACCTGGATTCTATTTATACAAACACACCTGGTGCTGCCTCTGTTCTTATTGCCTGATGCAACTTAGCTTTGCCACTAATATGAATCATAATTTCTGGATCGCCTGTGCAGAAAAGCCCATTTACTTCTTTCCCAATGTATTACTCCAGCACACTGTTGGAGCTACAGTGTTGAAAGAGATTTAATATTTGGGACTATATATGCAACCAAAATTTAATTCTGTCAGAATTTTCTACCACATTCTGTCCTGTTACTTATGCCTTTATTTGCTGTTTGGGTGTTAGGGCCAGTGAAAAATGCTAAGCATATATAGTTTTAGAAGCTAATGCTCTTTATTTACAGAAAAGCTACAATGTGAGCATCTTCAAACACTCTGCTTCATAATATACCTCTCTTGGAAATTACTTAGCAGTCATGGAGCAAGAACATTTTTTTCTAAAAATGCACCACAGAAAACACTTCAAAACCTTTTTACCTTAATACAAGCTTTTATTTTCGCAATTCCTGTAAATTCTAGCTGCTTATACTAGATCAAAAGAAGTATTTTAAATGGGCTTATAGCTTCTTCACATGAATGAAATAGTTGTTTGAAAGCCAAACACCATAAAAATTGTAAACAACATAGAGTTTACTATAATAAATATCATTAGAAGCAACGTTAATCCATTTACCATCTGGTGATTTATCTCTACCCTTAGTTTCTTTACTATGGGAAACAATTTAGGATCTTTTCCCAGTATTATTTTATTGTCAAGACCATATTCCGATATTTTAGCACTCCAGTTATACCTACCAAATACAGAAGCAATTTTCAATGATAATGCTATCAAATATTTAATATAAAGTAACAGCAAGAGGAAGAAAAAAATCCTGATTGTTGCTACCTAAATAATACCCATCTCCATGCATTTCCTGAACTTGTTTCTTTTCTCAGAATTGTCTCTTAGCCATCATTTTGTCCAGGTAGGAAACATATCACCATTGCTTTGCTCCCTGTTATCTCTTTCATACAATTATAGAAATGAAAGTCAGCAAAGTGTCAATGGTTCCCCCAAGATCAGTCTGCTGAAAGTGCAGGATCTCTTGGTGTCTAGTGATTAGCCAATGCCTTTTGAATAATCAAATAGATCCGAGTTTAATCACCTGTTCTAGAAGGTCATTCATGCTGGCACTAGTGTAAAGATGGTGAATCAAGCAGTACAGCACCCCCCAGCACTGATTTAGAGGGGGCATAGTAGCATCTCACAGTGCACTCTCATGCCCTCACTCTCCACAGCTTGGCACCTTGCTCCTCACCCGCTTGTGCACTCTCTCTCTCCAGTTCTGGATAGCACCTCTGTCCAGGCTGCTGAAAATGCTCCTTATGCTTTTGCCTAACAGTTAACAGAAAATATCACTGGCTTTATTTTATCCCTGTATATTTACTTACATTAAATGATCTCCATTTATTACAAGTTAATTTTATGATGGGACACTCACCGTTTGCCCAAATACACAAAAGCAGTAAATATCCCATCTTCATCAAATTTGCAGTTAATGCAAAAACCTAACAGCAACCTCTCACACTCTAATTTCACTTCTTTCAACAAATCAGCATACCTCCTTGTCATACAGTGTAAGGTTTGTTTGTTTGTTTGGTTGTTTTTTTTTTGGGGGGGGGGGGTTCCCATTTCACTGCAGAACTCACCATTAAGGTTTGCACTAGAATGCAGTCTGCTGGGTATTACAAGTTTAAACCTTGTATTTTTTGAGTTGTGAGAAATGTAGTGTTGAAAAGACAAACAAGGGAGAGTGCATTTTTAAACTTTCCATGATAAGCTCCCTGCTCTGGAATATGGGAACACATCAAATTGTCACGTAAATCCGCCACATGCCCAACAAGTAGAAATGGAGCATGAGCAGATGCCATATAAAAGATAAGGCTGTTTTATTTTTCAGGAGCTCAGACACCTGCTTTGTTTCCCTAAGAAACTGGCAAGAAGATCCTGAATAAACCAATTCTTTCTCACAAATTATGTATTTTTCATACAGTACTACAAATAATAATAAAAACGTCCGTGAGAGAGCCAGATTGCTGAGACCATGTATATCAATTATTTTAATGTATTTCTTCCTTTTAGTGGCAGAAGGAGCTAAGGTATGGCAGAGACTGGCAAGCAGCTGTGACACATTTCACATTCTGACAGACCCCAAAGACTTTTACAAACTCTGAAATAATGAAATCATGTTATTCATTACTGAGATGCAGCCAACTCTGGGGTAAAGAACAGTGTTGTTTAACACCACAAAAAAATATTGGCAGAAGTCAGAATATTGCCAGGTGGAGGTTAACACCTTATCTATTTGAAAGTACCTGGTGGATTCTGACAGTTAGAATGTAAGTATTCAGAAAGCATATTTACCAGGAGACTCAAAAATAATATTTCCTGCTTTTTAAGAGTACAGTCGAATATCAAATGGTCACAGGTATTTATAAATCAAAGGAACACAGTTTTCTCTCTTACTAGTGGGATGGAATTGTCAGAAACCCATCACTGAAGAGGAACGTTGAATTTAGACCTGGCTTCAAGTAAAAAAATAATCACCTACTGAAACAATACATGCACCATTGGTTTAGTTTCCCCTACCCCCCACAAAACTCTCCTGACCCCATCTGGTTAAATTTCCTGAACTTCACAGAACTCCACCCAAAACTGTATTTTTACCAGTTTTTTCTTGTTAACACTAGTAAGAAACCATTTCCTAGCTGAGGCTTTACAGATACTTTTTCAAACTCAAAATTGTCTCTATTATAATTCAGGAATTCAACAAAAAACCTTTTTTTTTATTTTTTAAAGGAAAAATAAAAAGGTGTCCTTGACAATCAAGTCATCAGTATCCTATTTTGCATTATAATTAGCCAGGTACAGCGTCATAATTAGTAGGAACAGATTAATATGATACTGGTATTTGTCGTTATATGACAGATGTTGCAAGCATTAGCTGTTAAGCTGGTCTCATCAGTCAAAATTGAGTGGAACCAGAGGGAAGATATATTTGACTACAGCCACAAGGATTAATATTTGAATTTAATCACTCTTCAGAGACAATTTCAGATGGATTGTAACTATTACAGGAAACACAATTAATATTTTCCTATTTTGTGACAGTTTAAGAGCTAAATGTTGCTAATCTGAAAATGACAAATATTAGATAAGCACTAGCATTGCATTGTTCAGCCAAGCAATCCATGTCCTTATGCTGAGTGTGGAGGATGGGAAATGGATTCTAGCTCTCTCTCTTTATCTAAGAAGCATCACTGGTTTTCCTAATCTTTTAGAACAACTGTTAGTCAAAGTTGCTTTTCAAACTCACTAGTCCTCCTCCTTTTCATCCATGTTTAACCTCAGCATGCAGACTTTGAATCACTGCAACCAGATTCTCTGTTCAAGGTTGGTTACCTATGACCTCTGGGTCAAATATGCCCTGTGAAGATCTGGTTTGGTGGGAGGGAGTATGGAGGTGAGGGGGGCTGATATCAACTTAGGGAACTGTGTGAAATCGGTGACTTAAAGTGGCAAGGTTCATAGAGACACTTAAAAACTTCTGATCTGTGCCCTTGCTGCTGAATTAGTCATTACCCATTGATGTTCACAATGGCTTTTGGCACCACTCAGTAAATGGAGGGGGAGCACAGAGCTGGGAGATCAGCAGCAGCGGTAGGGACTGGCAGCTCACAACAGCAGCCAGGTCATGAGCACCCAACCCACCTCTCTAAAAGGTTGCTGCCCCCTGCTCTATATCATTAATGATCCAATTCAAACTTGATCTCATTTTTAGACTCAACCACATCTTAGCTGAATTCTTTCTCCAAGGCTTCCTGTCCATCCTTCTTATTGTGCACTTATAGCCCAGGTGTACATGAGTATGTACTTCCTTCTCCAACTGAAGGGGATTATTACCTGGCAAGGAATATAAACACATGTACAGAGGGGGGTGTGTGTGTGTGTGTGTGTGTGTGTGTGT
>NW_017728947.1:38287272-38294992 GCF_001723895.1 Crocodylus porosus
GGTGTGTGTGTGTGTGTGTGTGTGTGTGTGTTGTGTGTGTGTGTGTGTGTGTGTAACTATAAACCTTATTCTCTACAATGGGTTACCACCACTGGAGTTTCAAGTAAATGATAGGTAAACACAGGTGAGTAACAGCAAGGGGTCCCAGTGGATTCCCCAGGCAGGGTTAAACTACCAATACACGGATATAGAAATACACAAAATATAAGACACAACATATAAGTTGCTCACCTTCAAAATATAAGGAGCATCAACTTCAGGTTAACTTTAAACTCTTAAGCCCCTTCCCCAAAATCACTCAAGTGGCCCACAGGGGCACTGGCTGCGCTCCAGGAACCAGTGGGAGGGGAAATCCTCTGTGCTCTCCAGATTACACTGTGGCCTTCAAGGACAGGCCCAGAGGGAGAGACTTTACACCCAGGGAGCCTTCCCTCACTTAGGCTTCCCCTGCAGCCTCACCACCCAGGGCAACTTTTCCCCTCTCCTGTGGGAATCCCCTCTCCCAGGTAACTCACAGTTCCAGAGTCCTGGATGAGTGGTCTGCATGTCGTGGCTGGCAAGTTAGCGCCCCTCCTGCGGAGACCCAGCTGCCTCTGCTCCTTCTGGCCCACTGGCCAGCATGTGGCCCCATGCACCCTCATGTGCACCCAAGGCTCTGCCTTCTGCTAAAGAGTTGGAGGCCTGGGTTGCCTCATGCATTGCTGGGGCTTGGTCCATTCCCGGACCTTCTGTGCAACATCATCTGCACTGGCCCAGTGTCAGCATCTGTAGACCTGAGCTGCCTCAAGTGGCTTCAGGGTCTCTCACCCTTTGTGCAGTACCTCCTGCACCAAGTTCCTGGACTCGTGCCAGGGGTTGGGGACCTGAGCCGCCACTAGTGGCTCCCAGGGTCCTGCTCTGTGCACTGGCCCGTGCACCATGTCTCTGGCCACATGGTAGGAGCTGCAGACCTGAGCCACCTCACACAGCTACCAGGGTCTTGATGCCGCATGCAGTGCTGCACACCAAGAGCCTGGCCACTGGAGCCATCCACCGCTTCCCGCTGCCAATGGAAGTTTTCAGGGGCTCTTCTGGGCTACTGCTTCACCCTGCTGAGCAGCTGTCCTCAGCTCTTCTAAGCCCTGCTCTTCTCTTCATCCCTTGATGCATCTGCCATGTGCTGGGCACACAGTTCCTTTTATACTCTTCGGAGGCTCCGCCCTGCAAAGTTCTGCCAGAGCGGCTTAGTGCAGTCTCGAATCAAGTCTGAGGTTTTTCTTTTTTTCTCTCTCTCTTTCTCTCTATTGCCCCAGCAGGGGCGAGGCAAGCCCCTCCCAACAGTTACTTGATTGGTGGATGGGCTCCACCAATCACAAATAAGATTCTCCGAGCCCGAGCTGCATCAGGCTGTATGTGTAAGTCCATCACACACTATTAGCTTCAGCCCTTGTCTGTCTGTTTCCTCTGTTAGAAAAAGAGTATTCTCCTCTGCAGCTCCTCCTCAGTCCATTTAATTTCACATCCCTTTGCCATGATTTAACTCTGGATATCAGTGAGATGTAATTTGTTTGAAAACACTCATCCAAAAAAGTGCTAATATATTCTGTTCCATACTCTTTCTCGCTCTCTCTACCTTTTAATTTCAGCAGATCTATCTTCAGATATGTCCTTTCTGAACAGCCATAAGAGAACAGGTATCAGCCCCCACCAAATCTGTAAAGAACAGTGCTACCATCAACCAAAAAATCCAGCAGTAATTCAAGTCCAGCCACTGGTCTAGATAATGAAACAAACAAACAAAAATACCCACATAAATTAAAAATAGAACAAATGAATGATAAGCAAGAGTTTATTTCCTCTGTTATACGATGTCAGATGTATTTAGCCAGCTTCTGCATACAGTGCCATAGGCATCTTAAATTTAAAATGCAACAATTTTATATTTGCCACAGTAGGTCATGTAAGAGCTGCACACTTCAATTATTGTGCATTAGAATTATTCATAAGTTTCATATTTAGAGACAGGAACAGTGGATTTAGAAGTAGTCTGCTGCCTTAGCACTAAGGATACTCTATAAAGGAAGAGAATAGTTCTCTATAATGGTGTATTTAAGAAACATTAAGAAGTGCCATGAGCAAACGTACTTCTTATTAATGAGCATGTGTACATCTAAATAAATAAATAACTGCATGTAAAATACATGGGACAGTGGAAACTGCAGTAGGATCAAATGGTGGCTGTAATTTTCCCCCCTCTTAAATGCAGCAAGAAGCATTATCAGTGTACTTGAATCAATTCATCCTTTTAAGTAGGCTTAGCTCTAGGATTTGGCCTACCAGTGGAAGACAAGTCCAGGTAAAATGTACCAGTCGGGAAAGAACAATTGAATGATGCATTGGTGAAAGCTGATCAAATGGTAGATGAAAAGGTCAAGGGAGCTGTTTGCCTAAAAGTTTCAAGGATCAACATGAAACAATTGGAGTCTTAAGACTAAACTAACTGACAACTTTTATTTATGCTGCCAAGAGGGCTGAAATCCTCTCTGTTCGTGTGCCTGCTATACAGTTATTTTCCAGCACTGGAGATTGTCCTTAAATTCTCTGGTACTTGTTTTTTCCTGTGCATCAGTTTTCTTATTTGTCAATGGAGCTAAGATCTGTCATAGGGATGTTGTGAGACTATGACTGCATTGTTCTTAAAGATACTTGGATGCAAAAGCACTGTAGAAAGACAGGATAATGTTCACTTTATCAAATAACAAGTCATGTAATTAATGAGGCATAAAAATTGGTTAAGGAAGCACATAAATGTTTATATTTGATTGACTAGTTAGAATTCCCAGTAGTAGCAAAGTGACTTTTATCAATCCTGTGTATCTGAATTATATACCACTAAAGTCTGAGTGGGCTATATCCTCAAAAGACACTTCCTGACTTTCCTTACACTGACATAAGTGAAGTTAATGCTGTGAGTGCCATTTCAGAGTTAATTATTTTTAAATAGCTAACACTTGTATTTTGCTGTTCAAAGTCATCATCAGAATTAAACCCATATCCTCTATTGCCTGGAGATAATCACCATTTTCTGTGTCCTTCAGCTGTGTTATTCAGATCAAATCAGTTGTTTTGTAAGCTGTACCTAAGTTCATACTCATTTTATTGGGCAAGATATTCAGAGATGACTAGTGGTTCTGCTTACCTCCACTGTTGGATAACTAACTTGAGTTGCTTGATTTGGAAAATTAGTCCTCATCAGGATGTCTCAAATGGGCACCCCAAAATGGAGATACTCAAATATCACAAATCAGTTCTGAGAGTTCCATGAGTATATAATGCACTACCGAGTAACTTTTAAGTACTTTTAACATTGCTCAGTAACTAAAGGACAGCATGAGTGTTCAAGTGAACTGAAAACTAGTGGGGGAAGCCCAAACCCCCACGTCCATACCTGAATCTGAACTTAACCAAAAACTCCAAAGGGATTCAGGAATCTGAATATAAGACAGTAAATCTCCACTGAACCACCAGCACAATGCACATACAGCAAAGTGAATTTTGACTTAACATATCAGTCTGGATTTGAGTTCTGGGAATCAAGCCCATTTCTAATCATTATCCTGTTAAGGCTTTTTCTGTGTGAAATGAGGCAAGTGGTCACACTTAACAAGTGTATGTCACAAAAAGCACCAGCACAGTTGGCATAATTGTCTCCACTACCCCCACCGGTTGTCTCAGAGGGTAGCCTAAGAAATGAAAGAGAAAACAAACGTCACTTGTTATAGGTTAGTACAGCATCTAACATACTATAGTCCAACCTAATTGTAGCTTTTAGATGTTAATGCATAAAAATACTAATTTAAATAAAAATGACAAAAGCATAAAGACTGAACTACTTTATAAATCTCAAAGATGTCTTCTCTACTGATAAATTCATTTGACTTTTTTCCATAAATATTTGTCATCCAGGTAACAAAACACTCAAAGGATGAATTTCATAGGAGTATCTTCATGTTTGAATGTATAAGAACAATTTTAACTAGTGATTTATATTATATATGAATGCATCTACCTTTGCCATACTGGTACCGTAGTATAAAAAATATTTACCATTCACCAGCTGCTTGAGTAATCTTGTGTTTGATATTCTTCAATTGGCACATTTACATTATCCTTTATAGTGAGTATTAAAAGATTCAAATCAGAATAGAGTTCCCTGAGCAATCAGAAGGAAAGATGTAGCCTCACTCCTCAAAAACTCGCAAACTTATTATTTAACTTATAGCAACAGGAGAAACAAATAATGAAAGTGCTATTATAAGTATATTAAAAATATCTAATTCAGTGTTGTCAGACTACAGTATTTAACATAAAAATTAATGCATAATTTATAATTACAGCTGGGTGACTTACAGCTGGGCTATTAATGAAAAGTTTATTCTGAAAATATTACAAATGTGTATGTATTCATCAACATTAATCATTTATGTAACTAATATTATTTTATAAGAATACTATTTAGTAGTTTATAGATACACTTCATAATTTGCTGTGGGCCAAGGTTTAATTCATTATTTTATATTATATAATTATATCTTTAGAATTAAAACTTGAATGCAGATAAAATGGATATATATTGAATGGATATATCATTAATTAATGAGTATATAAGGAATATATATTGAATGAATATATAATTATTGAATTAATTATATATAGAGTGAGAGAATTTTAGTAGTGTTTGTGTATGTATATGTGTGTGTGTAATTTTAATTTTATAAATAAATTATATATAATATATAAATTAAAATTTGCTGTGTCCATTTTAATTCATTATATATTCATTCAAGAACTATATATTCATTCTATATATACATATATATCTTTACATATATATTTACATATATATACATATATATCTTTATATATAGACACACACACACATACACACACGCATTCAAGTTTTAATTCAGTGTGTGTGTAAAATCAATTGAATCCATAGTAAATTTTGAAAAGCATGTCTAGAACCTGTCTTTTAAAAATTATATTCTAATATATTAAAAGTCTTAGTCTATCTGTTTGTCTGTCTGTAGTGCTACAGGCCAACTGTGCATGCACTGGCACATTGGGGGCAAGGGAACAGGCCCAGTGCAAAACAGATAGTGGGCGTGGGCCCGGGCCCAGCATGGTGCAGCAGGGGCAGTGGGTGCGAGCCAACTGTGCATGCACCGGGGAAGAGGCAGAGGCAAGAGAACCACAGTGATGTGCTGTGCTCTTCCCACTACCACAACTGCCAGAGAGGGGACAGTAGGAGGGGAGCAGGAGTTATGGTGGCCCACTGCCCCACTCCCACCACTAGGGGAAGGGGGGACTGCACTCAGGCTGGCCAGGGTCATGGGGCAATTGGAATCTGGCGGCTCCTCCAGGGGTGTGGGCAGGTGGTTCCCACCACTGCTCAGGCTGGCCTGAGGCATGAGGCAATTGAAGCCCGGGGCATAGGCAGGCAGGACCCACCACTGCACACACCGTATTGCAGCTGGGGGAAGGAGGGCACATTCCCCCCCTTGGCTCCACTGTGCCATGGCTGTGGATGACCCGCTGGGCTCTGATTGCCCCATGCTCCACCGCAGTTTAGGTCTGGCCTCATTTACAAAGAGTGGGGCACCAGCTGAGCCGGGTTGTGGGAGAATCACAGCCCAGCAGCTCCTCCAGAGGCACAGCAGCGGGGAGGCAAGGGGGGTGGGGCATGTGGCCCCCCAATCTGTGTACGGGGCAAGGGCAGGCTGCAGCCTCATGCTCCCCGCCTTGCTGCCACTGTTTTGACTGTGGTACAGTGTTTTACCATGTGCCTTGGTGCCCAGCCCACCCAGCAGCAGGATTCGCATGGTGCCGTGCCACAGTGAAAGCAGTGGTAGCAAGTCAAGGAGCAGAGGCAGAGCCTTCCCTTGCCCCATGCACAGACCAGGGCCACAGCCCCCCTCTTTGGCTCCCCAGAGATGTTCCTCTGGAGGAGCTGCTGGGCTCCTATTATGCCACAACCTAGCCTGGCCTGGCTAGGGCCCCAGTCACCATGTATGGGGCTCTGGCCAGGCCAGGATGGGGCATGGAGCTATCAGAGCCCAGTGGGTTGTCCAGGGGTGCAGCACAGGGAACCCAAGTTGGGGGGGGGATGTGCCCTCCCTCCCCCAGTTCCTCTACAATGTGAGCTGTGGCAGTACCCACCCACTCATGCCCCTGGAGGAGCCTCTGGGCTCTGTTTGCCCCACTACCTGGTCCATCTGGGGTCCCATCCACTGTGAATGGGGCCCCAGCCTGGCCAGGTTATGGGCAATCACCACAGTACAGGAGGGAGCAGGGCAGGGGTGAATAATTTGCCCCTGCCCCACTCCCTTCTGCACTGTGGGGGTCTCAATCATTTCCCCAAGCCCAGGCAATTGAAGGGGGTAGAGCAGAGTGGGGTGAAGCAGGGCCAGACCTGGAGCAGCAGAGGGGAAGTGGGGCCAGACTCAGAAGGGGAGGATAGGGAGGTGTGGGGCAGAGCCCAGACCATGGGGAAGGGATTGGGGCTGAGCCCAGAGTGGCTGAAGGGAGCGGTGGTGAGAGGGGCAGGGAAAGCAGGCCTGGGCCCAGCACAGTGAGACAGTGGACATGGGCAAAGGCCCAGCATGGTGCAGTAGGGAGCAGCAGTCCCAGACCCAACATGGTGAGGGCAGCAGGCCTGGCATGGTGTGGTGGGGGGAGTGGAGCCAGACCTGGAGTGTCAGGGGGAGTGGGGCTGGACCTGGAGCAATGGTGGGAAGTAGAGCTGGACCTGGCGGAGTGAAAGGAGCAGGGCTGTACCCAGAGCGGTAGTGGGACATGGGGGGAGAGGTCCCCGACCTGGAGTGGTGGGGGTCTGGGGCTGGATGCGGGGCTCTGTCCCTGCCTGCCCTTCCTCCCATTATGTTTTACTGGCAATTAGCTTTTATATATCTATAAATATAGATATATAAATGTCTTGGAATAAAATACCACTTCTCATGAAGAGGTATAGATGGTAAAATACTCTTGTACTGACTTATAAAACACATGGGTGAGTCTTTGTGGGAAGTTATACAAGACTATTAGGAGTCAGGATCCCAGTGGTACATATCTGATTCTAATGATTCCATGCTTAATGTTTGTCAATTTGCTGACTCTCTTGGAACTGACTTCTCAACATGACTAGGGAATGGATACGATTAGTTGATTTTGCTCAGACAATATTAACTCAAGTGCAACATTTTATTATTTTTATTATTCAAAGGAGTGGTACAGTCTAGATTCAAGTCAAGGAGTCAAGGGGTCTTTATCTACAAATTAACTTCATTATCAGGCTGGCCTAGGTGCATTATTTCTTAATAAATATAGTCAAGATGTTTGACAAATTATATTTCTGTGTTGAAAATCTGCATTTAAAATATGGAAAGTCAAAGAGGTTGGTTTTGGGGTTTTTTTTGAAAAAGTGCCTTCATTATTTGCTTTCCCCCAAAAAAACCTTATAAGAACTATATTAATTTTTCATTTGGAGAAAATCCAAGTTGAGATAAATGCACAATTTTAATAAAGATTTTGATGTTTTCAACATATTTCAATTTTTTTTAAATACCTTTTTTAATGGTGACTATTTCAAAAGGAAAGATCTTAGATAAGTTTATTAAGGAGGCCATCCTTGAGGGACTGGCCCAGGCTAACATCCTAAGGGATAGCGAGCACGGGTTTGTTG